>NC_136957.1:5949562-6549562 GCF_032717465.1 Coenobita brevimanus | reverse complement strand
GTGGCAATGGGGAGGAGTGGGTGCTGTCGTGCATCCCATACAGTCTTCAGGTGACCACCATACTCTTAGCATTAACACTGCGTGTGTGCGGCTTTGCCTTTGTATTGCGGCCTTATTTATTTATTTTTTTTCAGTGATCCCAAGCTTTTATGAACCCCTCAGGTTAAGGAAATGAAGGTGAGGGTGAGGCTTTCTCTTGCCCAGAAATTGGGAACAGTTGAGAAGATGGAGCACAGAGTAAGCCCTGGGGCGGTGATGAAGGAGTATGGGGTTAAGAAACCACAAGGGCAAAGGAAATCAAGAAACTGAAATTGCAACCTGAGATGGGTGCTAGTGTTTGTGAAAAATCTAAAATTTTGGAAAAGTAGTCCCTGAAAAAATCGAAGTATGAAAAATCAGAGGAAGCATTGTACAGCTGGTATAAGCACCAAAGAGCCTGGGATATGGAGTGCAGCACTGAGGTTTGCTGAGAAACTCGGAATTCAGGATTTTGTGGCAAGTGATGGGTGAATAACACAGTTTTATAAGCAACATGACATTACACACCAAAAATTATGGGTGAGAAGTGCAGTGCCGACTTTGAAACTGCTCGCCCTTGCGTTGAGGAACTCCAGAAGAATAAAAGGGAGATAGGCCTTCAGGACTGGCAAATTTATAATGATGATGAAACTGGGAGTTTTTGGAAAGCCCTGCCTAACACCACACTCACGGAGAAATGCCAGTCCAGTGTGCCAAGCCACAAGCAGCGCAAGTCAGGGGTGTCTGTGCTGTTGTGCACAATTGTCGATGCTTCACACTGACTGAGGCCAATGGTGGTGGGCAATGCAAAGCAACCACGGGCAACGAGGCTCATCATGAATAGTTTGCCTGTGGACTATGACAGCAATACCAAGGCTTTTGTGCCCTCAGCCAGATAAGAGAGCACAATATGAGGCCACGTGAGGTTAGGGCTCTGTTGCTGCTGGTCCAAGCCCCAGCCCAACCCGCAGAGGAAGTGCTGACCATGCATGATGGGAAAATCAAAGCCATGTTCCTTCCTGCTAACACAACTCCCATCCTGCAGCCCATGGACCATGGGATCATCAACACCTTCAGACGGCATTACAGGAGGCTAAAGCTGGTTGACTTTCTGGTGGTAGAGATGGAGCCTGAGGGAAGACAGGACACCAGTGGGCAGCACAGTGTTGGGGCATGGAAGAAATAGGACAAGCATGACACTGTGCTGAACATCAAGAAGGCATGGGACCTTGTGACCACCACGATGCTCTTCATGGGTGGAATGCAATATTTGGCCAGAGAGAACACATGCAGCAGCAACAGGAGGGGACAGTAGATTCTGAGGGCTTCACTCCTGAGGAGTGCAGGGAGGCCTTTCACTGAATAAGCGACGCTGAAGTACCACCTCTAGTGCTGATGGAGGGTGACTTTGACAGTGATTAAACCACCCCCAGGCCTGACACAGGTTTGGGGGAGCCAGTATGGCTACCTGTGCCTGGCATAATTCTGCAACAAGTGCAGAAACCCTAATTTTGGAGGTAACCCTTACTGTATTTTACTATCCCTATCTGCTACAGTACTGTATGTGTGCATATTTTATAACTAAGTCACCACTGTATGTATCACTATTAACATGAGCACACTAATGCATTTAAGTGTGGGTATTATAACCCACCATGGCCGCCGGCGTCGAATGATGCTTAGCCAATAAATGGCCACAGGCGTCGTCTAAGCATGGCCTATAAAAAACTGTGAATATTTGGGGGAAGTGAACGAATGTTCTGAACGTCTTCAGACTGACCTACACTACACTCCCATACACCCCATCAAGCAGTTCAGATCCTGCTGCTGTGATGAGTGGATTATCGATTATTTCGCTCATGACCATGCCTAAACAAGCTCAAGTACACCCATTATCTCCACCCAGACAGAAAATATCATCTTTGCCCTCTCTTGCGAAACACACACAACCACCCTATTTACGATTATGAATAAATACAGGAATAACTAAAAAAGATATGATAAGAGAAAAATACATTTTTGTCTTGGTGTCTACCTATTTGCTCAGGGGTGTTGTACTGGTTTGGATCATTCAGTGCAGTGCGACTTGTAGAAAACTGTGAAAACTTCAGGAAGTGAACGAACGTCTGGGACATGAGGAAGAAGGAACCAAAGGCTAAGCCCGCATTTACGTTCCTTCAAAGAAAGAAACAAAAACAATACAAAAGAGAGCCAAATTAAAGATCCGTTCATTGTGAGATGCCTGGACACACTGCATTTGAAAGACGGGAGATCATAGGAAGTAGGAAATACAGACAGAGGGAGACAGTTCCAGAGTTGACCTGCTGCATAAATGAACGGCTGAGAGTGACGGTTAACTCATGCATTAGAGAGTTGGAGAGCAAAGGGATGAGAGTTTGTTGCTAGACGGGTGCTATGCACCCGTCATAGAGGTGGAGGGATGCAAGCAGACAGTTCAGAGGAGCAGTGACCATTGAAGTTCTGATAGAAAAGAGATAAAGAGGCAACAGTGCGGCGAAGAGACAAAGGTTGAAGGGAGCCACTAAGAGGAGAAGAGTTGATGAGACTCTCCTCCTCTTACTGGCTGTATGTGGGAAGCCTCCCCACACATGAGAGTTGTACTCTAAATAGGGGCAAATAAAACCCGTGAATGAAGTCAACAACTGTGCAGGAGTAAAGAAAGCACGGAGTTGGCTTAGCACACCTAAACTCTTGGAAGCAGATTTTACAAGAGATGCAATATGATCTTTCCAGGATAAGTCCCGAGTAAATGAAACACCAAGCATGTTCAGCGATGATGCAGGATTGAGCTGGATATTATTAAACATTAGTGGGTATTCCCGCGGAAGATTTTGATGGGTTGATAGGTGTAAAATCTGAGTCTTTGATGCATTAAAAACAAGATTATTTTTACCCCAGTCAGAGATATGAGCCAAGGCAGACATTAGGTGTGCCATACCCTCATCCCTTGTTTGTTGAAGTAACTGCTGAGATGGACATTGCAAAAATCGAATGGAAAGATAAAGGGTGGAATCATCAGTGTACGAGTGGATAAGGTTTGATGTACAGCTTAGAAGATCATTGATGAATAAAAGGAAGAGAGTTGGTGATAGGACAGAGCCCTGAGGAACACCACTGTTAATAGATCTAGGAGAAGAACGATGGCCATCTACAACAGCAGCTATAGAACGACCAGAAAGGAAGCTATAGATGAAGGCAAAGATAGAAGAATAGAAACCGTAAGAGGGCAGTTTGGAAATTAAGATTTATGCCAGACTCGATCGAAAGCCTTTGAGATGTCAAGTGCAATGGCAAAGCTTTTGCCAAAGTCTAGAAAGGAGGATGACCAGGAATCTGAAAGGTAGGTGAGAAGTTCGCCAGTGGAGCATTCCTGATGGAACCCATACTGACGATCAGAAAGAAGGTTGTAATAGGAAAGATGTTTAAAATTTTTCTGTTAAGAATGGACTCGAAAACTTTTGAAATACAGGATGTTAAAGTAATTGGGCGATAGTTAGAGGGTTGGGAACGGTCACCGTTCTTTGGGACCAGCTGAATGAGAGCAAACTTCCAACAAGAAGGAAAGGTACAAGTAGAAAGACAAAGGGGAAGGAGTTTACATAGGCAGGGTGTAAGCACAGAAGCACAGTACTTAACCCCTTAAGTCCTAATCGCATCAATTGATGTGATTTGAGTTTTATGCCAAAATCCCTAATCGCGTCAACTGAAAGCGGCCTGTAAAAACCTGCGGAGTGCTTTCTCCATCCCGATTGTGACGTACATGGCTTCAAGCCAATGAGAACTCGCCCTTGATGTGGCGTGAGGGGGGATCGGACCAACCCGGGTGGTGGGGGGGGCAACCCCCTCTCGGCCGCCTCCATGCCACCCTCTACTCCACCCCTCACGCCCTCCTTGTCCCCCATCACTCGCCCACCCCTTCACGCAACTGCATCTCTCCTCCCACAACTTCTCACCCTCTCTTGCCCATCGTCCCTCCCTGCTAGCCTATTACCCCCCCAAACCCCACCCCATCTCTCCTTCCTTGTCCCTCACTACCCTGCCAACCCCCAACAGTCCCCCGCATGTCAGGCCTGATGTACGTACCTGTTTCATATTATTTATACTTCTTCCCAAATTTCTACACCTCACTCTGTTCATTTCTCACTTCGTACCTACCAGTTTCTGTACGTACGTAGTTGGAGAATGCTGTATGTTGTACTACATACGACGCATCTTATTATTATTTTTTTTTCATGCTCCCTACCTGCCCAGATAAGCATCTCTGAGTAGTGTCCGTCTGTGTTTGTTTTCGAAAGACTATGAGGCCTTGTAGGGCTACTCCCCGCACCTGTTTCATCTCCCCACACATACAAACACACCTGTTTTCATGGCTGGTGTGATAAATTCCAATGAAATGGAAAGTTTCCACAAGAGAATTTGGTTGTTGCCGAAACTGTAATGATAAGTGTGATGAAGTGTAATGATAATGTGATAATTGTAATGGTGTGATAAATGTGTAACGAGAAGTTGGGACAGTAAAAAGAGAAATCGGAAACTAATTATTGTTTTTTTCCTTTCTTATGCACGCATTTATAGCATTATTCAACTTTATTTTGATATCCTTGATGGTCATAAACATTAATATGCGTCTGTGTTAGTTCTGGAATGAATATGAGGCCTTGTGGGGCTACTCCCCACACCTGTTTTATCTCCCCACACCTACATACACACCTGTTTTTATGGCTGGTATGACAAATCCCATTGAAATGGAGGGTTTCCACAAGAGGATTTGGTTGTTGCCAAAAATGTTCTCCCCAGGTACCACCAAGGCCCTGTAGGCCTACTCCCCACACTAGTTATCTCCCCACACCTACATACATACCTGTTTTCATGGTAGATGTTACAGAACACAATGAAGTGTTTTCTTTTCATGCGAAAAGCTGGTTATTTCCAACCCCCGTACCTATAGGCCTACTCTCCACAGCCCACTTTATCTCCCCACACTCTAGTAATTTCACCACACTTACATACACCTGTTTTCATGGCTGGTGTGACAAAACATTTTGACATGACCTGTTTCAATAAGAACAATAGGTAGTTATCAAAATTTTCATGTTTTCGATTGTTTTCCAGGGGTAACTATCATAAACTTTTTTTGAACTTTGACGCACGATTGTGCGGTAATCATTAGGCCTATAGGAGTACGGATTGCGTTGTCAGGTGTGTAAATTCTTCCTCTTTAGCCGGAACACAATCAATTTGCCCTTGGTGAAAGTCGCCAAAACACCCCTGAATTGTGGTTGTGGGAGGTACCCTGCCTGAAACAATTGCGGTCTTAAGGGGTTAAGGACAACAGGAGGGACTCCATCAGGCCCATATGCCTTGTTAGTATTGAGGCCAGTGATGGCAGAAAATACATCAACTGAAGAAATTTTAATGTCAGCCATGAGGAAGTCAGAGGGGGGAAGTGATGGAGGAACAGCACCGGAATCGTCTAAGGTGGAGTTGGAGGAGAAAGTCTGAGTGAAGAAACCTGCTTATCAGTAAGAAATAGTTACAGAGCCATCAGGGTTGAAAAGAGGAGGGAAGGATGATGAGGTAAAGTTGTTAGAAAGGTTTTTGGCAAGGTGCCAGAAGGAGCGGGAAGAATTCGAGTTGGAGAGTTGAGAGCATTTGGAATGGATTAAATTATTTTTAGCAGAGAGAAGAACAAACTTAGCACGATTCTGGGCAGAAACATAAATAAGATGTGATTCAGTAGTGGGTTGGCTCCGGTACCTTTTATAGGCCCTCTCCTTGTTGCGGACAACATTAGAAGACACGTGATTAAACCAAGGCTTTCTTGCATTAGTCAGAGGATATGAGAAAAGAATGTATGCTTCCATGCCCGAGAGAATAACCTCCGTAATGCGCAAGGCACACTCAGATGGTTCCCAGCCATGGAAGCAATAATCATTCCAGGGAATATCAATGAAGTACTGCCTGAGGGCCTCCCAATCCGCAGCTCCAAAGTGCCACAGATGACGTTTCTCTGGAGGGTCCACAGGCCGTACCAGAGCGATAGGACAGGTTAAAGTAACAAGGTTATGATCAGAGGAGACCAACAGAGAGAAAAGATTAACAGTGTAAGCAGAAGGAGTAGTTGTAAGGAAGAGGTCAAGTATGTTGGAGCTCTCTCCAAGGCGGTCAAGGATACTGGTAGGGTGCTGTACAAGCTGCTCTAGGTCATTAAGGACAGAAAAGATAAAGGCTTGTTCACCAGGTGGATCAGTGAACTCATGTTTGGTTGGAAGGATTGTGGCAAATAATCTCACCTCCCTGCCACATAGTTCCTGGTAAGATATAATTTTTGTGCCACCTTATTCGTTATATTCTGTGGAGCCCTATATATCTATGAGTGGTCCCATGGTCGATACCGTCCAAGACAGTACCTCGTATATCTACAAGACCCCCCCCTCCGCCACCGAGGGATGAACCAGGTAGCAGCAGGATCCTGCCCCTGGATATATATATATATATATATATATATATATATATATATATGTAGAGCTAATGTGGTACAGTGGTAGAGTGTGTGTCTTGCACGCTGGTGGATGCAGGTTCGCCTCCCGCCAGAGTTGTAAAAACTTTGAAAGGCATCCACCGAGCCATTGACCGTTTGGACGGACATAAGGGATGGTTGAACCAGTGTCACATACTAGTATGCTTGCACCTGGTCGGCTTAAGGCAGGCCGATTACACATGGTTCACAGACTACACACACATACAAAGCCACTAGAACACTACAATCACACTCACAAGCACTTATCACCCTACATGCCATCTCTACCAGACAGCCTAAGCCACTGAGTAGAGATAATTGGCTGTATCGTCCCTGCTTCGGTAGTGATGGGACAGTCCCGCAGTGGACCTCAAAGGCTGATGATGATACACACACACACACACACACACACACACAGTATACCCTCAGTATAACGAACTAATTGGCACCAGACCATTGACGTTAAAGCCAATAATTAATTCGTTAAAGCTGAATACCATGCTGTTTGGTAATTTCCCAGGTGTACTGGCTGCTTGACCTCTGACAACCTTCTCATTCAACCTCTTATTCCTGAGGAAACATTTTGACCTCATCCCATGAACTTCACCATTGCTAGAGAGAAATGGAACTAGAGTCAGTAAGTACTTTGTTATGTTACACTTTCAGACAGTGACAGAGACATAAGGGTGGAGGTATTACAACCTCACCTGCCACAGGAAGGGGCACACAAAACAAAGAATAAACTGACAAGATCTGTCATTCCATGACCTAACTTGATCTTGTCTCACCTTCACTGAATTTGTATTGTAAACCATACTAAATCTATAAAAAATGTCAATCGGGGAGGACATATCAAAATTATGTAAACATGAGCCATGTTTTTATTTTTATTTTTTCTAGTGTGAAATAAGTTAACTCAATCGACTCTACCCTGAAGACTGATATTATTTGTGTAGGCTTCCTATGGTTTAGGATGCAAGTATAGCCGAGATGAGGTCATGGTATGTCAGGTCTCCCTTTGTTCTGCATGTATCTCCCTGCTGCAGGTGAGTCTAGAAGATCTCCACCCTCATGTTTCTATGTCACTCTGCCTGAAGACATAATGTACGAATGTACTTAGTAACCCTGTTTTATTTCCTCCCTTGGCCGATTTAGATTCACACACACACACACACACACACACACACAGAGTCAAGCTCTGTACCAGGTTAGACTAAATGATTTTTCATTATTAAAAGGAAAAAAATAATAAGTTTAAAGAAGACTTGTTCAAACAGAAAAGAGAACCAAGAGGAAAAAATGTGCTGAGTCAGCTGAGGTTTGTTTAGACTACAGCAACACGGGGAAAGTGTACATACTCTGTAAGTACATGCTCTGTTCTTTTAGTATTGCAAAATGGATACATACTTTAGTAAAGCAAATTTGGAAAAGAAAAGGGATAAAGGTAAAAAGCAAAATGATGATTTCTACCAAGAACTGGTTGAAGTGGAGACTCACAATAGACTGGGAGTAAAATGGCAAGTACAGTAGTCAATCACGAGAGTGTTATGGAAGAGTTCAAAAATGACACAGAGACAATTAGGCAAGTAAGCAGTCTTATAGACCAGAGCAGTGATATTGAGGAGAAGATAACACAGGTGAATGTAGCTGTGCAAAGCTACAAAAATGATGTGGAAACCACGTATGCAGAAATGGTGAAAGTAAAGAAAGACTTAGAAACAAGGGTGGAGGAAAAAAGCATTAAAAAGGAAGTGAAAAGAATAATCCAAAACAATCCAAAGTTAGTCAGAGATTCAGTAGATATAAACAAATCTATAGTAATCACTGGTATAGAAGAGGAAGAAGTAAAAAACAAGATCACAAGAGACAAAAAGGAGATGGCAAATGTAATGAGCTTACTGAAAGAAGTATCAGAGGAAATCTGTAGTAAAGACATAGAGGAACACAAAAGGTTAGGGAAATACGAGAAAAGCAAGACAAGACCTCTAAAGGTGACTTTCCAGAGTGTAAACACTGTGGAAGAGATACTAAAAAATGCAAAGAATCTTATGGAAAAAGAAGAGTTCAAAAATGTATGGAAAAAAAGATGCCTAACACAAGAGGAACTGGAATTACTGAAAGAGAAAAGGGAGGGAGCAAAAACAAAAAATGAGGGAAGATCAGAAGAGGAGAAGAAGAAATTTTTTTACAAAGTAATAGGATTGCAGGTACGAAAGTGGTACACAAACAGGATGGAATAAAAAGGAGGAAGGTAGTAGAACCATGTCATGACAAGTATATAAACAAGATGATAAAGTTGATGTACTCAAATGTGGATGGAATGGTATCTAAATTACTAGAGATGAATGATTATGTCAGAGAAAATGAACCACAAATAATATGCCTAACTGAAACAAAATTAACACCAAGGATATCCAATGACATACTAAACTTTGAGGAATACAATATATGGAGAAGAGACAGAAATTTAAAAAAAGGAGGAGGATTTATAATATTAACTAAGAAAAATCTAAAAGTCAATGAAATAAAACTAGATATACCATCACAAGTAGAACTGATTACAGTAAAGATCAACACATCTGAAGGTAAAGTAATTGTAGCCAATTTGTACATGCCACCCAGATCAAACACATGGGAAAGAGACGAATATGAGGACCTGGCAGAGAATACAATTCAGAGTTTAAGATCATTATTACATAAAATGGAAGAGAAATCGGAAAGAATTATACTAACTGGGGATTTCAATACAAATATAAATTGGCATACTCTAGATATAATTAGCCAAGAAAGCTGTTGGGACCAAAAGCTCCTGGATCTCGTGCAAGAGTTTTTCCTAACGCAACATGTGAGGGAAACCACCAAAAAAAGAGGACTTGATGTACCTTCAGTGCTAGATCTAATATTTACTAGGCAAGAAAATGATATTGACAGTTTAATATATCACCCTCCACTCAGCAAAAGTGATCATGCAGTACTAAATTATAACTTCAGGATAGCATATGACATAGTAAACAGCAATGACAGTTACAAAAAGAGCCTAAACTATAAAAAGGGAAATTATCAAGACCTAAAGAAGTATTTCTTAGAAGTTGATTGGGAAAATGAGCTTAGAGGACAAGATTTAAATGCTGTATATAAAAAATTCTGTGAATTTTATGAAATAGGAGTCCAGAAGAACATCCCACAGCACAAAGAAGCAGATAAGAAAATACAGAAATGGTTCAATACAGATATATAAAAAATCAAAAGAAAGAAGAGATTTGTTGTGGAATAGATACAGAAGACACAATAGTGAAAGGGCGTATAATAATTACAAACAGGCAAGAAACGATTATACAATAATAAGGAGGGAAGCTCAAAAACAGTTTGAGGAGGTTATAATAAATAAAAGTAGTCATCAACCAAAGCTGTTTTACAGCTATATCAGAAGCAAAACCAAAGTAAAAGATATAATACAATCCATTACGGACGAGGGAATCACTTATACGCAAGAGAAAGATATTTGTGAAGCACTAAATAAGAATTTCCCATTAGTTTTTACAGAAGAAAAAAGTTTTGAGAGGGACTATGTGGAACATGCATGTCCACACATACTACCAGATATAGAAATAGCAGAAAAAGTAATTCAGGAGGAGTTAAGTAGATTAGACAGAGGAAAAGCAAGTGGTCCTAATGAAATTTCATGTTGGGTGCTACGAGAATGTGCAAAGGAATTAAGTAAACCATTATTTTTAATTTTCAAGAAATCCTTGAGTCAAGGTAAACTACCTGATATTTGGAAAAAAGCAAATATTGTCTCCTTATTCAAGAAAGGAAATAGACAAAATCCACTCAACTACCGACCAGTATCACTGACCAGTGTTGTAAGCAAGGTATTAAAAAAGCTTATAAGAAAAGCCTGGGTAAATTATCTAGAAGAACACAGTATGATAACAGAAAGACAGTTTGGTTTCAGAAAAGGAAAATCATGTGTTACTAATCTGTTGAGCTACTATGACAGAGTAACAAACACAATACAGGAAAGGGAAGGATGGGTGGACAGTATCTATTTAGATTTCAAGAAAGCTTTTGACACAGTACCACACCAAAGACTTTTATGGAAACTGTACCATCAAGGAGGAATTCGAGGCAAACTGTTTTGTTGGATGCAAGACTTTCTCATAAAAAGAGAAATGAGAACAGTACTAAGAGAAAACTACTCATCATGGAAAGAAGTGACTAGTGGAGTAAATACCACAGGGTTCAGTGCTGGCACCAATCATGTTTTTAGTGTATATAAATGATATAAACAGTAACACTGGAAATGAGAGCTATCTGAATATGTTTGCAGATAATGCAAAAATACAAAGGAGAATTACTAATACAGACTCTTGTAAAGAGCTACAAGAAGAATTAAATAAACATCATGAATGGAGTAGTACATGGCAAATGGAGTTCAATGTGGACAAGTGTCATGTAATCAAGTTTGGTAAAAGTGGAAAAAGACCTGATTGGGATTATAAGTTAGGAAATAAAACCCTATACACACCAGAAAGAGAGAAAGACCTAGGTGTGATTATCAATAACAGACTATCTCCGGCTGACCACATCAGCGAGAAGGTACGGAACATGTATACACTGCTTGCAAATATGAGAATAGCATTCACATACATAAATGAAGACATGCTAAGAAGGATAATTACATCATTCATTAGACCAACCCTGGAATATGCATCAGTAGTCTGGAGTCCTCATCTCAAAAAGCACATAGACAAGATTGAAAAAGTTCAAAGGGCCGAACCAAGATGAATACCAAGCTTAAGGAACCTAAGCTACGAAGAAAGACCAAATAAACTGAATCTACCAACACTACAGGAGAGAAGGAAAAGAGGTGACATGATAATGCTATATAAGTGCATATCAGGGAAGGAGAAAATAGACATAAATGATTACTTAACATATGGAGAAGCATCAGCAAGAGGACACTGCAAAAAACTGCATAAGAAGAGAGGTGATAAAGACGTAAGGAAATTCAGTTTCCCAAACAGAGCAATTGATCAATGGAATGCACTACCGAATGAAATAGTGTGTGCCAAAACAATTCACGAATTTAAAGATATGTACGATAAATATGGTTTAAGACACGGGACAGTACGAGCTCGAGTCATTCCTGTAAAGATACAATTAGGTAAGAATTAGGTAAATAAGAAAACACACACACACACACACACACACACACACACATTTCACAAAAGCGACCATGTAGTACTAGATTGCAACTTCAGGACTGCATATGACATAGTTCACAGCAATGAAAGTTACAAAATATGCCTAAATTATAAGAAGGGAAACTATCATGCCCTAAAGAAGTACTTCATAGAAACTGATTGGGAAAAGGAGGTTAGAAGACAAGATTTAAATGCTGTATTTAAACAATTCTGTGAACTTTATGAAATAGGAGTCCAGAAGTAAATTCCACAACACAAAGAAGCAGAAGAGAAAAGAAAGAAATGGTTCAATACAGAATGCAAAATATCAAAAGAAAAAAGAGATTTGTTGTGGAATAGATACGGAAGACACAATAGTGAAAGGGCATATAACAACTATAAACAGGCAAGAAACGATTATACAAGAATAAGGAGGGAAGGCCAAAAACAGTTTGAGGAGGATATCATAAATAAAAGTAGTGATCAACCGAAGCTATTTTACAGCTACATCCGAAGCAAAACCAAAGTAAAAGATAAAATACAATCCATTACAGATGAGGGAATCACACAACACAAGAGAAAGATATTTGTAAAGCACTAAACAAGAATTTCCAATAAGTTTTTACAGAAGAAAATATTTTGAGAGGGATGATATAGAACAGGCATCCCCACACATATTACCAGATATACAATTATCAGAAAAAGAAATACAGGAGGAGCTAACTAGATTAGACAAAGGTAAAGCAATGGTCCTGATGAATTTGCATGCTGGATGCTACATGAAAGTGCATAGGAGATAAGTAAACCACTATTTTTAATTTTCAAGGAATCCTTGGGACAAGGCAAAGTACCTGAAATTTGGAAGAAGCAAACATTGTTCCCTTATTCAAGAAAGGAAATAGACAAAATCCACTCAACTACCGACCACTATCACTAACCAGTGTTGTAAGCAAGGTATTAGAAAAGCTGATAAGAAATGCTTGGGTAAATCATCTAGAAGAACACAACACAATATGATAACAAAAAGAGAGTTGGTTTCAGAAAAGGAAAATCCTGTGCTACTAATCTGTTGAGCTATTATGATAGAGTAACAGAAACATTACAGAAAAGAGAAGGATGGGTGGACAGTACGTATTTAGATTTCAAGAAAGCATTTGACAGAGCACCATCAAAGGCTTTTATGGAAACTGTATCATCAAGGAGGAATCCGAGGCAAACTGTATTGTTGGATGCAAGATTCTCTCAAAAAAAGGGACATGAGAACAGTACTAAGGGGAAATTACTCATCATGGACAGAAGTGACTAGCGAAGTTCCACAGGGCTCAGTGCTGGCATTAATCATGTTTTTAGTGTATATAAATGATACAGATAGCAACATTGGAAGTGAAAGCTATCTAAATATGTTTGCCGATGATGCAAAAACACAAAGGTCAATTACTAATGCAGACTCTTGTAAAGAGCTACAAGAAGAATTAAATAAACTTCATGAATTGACCAAAACATGGCAAATAGAATTCAGTGTGGACAAGTGTCATGTAATCAAGTTTGGTAAATGTGGAAAAAGACCTGATTGGGATTACAATATAAGTTAGGAAATAAAACCGTACACACATCAGAAAGAGAGAAGGACCTAGGTGTGATTATTAATGATAGACTATCTCCGGCTGACTGCATCAGTGAGAAGGTACGGAACATGTATACACTGTTTGCAAATATGAGAATAGCATTCACATACATAAATGGAGACATGCTAAGAAAGATAATAATATCATTCATCAGATTAACCCTTAAGTATGCATCAGTAGTCTGGAGTCCTCATCTCAAAAAACAAATAGATAAGACTGAAAAAGTTCAAAGGGCCGCTACAACATGGGTACCAAACTTAAGGGATATAAGCTTCGAAGAAAGACTAGAAAAAAATGAATGTGCCTACAGTACAGGCGAGAAGAAAAAATGGAGACATGATTATGATATATAAATGCATATCAGGGAAGGAGAAAATAAACATAAATGATTACATAACCTATGGGGATGAATCAGCAAGAGGACACTGCGAAAGATTACATAAAAAGACAGGCGATAAAGACGTAAGGAAATTTAGTTTCCCAAATAAAGCAAATGATCAGTGGAATGCACTACCGAATGAAATAGTGTGTGCCAAAACAATTTATAAATTTAAGGATATGTATGATAAATATGGTTTAAGACACGGGACAGTACGTGCTTGCCTCATTCCTGTAATGATACAATTAGGTAAGAACACACACACACACACACACACACACACACACACATTTATATATATATATATATATATATATATATATATATATATATATATATATATATATATATATATATATATATATATATACAGTAATCTTCCCAATACCCGATGTAATACAGCCAAAGATATGTCTGGGAAGTGGTTTTGTTCGGATACTGGGCCCCTGCCTCCTGGACTGGTACTTATGGACCCTAACCCAGCCAAACTTTGAAAGTCACCTTAATAACTCCCTACCTGACATGCATAGCACCTATTTAAGACCGTATTGACACAAATAAGGGACATAAAGCATGAAGTAAATGAAAATGAACCAGAGAATGAGGTGTGACAATAGAAATTATTTAGCAGTGTACAGGGTATTTACAGCACGTCTGTGGCCGCTTCCTCTAAGGCTCTGGCAGTGGTAAAAATGCTCTTGAAGCACATATAGTAATCCAGTGTTGTGCAGCACTTATTTCTTTGCACTGTGAGTTATCATTGTCTAACACTGCACATTCTGATTTTAATTGCACCACGCCAGTTTCAACTGCCAGTTGCACTCTGCACTTAATCTTTTGCACTCTAAATTCTAATTTCTTAACACTGCACAACATTGTAAATTCCCATGTGGTCTAGTGGCGAGGTATTGCAGTTTATTAACTGTGTGATCACAAAAATGAACACGTGCAGCATCCATTGCTATGAGCATCTACTCACGATGGTAGTTAGGCAGTAACTGGGGAGGGGAGGGAGAGCAGGGGGCCTGTGGCCATGCGTAAACACAGCTGTTCGGCACTGCACTCTAAGTTCAAATTATGGGTGAGAAAAAATTAATTTTTTATTTTTATTTTTATTTTCTTTTTTGCCAATTTTGGGTTCCAAAGTCCCAGGCCCAAAATGTCCGGGCAGTGGGATGTCCGGTTAGTGGGCTTTCGGATAATAAAGGGATTACTTATATATATATATATATATATATATATATATATATATATATATATATTGTGGTAGATGGGGGCGCCCATCATCCATTTACTCAACGTAGAGGTGCCATATGATCTCTACACTGAGTGACAAGCCAAATAGTTTCCTGTACCCAGGAAACCATTTACTACACTGGGTGGTAACCATATATCTGGGGTTTCTGGCAGGGTTAAGTGTCCCCCAGATTCCCCTGTCCAAAATCACTTAATCATGGCAGTCGTTTCAGAAAGCCTCGGAGGGCCCAATACCTGCCCAGGGCCCCAACCAAATGGGCAGACTCGCTTGGCCATGTGGAATGTGAGAGGTGTGAATGAGCAGAGCAAGAGGGTGGAAGTGGTGAATGTGTTCAAGAGTGCGAGATATGCCGTGATGGCATTGTGTGAAACGAAGATGAAAGGTTGCGAAGTGGAGGAGTGGGAGGGTGTGAAATGTGTAAGATTGGGAATGAATGGGCGAGGAAGATGCAAGGAAGGAGTTGCCTTGTTGATGAATGAGGTGTGGCAGAGTGGAATGAGAGACTACAAATGTGTCAGCTCGAGGTGTATGTATGTCAAGTTCAAGTTTGAGAAGGGGAAAGTGGCAGTGATTGTAGAGTATGCACCGTGTGAGGACAGGAGTGAGAAAGAGAAAGAAAGGTTTTGGGATGAGCTGGGTGAAATAGAGGGAGAAATCCCCAGGAGCTATGAAGTGATTGTGATTGGGGATATTAATGGAAGAGTAGGCACTGGTCCTGAGGATGTGATAATGGGTTGTAATGGAGTACCAGGAGAAAATGATAATGGGAAGAGACTAAAGGATATGTGTCAGGAGAGGAGGTTGTGCATTTGTAACTCGTATTTCAAACACATGGATGCACATAAATATACATGGTATAGAGAGAACGGGGATCCTGTTGAAAGAAGCCTGATTGATTACGTGCTCATAGAGAGGTCGATGATGGGAATGGTTGCTGATACGAGGGCTGTGAGAGGACGATGTGGAGGTCTGTCAGATCATATGATTGTGGTATGCAAGATCAAGCTGAGAGGAGTGAGGTGGATCAGGAAAGAGAGAAGCAGGCAGGGAGAAAGAAAGCAGGCAGGGAGAAAGACTGAAAGTTGAGAAGCTGAGGATCAAAGAAATGGCAGATGAATACAGGACCAAAGTAGAGGACGAGTTAGAATTACTTGGAATGAAATGGATCTGGATAGACTGTGGAATGCACATAGGGATTGCTTAGTTAGGAATGCTAAAGCGGTGTGTTGTGTGGCAAGAGTAACAACAAAGAAGAAAGGTACGGCATGGTGGGATGAGGAGGTAAAGAGAGCAGTGGAGGAAAAGAGGAAGAAGTGGCTAAAGTGGTTACAGGATAGGGGTTCAGTTGAAATAAGAGCTGAATATGTTCAGAGCAAGAAGCACGTAAAAAGAGTAGTGAAGAGGAAAAAGAAGGAGGTAAATGAGGATCTAGGAAGAAAAATGAATGCGAACTACTCTGAAAATAGAAAGTTATTGTGGAAAGAGGTGCGGAAATGTAGAAGTGAAAGTGGAAAGAAATGGGATGGTATGAAGGATGCAGGTGGTAGATTATTAACCCATGGAGATGAAGTAAGGACCAGATGGAAAGAATATTTTGAAAGCCTGATGAATGGGGATAGAGAGAGCAGAGCAGCTGGTTTTGGGGGTGTGCAGAGAAGGAATGCAGTTCCAGGAGACGTGACACTCGCACAGGTGAAGAGTGCTGTGAAGCGGCTGAAAAATGGGAAAGCAGCTGGGGTTGATGAGGTGTATGCAAAGATGCTTAAATGTAGTGGAGAGAATGGAATGAAGTGCTTGTTGGAGATATGTAAGAAGGCATGGATCAGTGAAACTGTGCCTGCAGAGTGGAAAGAGGCTGTGATTGTACCCCTGTACAAAAATAAAGGTGAGCAAAGTGAGTGCAAGAATTATCGTGGCATAAGCTTACTGAGTGTGGTAGGGAAGGTATATGGAAGAATTATTATAGAGAAAGTATTTGAGATATCAGAAATTCTAATGAGTGATGAACAGGGTGGCTTTGGAAGTGGCAGAGGATGTGTAGACCAATTATTTGCAGTTAGACAGACAGTAGTGAAGGCTTGTGAGAAGGACCATAAGGTGTTTATGGCATTCATGGATCTAGAAAAAGCATATGACAAAGTGGACAGAGAAGGATTGTGGAAAGTTGTGCATGTACGGTGTAGAGGGTAAGCTGCTACGTGCCATCAAGAGTTTTTATGATGGTAGTGATGCATGTGTCAGGGTTAATGGGCATCTAAGTGAATGGTTCACGATTAGTGTGGGCGTGCAACAAGGTTGTGTGATGTCCCCTTGGTTGTTCAATGTATATATGGATGGGGTGATGAGAGAAGTGAAAACACGAGTAATGGAGAGAGGGATGGCATTGGTAATGAATGGTGATGGATGGAATATCTCAAATTTATTGTATGCTGATGATGCAGTACTACTTGGAAGTACCGGACAAGAACTTGGTAGAATAGTACGGAGTTTTGCTGATGTCTGTAAGCGTCGTTCCTTGAGAGTAAATATAGAAAAGAGTAAAGTGATGGTTATTGAGAGAGAAGGTGACTCCCAGTGCAATGTAACAGTGAATGGAGAGACACTGGAATTGATGACAGAGTTCGAATACCTGGGTACAGTGATAGAAAAGAGAGGAAAATGTGCAAAAGAAGTTGAGAGTAGAGTGACACAAGGAAGAAAAGTAGCTGATGCAATGAAGGCCTTGACAAGAAACAGAGGCTTGAGTGTTGCAGCAGCACGAGGATTACATGAAGGAATGTTAGTGCCAACTTTAACATGTGGATGTGAGACTATGGTGTGGTATGAAAATGAAAAGTCAAGAGTAAGAACAGTGGAGATAGGACTGCTGAGGAATGTATGTGGAGTACAGAGGGTGGATAGGATACGAAATAATGTGATTCGTGAAAGATGCGGAGTGAGGAAGTCAGTGGACACCAGAATTGAAGAGAGTGTACTGAGATGGTATGGTCATGTGGAGAGAATGGATAGAGTGGTGAAGAAGGTATATCTGAGCGAATTTGAAGGAAGGAGGAGGCGAGGTAGGCCAAGGAGAAGGTGGAGAGATATGGTGGATGAATGTGTGAGGAAGAGAGGTTTGGAAGTCGGTGAGGCTAGGGAACTGACAGGAGATCGAGCTGGCTGGATGAATTTTGTGAGGAGAAGTGCATGATCAGGGATTTTTGGCACCCATTTTTAATGTGGCGGCATCTGGATTGACTCTGTCGGATACGATTATGTGAAGCTACAGAACGTGATGAATGATTTTGGCGTATCCGATAGAGCTAGGATTCCAGAGGCTTGAATGATGAGTGAATGGAAGCGTGGCCCATTTGATTGGGCAATTTTGGGTTGTCTGGAAATTGCTACTCCTCACCCTGCCCTTGGGTGGGAAAGGAGGTCCGGATGATGATGATGATGATGATTATATATATATATATATATATATATATATATATATATATGTATGTATGTGTGTGTGTGTGTCTGTGTTTGTGAGACACCACGTGAACTTGCCATGGTGGTTGGTATTGGGTGCCCTTTAACCCATCGCATCTGGCATATATTTCCATCGAGCCTTCTCCTAGCCGAGCATTTAAGGGAAAATCACTTTTTCTTAAGTCTTAATATCTCAGGTAATACTTAACTAAAATTAAAAAACTAAGTGTAATAAACTTACCAATCCTACGACTTCAAGCTGATTATCTCAGATTCTCCGTGAAGTGCATGTAGTCAGAGAGAGTGAGTGGGGAAAGGGAGCAACTTTTGTTGTTGTTTTTTGCCCATGTTTGTATACTAGCCCTCTACAATAATAATACTTCCAAAAGACCGCAATCCACCACAAACACCATTTCTGTGTAGATTTTTCAAAAGTGTTGAGTGTGATAGGTTGAGTGCAGCTACTATAGCAACAACCTTGAGGCAGGATAGCTCAGCCCACCATGCTCCTTCTTGCCTCACCACCACTCCACCATGCCTCCACCAGCACCTTACACCACACACACACACACACACACACACACACACACACACACACACACACACACACACACACACACACACGGAGATGTATGTTTGGCCTGCATTGTTGTTAGATTCTAGCACCAGTCTGGCTCTAGAAGTCTGGGTACTGGTACAACTACTGCAAATACTACTACTGCTACTAGTACCACTACTACTACTACAGAAAACCTTAATAATAATATTGTGAACAAAACAGTTATCCACGTACTATCCATAATCCACGATATTATCCACTATAACAGATTTGTTTTCCTGTGATTGTACTTTTTCATCATAACACATGTACACACATGAAAACTTTCAATAAAAAATCAGGCATTGATTTCATCATGAAACAAACTTTCTGCTTCCATTATTCACATTAATATACAGAGCGCTGTGCAAAGCTTGCCCTACCGCACTTCCTCCTCCCTCTGTCCTTCACCTCCTCCCTTTCTCCACTCCCTACCTCCTCTTCCATCTCCTCATCCTTGCCAATATCCCCCTCTCCAGGATCGTTAATACCCTCTAAACTATTCCCATCATCAGAAAGAGCCTATGAATGTACAGGTGGAAATAACGGGTGCACAGTGGAGGACTCACGTGACCCACCCTCCTCATCCAAAGCATCAATATCAGTACTCATCATGTCAGTTGCTTTCCTCAGAGGACAAGTTACTTTCTCCATTCACAATTGACGGTAATGTCACCGCGAGTCCTCTCCCTATCACACTATCACTAAGGCCTTTTCTCTTCTGGGTTTTGAACTTCATTGTTGAAGTTGGCAGCTGTGGGTGGTCAGCTGAGGATCCAGACACAGGGAAAACTTTTTGCATAGGTCTATCCATTACAGAGGTGCACAGATAACTGGAGCATGACTCAGATGCATGCAGGAGGGTCGCCAGTGGCTGCTTGTGGTGGAAATAACCTCAGAATATGCAAACAATGCCGCTAAACACTAGAATTGTGGCACCCGGATATCTCCGGGCCATCACGTATACATGACACCTGGACGGGATGGGTTAAATCTGGTTGGTCATACCAGAGGGGGGAGATCCCCCCTTGGACTTAGAAGGAGTACATGGTTACCTATGCTGGAGGGGCCATAAGCGAGGGCTCAGACCAAGTGTTCCAAGTGGCTCTGCCTTGTGGATTACCCTCGGATGGGTTAAGGCTATGGGAGTAAACTCCAAAAAAAAAAAAAAAACAAGTGAGTCCCATGGAAGGTGGGGCTTGGCAGACAGAGCTCATGGCAGACTCGTGCAACCCTGCTCAGTAGATTGTCATCGTGAATCTTCATGCCATCATCACAGGCTGAGATGGGCCATGTCACGTGTTGGTAAGGACTGTCCACCCGCACCATCACAACAGATCCATTCATTGCACGAGCCAACTGCTATACTCACCTCCCATCCCATCCTTCATTAAAATCAGAAGACCTATGGCAACAATATAGAGTGACAGTGACGGGTCATGGATGTAGCTGGAAGTTGTTGGCTTAAGTCTTGCACATTGATGGCATTGGCCCACTGGTCACTGGCATGTTGGAGTAGGAGGAGGTCATTCCTTTGGCAGCTTCCAGTGTTGCTTAAGCAAATGGAAACAGATGCCCAGCTGCTTATCCCTAATGGGGAGGGGTTTAGAAAAAGTTCTTAACTGTTGCTACTCTGCACCACCTGAGCAGATAACTGTGGTTGTCAAGGGTTCCTACATTGCAGTCAAAATCCAAAAGAGTCCCTCTGATTCTTGCTACCTGGAATATACAAAACTGGCTTGATACTAACCATGATACATGACCACGCCATAAAACTGCCCTTATTGTCCATAAACTGAAACAATACAAAATTGACATTTCTGCCTTGCATGAGACTCACCTCTCAGGAGGCAGTAGCCAAATAGAAACAGGAGAAGGTTATACTTATTTCTGTAGGTGATAATCAGACAATGTATGAAGAAACCATGGTATTGGTTATACAGTCCAAAAGCAACCTACAACAGAATATCCAAGAAACACCTCTGGATGTAACAGAGGCTGATATTAAGGCACATACGACTCTCTGAGGCCAATATGCAGTACTCATCAGTGCCTATGCTCCAATGCTTGATTCTGAGGACAATGTTAAAGATCCCTTTTGTAATTCTTTGGATGCTACCAGTCGCTCAGTACCACATAATAACAAACTGATCCTAAATGGAGATTTTGATAACAGAGAAGGGAATGGTAATCACATCTGGCAAGGCATTATAGGCTACCATGGCATTGGTAACATGGTCAATATTGGTCTTAGACTGCTTTCCTCACGCTCAGAACACAGTGTGATAATTGCCAGCACCAATTTTTTTCAACTTAAGAATAATCACAAGACCACATGGATGCACCCACGATATAGAAATTGGCACCTAAATGACTTTGTCATGGAAAGGCAGTGAAATCGAAGAGAAATTTTTATAACCCGAGCTATGAGAGATGCTGAGTGTTTAACATACCATAACCTTATAGTCATTAAATTGCAACTAGTCATGCACCCACGAATGTGCTACAGACTGTCCACAAAGAAACTAAACTGTAGTGGTTTAGGCGACTTATAACACTTTCATAGCATTATTACAGACAAGTTCTTTCAATGTCCACCACTTGCTCCAAACAAGAGTGCAATAAACTTAGATGCACAGTGCCTGAACATTTGACCCTTCTCCAAAGCACTGCAGATAAAACACTAGGCTTCTCCACTTGCCTCCATAAAGACTGGTTTTATGAAAAAACTGAAGGCATACATGACCTTGCAATGAGGAACAGAGTACATAACAATCGGTTGGCTCATTCTAGCTCCTTAACTCTAAAAACTGAATTCCAGAATCTGAGAAGTGAAGCTCAGAGAAATCTACCTGACATGGAAAACAAATGCTGGACTGAGCAAGAGAAACAGCTGCATAGATTGGCCGATAATAACGACCATCATAAGTTCTACATGTCCAGTAAAACCATCAATGGGCCAACCAAACACAACATACACCCTGTTTGATTAGCTGAAGGACAGCCCCAGAAAGTCAAGCAAGCAATCCAAGAAAGATTGGCACACACTTCAACATCTTACTGAAATGAAGAAACCCGGTGAAACACAATATCCTTGATAATTTCAATGCCCCTCAAGTGACAGATCTCTGTTTCCCACCTGCACTTGCAGAAATTGTTCAGGCCATCTGATCTCTAGAAAATAACATAAGCTCTGGCACTGATGGCATACCATCTGAACTGATCAAAGAGGGTGGCCATTTACTTCACCAGCTCGTTCATAATCTCATACTGACTATTTGGAATCGAGAAGAAACTCAGTCTGAGTGGCTTCCTTCAGATATTTTAACCATCTACAAGAATAAAGAACTGCTTAGACTGTGACCACAGTAGAGATATCGCCCTCTTTGTGAGAGCTAGCAAAGTACTAGCCAAATAATATCAACTAGGTTGACAAAGCATTTGACAGAGTCAACATTCCCTGAAACATACACTGTGGATTTCAGAAGGAATGAAGTGGGCTTCCTGTGATATGATCTTTTTTGCCCTACAAGTACATGAGAAATGCTTTGAGCAGGACCGTGACTTGCATATTGCATTCATCAATTATACAGGGGCATTTGTATTGTCAATAGAGAATTGTATGGCATGCTCTTTCAAAAAATGGCGTTTGAAACAAATTTCCTACCATCCTAAAGAGTCTGCATGGCAGTATGGATGTTCGGGTGTCCATAGGTGCAAGCAAATTCGAACTCTTCATTGTTGATGTGAGCAAGGATGTTCTAGAAAATGAAAGAGTTCCGTTATGTTGGTATTGTGTCGCCGAAAGTTGTGCCAATTATTGGATGTTTTGTTGAAGTCTGTCATCCTCTTTCCACCAATTCAAGATGCCCTCCTTCAACATGCAAAACGTGCTGCATTCCATTTAGGATGTGTATGGAGTCAGGCAACTGTATGTAGGCCACAGTACCTGAATCCTAGTGACTGGGGTGGACAAAGCATGGAGAGGGATGGAAGGTTTGCTTGACGACTCTCCACCTATTGTTAAGTGTTGCCAACAACTGACGAGATGCGAATGTAAGACCGAATGCCGTGGAAGAGGCAAATGCTATCGGTTTGGCCTAAGCTGTACTGCACGTTGTAGCTGTGTGTCCCAAGTCTAAGGTTCAATAAATTCACAATGATGCATCCAAATGCAAACCTATCATGACAACTGAATCATCAAATAAAATATTAGGTAACTGAGATGTAAAGTGTCTTAAACCTTCCAAGAATGATGAATAAATCTATCCTACAAACACAGATTTTGCGAGAATAGCATATCCATGTTTCAGCACGTAGGAATTGACCCTCAAAGATAAATATTGAACAGCATGTTTTGATTATTTGAAGACAATTGCATCCAGTAGCCATAATCTGGTGGCCATCTTGGAAAATGGTGGCCATATTGGATTTTCGTTTGGCTAACGTTAATTTCTTAATAAACAGCCTAAAGGTGAACCACATGCAAAATTTCAAGCTTGTATCACCATCTGAACGACTTCGCGCTTAGCTGCCCCACTATCTTGGCAGCGAAAGGCATTAGTCTGAAATTTCTTTTCCACTGACTGGGACAAGGGTGGTTTTTTTTTAGCCTGTTAATAACTCAAATGATATACAGACCTGGAATGTAAGGTTGACAGTTTTATGTCATAGATTGGGGAGACTCTGGAACATAGTGGTCGCCAGGCATCTATCAATGCCATCTTCATCTTTCTTACACTTACATATGTTTTTTTTTTATTTTTTTATTATGCTTTCCCCCCCGTTTCATTGCATATGTTCAAACAATCTTGAGTAATTAGGAACACTGACCATCAACACATACGATTATTATTAACTAGTTTACACGTGTCATTTAACAGCGTTAACTAATATAACGTCCTAATATCTTCACCTCTGCCTATCATAAAATAGCGATATGAAGACCTAGTATCAAAAGGAAACAACTTAATTCAACACTTCAAATGCAAATGGAAAAATCCACTCCCCTGATATATACTTTATATGACGGTCCAGATTTAATATATCGCCAAAATTCACATTGTGGAGCCAATATCCGATGTTTACCATGAAAGTAATCTCGAGCTGCCGATGTAATGCGGCGTATAATCATCGTATTAATGCAACAAATTACAATGAAAATTATGAATAGACCTGGGGAACAGAAACAACTAGCATTACAATGATCATCACTAATGTGGGGAATAGTGACAACTGGCATTACAACCATTATCACCATCATCATCACCTCTAGCAGTCAATAAAATTTCGCCTCATTACAGCCACCATTTTTGAGTGCGAATAAATCCGGGTATTCATCCCAATCCGTCATTACCGTGGTGTTATTACTGCTATTTACACGGTTCATTAAAGCACAGTTTAATAACGCCGACGATTCTACTCCCACACTGAAACCTTCCGTAGTCCACGGAGGGTTCATCTGTCGTTCCTTTATTTTTCACCATTCTTTAGTAGGTTCATTATCAGTGACAATAGTGCTTCTGTTCAACTGCTGTGTTTTTAAAGGTTTGATGTCCACATATATGTCAAATGTTTACCTGAGTGTTTTCGCTTTAACTCAACAGAATATGGCATTTTTGTGTATGAATATGTTTTCAGCTTTTTTTCATTTCCAGTCGTTAAAAACTAGGATGGGATATCCATTTGTCTAAATATCTATTTAGTTTTCGTCATCATTTTCGTTTTCAAAACAAAGTTTGATCAAAGACTTCAAAGTTTTTACCATAACTAAAATATATTACTTTGTTTTGGTCTGATGATCTAATGAGATATTGCGAAACGACATCACTAAAGACGTTCCTTTGTATTTCTTCCTTTTTTATAGTATGCAAATAAGAAGGAACCAAAGGCCAAGAGCCTGCAAAATCTTTCCCTCAATGAAAACAGAAACAAGACAACAGAAATTAAAGGTCCGTTCATTTCGAGATGCCTGGATACACAACATTTGAAAGACTGGGGATCATAGGCAGTAGGAAATACAGACAGCGAAAGACAGTTCCACAGTTGACCTGTTGCATACGTGAAGGAGTGTGAGTAACAGTTAATTCTTGCATTAGAGAGTTGGACAGAAAAGGGATGAGGGTGTATTGCTAGACGGGTATTATGCTCCTGCCGTAGTGGTGGAGAGATGCAAGCAGACAATTCAGAGATGCTGTGGCCATTGAAGCAGCAATAGAAAAGAGATACAGATGCAACACTGCGACGAGGAGACAGAGGTTGAAGAGAGCCAGTAAGAGGAGGAGAGTTAATGAAACGAAAAGCCTTAGACTCTATCTTGGTGAGAAGAGCTGTATGTGTGGGGCCTCCCTACACGTGACAGTTGTACTCTTCACAGGGGCGAATAAAACCCTTGCACAAAATCAAGAACTCTGCAAGAGGAAAGGAGGCATGAAGTCGGCTTGGCACACCTAATCTCCTGGAAGCAGATTTTACAAGATGGATATTATGATCTTTTCTAAGATAAACCTCGAAAGAAGGAGACCCAGTTATGTTTAAAGATGATGCACGATTGGAGTGGGTACTGTTAAAATATAGGGGATACTCCCGTGGAAGATTTTGTTCGGTTGATAGATGTAAGAACTGAGTTTTTGATGCACTAAAAACATCAAGGTTACTTTTACCCCAGTCAGAGGTATGGGCCAAGACAGACGTTGTATATATATATATATATATATATATATATATATATATATATATATATATATATATATATAGACGAATCGTTTATATTGACGGCAAGACGCTTGCATGTGTCAGCCTTGGTCTGCTAATGGTGACTCCTCACACTGCTCGATCTCTGGCAACATCCGTACGCAGCCCCTTATCCCTGGAGTCACATTCTATGACCTCATCCCAGGTTTGTTTCGGTCTGCCTCCCGCAACCCTACTCGCGAAGTTCACATTTCTCACTTTCCGCACCCACTTTTCATCCTCGATCCTCTTCACATGCCCAAACCACCTTAATCTGCCCCCCCTGACCACAGCACCAATACACGCCAGTCCCATTCTTCTTCTTAACTCTTCAGTCATAAACCTAACTCCACCAGGCCTCTAGTTGAAGGATACATCACACACCCATCTAATCATTGTTATTCATGTACGTTTGAGCTTATGAATGTCCTCCTCCTTTACTGTCCAGGCCTCACTACCATACAGCACTAGCCTACACTCCTAACACATGCTGCATATAAAGATCCCTTAGCACGGAGGGAAAGCCTTCTCAGTGTCAGGAGAGGCAACAGCACCCTTAACATCCTACAGCCACTTAGCCCCAACTCTTGCACATACCATGTTCACTAAATATATATATATATATATATATATATATATATATATATATATATATATATATATATATATATATATATATATATATATCTTCCACACACTCAAGAGAGTCACCAGCAAAATCAATCCTTTCATGCTTGTCAATCTTTATATGTTCTGCCCAACACACCGCATGCAGGAAGTCAGTCTTATCATTCAGTCTACCTTTAATACCACTACATCGTTTATCACCCAATTATCATAAATATTGGACGAGATGGAGTTACTTCCCACATCCTTGTGGCAGACTGCACATGGCCGCTATCCCTCTGCTTTGACAGTACCACCACCAGTCCTAGATATTACTGTTGTTTTATCCACATATAATATCAAACCCTTGTACCCCATTTCATCTCTCCACTTCCTAAACCTTTTCTCTGCCATTCTTTCATTTTATGCAGTCAACACCAATTCATCAGCATGGATCATCTCCCATGGTAGTCCATCCCTGAAGTCATGTGACAGAGCTTCAAGCATCATTACAAACAATAAGGAGTTTAACCTGCCTCGTCCCGACCGATTTTCCACCACTGACTCCCCCGCAATCCTGACAGATTTTGGAAAAATTTCTATTTGGCTCAAACCTCTGCTTTTGGGGAGGAACATCGAAAATTCATAGGGAAATCGCTCACCTGAGGTTTAAAATACCGGATACAGGTAACAGTATGCCTTACGTTTCTGTTTTCTATGGGGCAGGCTCCAGAGAAAACGAGTTCTATGGGAGGGGTAACTATTCCACACCACTGATAAAAGGTATTTATTTATTTATTTAGTACGAATTTATATGTAGTACAAAAATATATTGGTTTTCACACAATAATATAGGTGATATAAACATTGTTTCACTCACCAAACACATGAACATTCCTCACTTTTTTAGTAACATTACATGATCATCATTTCTGACTGTTTCTTCCTCTAATGCTATGTAAACTTTGTCCTCCACATTGTCATCGATTGGGGAATCATTCTGGCCTTGAATTTCGCACTGTGGAGTGACATGTCTTTACTGGCCAGGTCAGGTGACTTGCCGAGAGAATGGTGTGCAGGGGGGGGGTAGGTCATGCAGGGTAAGGCATTGTCGCTGCCTGGCATCTGGTAGAGGAAGGTGTCCCATGTATTCGTACTAAATATCACGCATGAAACTTGAAAAATGTGCAAATGACGGACCTTGCAATTGTGGACCGTTTATATAGGTCAATGGGAGTCACAGTGACAAAACGTTCGGACGTATATACACGTCAACGGGAGTCGGCGGGTTAAGACTGATCCCCTGATGCACGCCAGTATTCATGGAAAACTCATCACTCAAATCTCCATTCACGTTCACCTGGGTGCGAGCAGCCAATATACATCCATAACCACTTTAACCAGCCACTCCTCGATCCCAGGCTTTCTGATTGCCCACTTCACCGCCTGCATAGAGACGCCAAAGGCCTTCTCCAGATCAACAGAAACAAAGTGATCCTTTTTCTTTCCTATAGAGTATGTTTTTCCTGAAGCTGGCAGACAATGATAAATCAGTGCTCCATTTGCCTGGCATAAACCCAAACTACATTTCATCAGTATTCACTGTTTTCGTAATCATACTTTCTAGGACACTCTCCATTACCTTCATTATCTAGTCCACAAGTTTTATGCCTCTATAATTTTCTCTTTCCAGGGTATCGCCCTTCGTCATGTACACATAATCACACTCTGCAGCCAGTCAACTGGGACAGCAAATACATATATAAAAGTATTTATCAAATCAGTATCTAACTTTTTTTTTTTTTTTTTTATGTGTCCGACTCTGGGCATAGGCTTCACAGCCTGCTATCAAGGCCCAGCAGTCCTCCTACATATCATACACCTCTACATGTCACCACTTCGGCGCTAACACCCACCGTCCATATTGAATACATGCTAGGGCTGTCTCATACAGGACTGGTGTATTGGTATTAGCGGGGGTATTTTTACGACATGTCGGCGGGTCTTCTGGTAGATCAGTAAAGCCTGATTTAATGAAATTCAAATCCTTAAACTGTTCCCTGCCCCAGCCGGGATTTGAACCTGGGTCCGTTAGGACTGCAGGCCACCTCTCTACCGATTGAGCCACTGCACTCCTATATCTCTTCAGGCCTTCAGCATTTCGGCAGCCAACCCAGACACCTCTACCACCTTCCCCGCCTGCTTCCTGCCCATTGCTCTGCTCACAGTAGCAGAATCAAGTACAGGCCAAGGGCCAAACACTGGATCTGCTGACAAACCTTCCCTGTTCCAGTCAAACTTCTCATTTAGGAGCCTGTTATAATGCTCTCTTCAGGCGTCTTGAACATCCTCACTGTCCACTACTACTCCTTCATCATTCTTCACACATTGCTTACCTATGATATCCCTGTGTTCCTTCTTCATCTAGGTTGCCATCTTAAAAACTATACTCTTTTGTTTAGTGCTCTTTAGGGTATCCTGCAATATTTTCCAGAACTCAGACTTTCCCCTGTAAACCTCCTTTTTAGTCTTATGCTTGGCCACCAAGCCTGTAAACCTCCTTTTTTAGCTCTATGCTTGGCCGCCAAGTATTGATTTCTGTTACCACCCTTATTCCATTCCCAGAAAAATCTTCCTTTCTCCTTAACTGTACTTCTGCACTTTCATCCCACCACCATGTTACCTTGTTTTGGAGGGTCCCTTGTCCATCTACGAGTACACTCTGAATCATTAACTCTCAAGAGGCTCTTATTGAGGGCTTTGTAGGCTACTGTACATTTATGCTTTTGTCAACAGTTCCCCTTTCAGCCACAACTCTATTCATTTCACAATAGAAGGCATCCTTCACTGCTTGGTTTTTCAACTACCACAGTTTCTTCCTAGGTGCATAGGACCTCTTCTTCACCATCCTCTCCGTTAGCATCATGTCACAAATCAGTAATTTGTGTCGCTGCATTCGCTTTTCTCTTCCTATAACTTAAACCTCCCTCACCAACTTCCCATCAGCCCTTATGACCAAGAATTATTCAATCTGGCTACTGTTTCTCTCAGACCAATATGAAATCAGCCTAATATCTCTTTTCCTGAAATGCATGGTGCACACAATCATGATCATTGCCTCACAAATTCCAGCATTCTTTCCCCTTCCACATTCCTGCATCTTTCATGTACCCTTTCATATCCTTGAGCTGCTCCACCCACATGACCACTTAGGTCCCCTCCTAAAACTACAATCTCATCCTCCTCCAAATCACTGGGCACACGTATTAAGGCATCCTAGAATCAATCTTCTTCTACATCATCCAAACTGGGGTGTGGAGTATATGCCGGTGTCAATGAAATTACGAATCTACTAAACAATATTTTCAGTGTTGTAATTTTTTCATTCATTGTTATAACATTCATGACACATCCCACCCACTTTTCCTCAGCCAGCACATCCACGCCACCATGTCCACTTTCACTTCTCTGTCAAAATAGTCTGTGCCTACAGTCCCTCCCTTCAGTCATTCCCGTTGAACCTCCCCTATACCTAACTTCTTGTGTACAACCAACATCCACCTTCCTCCTGCCCTTAGTCTCCACCACTTCCCCGGTCTACCCTTCTACCTACCCACATTATATGAAGCCACTCTGATCCTCTTGGCTGATTTATATATATATATATATATATATATATATATATATATATATATAGATATAGATATATATAGATATATATATATATATATATATATATATATATATTATTATTTATTTATTTATTTATCAAGGTATGTCATATTTTTTGACACATTTTGTGATAGCAGGTCACTTTTTAGGGCATTCACATGTGTACATCTCATTTCAGTTATAAAATCGTTGAAAAAAAAATCAATTTAGCTATCAGGAAGTCCATTTGAAAATATGACAAAACATGCCATCCGTTGAATCTGAATTGTCACTGTGTATTGAGTACCTCAACAGTTTAATCGTGCTATATTCTTGTTTTCTTTTATCCATGCTTTGAAACGTAGTTGGGTTACATATAATTGCCATTTTGCCAGCCATTTTGTTCGTCCGTTTGACTGCCAATGGAAAGTTCATGTTCTGTATTGGAGAGGTGACTCAATTGTTTACATAATAGAATACTGCTATTGACCTGGAAGCATCTATCCACTGGTATATCTGACAACTATTGCTGCTACCACTATTTTCATCACACAGAGAACGGATGGAAGGGTCCAGCTGTGGCATGGAGCACCTTTTCTGACATTTTTAGAGGCAAGGGCAAGAAGAAAGCAAAGATTAAAGAATGGAAGAAGCTTGATTCTCTCTTTGACATAACTAAACGCATGTGTCCTATTGTTTTGCATAGTGAGGAAGCAGCTCCATATAAACAGGACTGTCAGGCTGAGACTCATTGTACCTGTGCCAGGGAGCAAAAGCTCCCCCACTTAGATCTGCGATGATTGAGGTCTCAAAGGGAAATGCAGGGTAGCAGATCTGCTTACATGATAGGTGCTGTGGATGCCAAAGAGACAGCCAGGCAAAGGAAGATTATTAAAAGGAGAAAACTTTCGATGAGACCATTCAAAAACAGAGAAGAAAGAGGCAGACATTTGTTGTGAATGACTCAGAGATGTGATGTTGATGACACAACCGTTGATGCATATGTTCCTGCAGAAGATCAGTGTATGGATGCTAAAATGGGAATTGAAGAAAAAGAGAAAATTGGGGAAGAGCAAGGTGTTACAATGAAAGTCAAAGAAACTATCTTGACATCAGTGGAACAGCAGAGTCGTCTGTGAGCCTCAGTGTGTCATCAGCCACAACAGCAACAATTTTCAATGGAGATTCCTGATGATGTGGCAGGGAAGATGAGCACAGATAGCTCTGTAGCCTGGAAGATCCAGCATGCTGTTATCAGTGGCACGTCTGAGCCTGAAGTATCAGCAATTCTGTGTGGCCAACTCTGCCACAGCAGGTGGCTGACAGCTACGATGCAGTGCCTCATGCTGTACATGAGTCAGCACGACCTTGGCACCCACAACAAAGAGGTGTTGCGATACCTTGCCACCTGGGTGACCCAGGTGTACTTACCCATGTTCTTCATCATCAACGTGAAACACCTTACCAAGGACGGACCCCGCCATCTCCTCACTCTACTCAGGGTCTGGAGACAGCAGGACGAGAGGGTGAAGGCTATCACGAAACCCTACCTGCCGTCTGAGGCTTGGTGGGCCCACCCTGAGCCTCTCACTTCATGCATTTCTGAAGAGAAAAAATTTGCTGTGGAGAAGATCATCAGTCCGAGGAGAGGAGATGGTAGTGGCAACAAGGCAGTCCGGGAATACAACGTTCCATCGACGGTGAACTTGCAAGCCACCAACCTTTTCCAGCTGATCAACTGAGAGAAGGAGGCAGTGACCGGGCCTGTCCTCACATTCAGTCTCACTTCGTCACAGCTGGAAGACATCAAGGACTCTCCTTTGGTTGTACCCAGCAACTCCCTTCACACCCAGAGCTGTGAGCAAACTGTTAAGCTTGTCACCAAAGCTTCCATTTTTGTGTGTGGCTGGGTCAAGAGGGACGGCTTCATAAGGGCACAGATGAAGCACAGATACCTGATGCCTGTATTCAAGAGCTAAAATTACTTTATGATTGTGTTTAAGTAGCATTCGTTGGTATGTTGATTATTATTATTTATGTGTTTATTGTTATCCTAAATAAACATGGTCGAGTATACTGAAAAAATGAGTTATTATTCAAACTTGAAATACGTTTCCCGGTAGCTAATTTATATTTTATCGAAATTCCAGTTTCATATTCTTAATCTGCAAACCTAAATGCATGAAGAAAGTGACCTGCAAAATTGAAACTAATTATTTTTTGGAAATCACCTTATTATGGCATATCCACACACCCACCCACACACACACACACACACACACACATATATATATATATATATATATATATATATATATATATATATATATATATATATATAATCTTGTGGTAGGTGAGGGCGCTCACCATCCACTCACTCGATGTAGTGCTGCTCTCTGGTGTCTGCCCTGTCATCTCTTCCATCCTTCTTTCCTTCCATTCTCTTCTTTCTTTCCTTCAGTCTTTCCTCGTCCTTCTGCCTACGGGTGACTATACGCTCCCTCTTCTGTCTTTCTTTCCTTCATTCTTTCCTCTTCCTTCTGCCTGTGGGTGGCTCTACATTGAGTGACAAGCCAAATGGTTTCCTGTACACAAGGAAACCATTTACTATGCTGGGTGGTAACCATATAACCAAATGTTGGTGCCTGGTGGTTTAGTGGGTAATTATTGCGCTCCAATCGGATTGAGCCGGTGAAGGTTTATATCCAAGGGATGGTTGGGGTTTATTGCTCACGTAATGCCACTCAGGGATGAGTGAGGCTAGTCACTCTCATCGTAAATGTCAGGACCAACTGCCTAGCCCCGGGCTCCTACGCTCCTCATGGGGCAATGTAGGATTGGATCTATATATATATATATATATATATATATATATATATATATATATATATATATATATATATATAGAACCTCTGTGGTAAAGTGTGTGTTTTCGTATATGGGAGAACGAGGGTTCATGCCCTGCCATGGTAATAAACTTTTAGTGCGTTCTTCCGGCCACGTACTGCATTAGCGGACGTAAGGGGTGCTGTGGTTGAATCAGTGTCGCATACTATAAAGTATGCTTGCACCCAGTTGGCTTACATGGTCTGATAACACTTGGTTCACAGACTACACACAAATCCAAAGCCACTCCAACACTACAGTTACACCAACAAGCACTTCTCACACTACACTACAATCTCTACCATACAGCTTAAGCCACATGGTAGAGATACATAGGCTGTATCGTCCCACTTCGGTCGGGATAGGCTGGTGCTGCAGTGGACACTCAAAGGGCTGATGATAATGATGATGATGATAATATATATATATATATATATATATATATAAAATCCAGCTGTGTGTGTGTGTGTGTGTGTTCACTTCTTTCATGAGAAAAGTAATATATATCCAACTAATTACCTCATCCAGACGGAGTCCGGCAAGGTATTGTTTTTGGTCTAGTTTGTTTGTTTGTTTTTTCTTGGTTTGTTAGTAAGATCACGGAAAAAACGCTGAATGAAATTACACTAAACTTTCAGGATATGTGGGCACTGGTCCCAAATGAAAGTGATTAAGTTTTGGATGTAATCAAGTGACCCCGAAACGTCAAAATCAAGGTCACGGAATTTCAGACAGCTATACCTGTAGCTTGAAACCTATTGAAGAAAGAGATATTTCCTATTATGAACATTACATCTATCTACCTATCGATCTATCTATCTATCTATCTATCTATATCTATCTATCTCTCTCTCTCTCTCTCTCTCTCTCTCTCTCTCTCTCTCTCTCTCTCTCTATATATATATATATATATATATGTATAAATATACTGTATATATATATATATATATATATATATATAGATAGATAGATAGATAGATAGATATAGATATATATATAAAGCCAAAAAGACGAATGTGCATATCGCAGAAAGCGATGGAGATATCAAGCTGAATTTATTTTTTACACACTCCTGATATCACGGAGAAGTGGAGAAGGATTATAGGCAAAAGTCATTGAAATTAGTTAAGTTTGAAATTTTTGTACATACTTTCCTACAATATCGATTTTGCTACAGTAAAGCTGTATACGGTAAATATTAATTATCCAAAGAAAAGAACCCGCAAACCGAAAGTGATCAGACAGAAAAATGCACGATTAATTGCTGCTGAAGCTTTACTACCAGGTCTTTGACCACCGAACAGGACTTTCTGGATTTTGTTGTTGTCGGATTTGTCACCGCTGGACTCCGTCACAGCCAGATATATCACTGCCAGGTTCAGTATATATCCTTCTTGAAGTGTTTGCTGTTTGGCACTCACTTCACAAATTTATCAAAATCTTTAGTTTTTTTTTTTTTTTTTTAGCTTGTTTTGAAAACAACACATTACTTTCTCATGCATTCGTCATGCAAACTCTACTTGTTTGAAAAGGCTGGTGACCAGATTCTGTCCTAGAATACTAGAATTGGCTTTTCTACTATACTTTCTATAAAGGCAACTCATATTGTGTAGAGATTTAGAGGTCCAAATGTAAAAACATCTCAGAATAAATCACTTTTGAGTTCGCAAGCCATCTCATGTTATTCCAAAACCAACATCCTATTTCAACCATTCTGTTTGATACGACAGAGGTTTCTTGACAACTGCTTGAAAAATATTGTGATATTTTCAAAACAAACTAAAAAAAATGAAGACTATTAAAAAGAAGGCTCATTTTTTAAAACTCCTGTCAATTACTGTATTTTCCTTATAAAAGAAGACTTTAAAATGGTTGGCTACAGCATCAGTTCAACATCTGGTTTGGCTAAGTCCACTTTTTGGTTGGCTAAAGCATCACTTCAACTTTTCATTCTGTTAATTTGCCATGTTCATGATTTTTGTATTTTTCTCATTAGTTAGCCATCATAAAGAGGAAAAATGAAGCCGTCACTTCGATGACAAACAATAATTACCAAAAAATCACTGAAAGAAAATGAGTGTGAAGAGGAGAAGCAATAAAAATTCCTTAAGCACGTTTGTTAATCAGAGACTGTCATGTATCAGTGAATAAAAAAGTGTCATGTAATAAGATATGAATTATTTCCCGCGTCATGACATAGCCGAGAAATAACTAGAACAGTATTCGCTGTAGGTGATAAATCTCCAAAAGGGCACGACTCAACTACGTAAATATATTTATTTCATTGAGTTGTATGTCGTTAATTAGAAGCGACTAGGGGAGGGAGAGGGGCAAGGCGAGGATCATTTAATGTCTTCCCACCCAGTCCTAAAACTAACCTGAGAGAGAGAGAGAGAGAGAGACAGACAGACAGACAGACAGAGAGAGAGAGAGAGAGAGAGAGAGAGAGAGAGAGAGAGAATTCTTGGCCTACTATGGGATTCCAGGAGATTACAGACCGAAAAATCATTCGCATAATATTACATGTTCATTTACTTGTTTTTGCAGCCGTAGTTTTGTTATATGTTTGGAATGTCTTTATGTAATTATATATCTGGAGGCTCTAAGCACAATATTCACATGAGAGATCTTGAAATACAGTAGGACAGTGTTGACTGCATTGATGTAACGGTTGCAATACGTGGTTCAAAGGCAACTCCGATCCTAAGCCGCCCCCATGGAGGATTCGGCAACAAAATATCATCGGCTGACCTTTACCACTTTACCAGCACTGCATTTGTATCAGCGAATAGTAAATGTGCATGTCACTGGACTGCAGTCTTGCCGGACCCAGGTTCATATCCCTGCAGCGGCAGGGAACAGTGTAAGGATTTGAATTTCATAAAAGCAGACTTTACCGATCTACCATAAGACCCGCCGACATGTCGTAAAAACACCTCCGCTAATACCAATACACCAGTCCTGTATGAGACAGCCCTAACATGTATTCAGTATGGACGGTGGGTGTTAGCTCCGAAGTATTGACATGTAGAGGTGTATGGTATGTAGGAGGACTACTGGGCCTTGAGAGCGGGCTGCAAAGCCTATGCCAAGAGTCGAGCACATAAATAAATATATGCAGAGACTTCACTTCACCGTGAAGATATGTATGCATAATAACCACAGGAGAAATGAAAGGAGCGACAGTGAGTACTTTCGTATATTACATCTTCGGACAGAGTGAGACAGAAACGTAAAGAGTAGAGGTCTTTTATGCACACCCACAGCAGGGAGTGGCACACAGAACAAAAGATGACCTGAATTTTTGCCTGCGGCTTAACTTATGGTCACCTGCAGCAGGGAATGGCACACAACAAAGGATGACCTGAATCTAAAATTGGGTGATGCACAGAATAATAGGTACCTTTCTTTTTTCTTCCTTAAGGATGAACGTGACAAAGGAGGAGGGAGTAGGAGGGGAGGAAAGAGGAGGAGGAGGAGGGAGGGGGAAGGGGTAGGGGAGGATGGGAAGGGGGAAGGGGAGAGGGGGTAGGTAGGAAGAGGAAGACGGGATAAATACTGCTGCTTAACTTAAGACCTAGAGGATTAATGCTTGGTGTGTCCCACACAGGTGTGACTACACCACCAGGAGACGATAGGGAACAATCAGTTGTTAGTCTGGGGGATACTGCTTTAAAATTAATTCAGTTAACAATTTATCACACTTGAAATTACCATAGCTCATGTTTACATTCTTTTCATATGTGCCAGAAATTAGACAAGATTCTATTACATTTCTTTCATCTAAGCTTTTTGATCTTGCTAGAATCTTAGAGCCTGCCCAGTCAGTATGGTGATTACTGGATGCTTTGTGCTGAAATAAACCACTACTCTGTTGGGCTGTCGTTACACGTATTTATGTTGTGAGATTCTAGTTTCCAAATCTTTTCCAGATTGTCCCATGTAAAATTTGTTACAGCTTTTACACGGGATTTTGAATTTCATGTAAAGCAGATGTTACCGATCTACCAGAAGACCTGCCGACATGTTATAAAATTACCCCCACTAATACCAATACACCAGTCCTGTATGAGACAGCCCTAGCATGTATTCAGTATGGACAGTGGGTGTTAGCGCCCATGTGGTGACATGTAGAGGTGTAGGGTATGTAGGAGGACTACTGGGCCTTGAGAGCAGGCTGCGAAGCCTATGCCCAGAGTCGAGCACATAAAAAAAAAAAAAATACCATCTACGGCATCTCCACACATTATTATAATAACAATATAATACCACCGACTGCCACACCAAACACTACCATACAACACACCAACAGATCTGACAGTGCCACGCCATACACATCCACATTACAAACAGCCACACCACGCAGGTACAGCCTGCACAACCAAGTCACGGTTTACACATTCACTCCCTATAAGCATCACAGACACATGAAACGCTATTATATCATACACCACCAAACCTCATCACACACACACACACACACACACACACACACACACATGCATGCATGTTATCTAAATTACTAGAGATGAATGATTATAATAAAGGAAAGGAACCACATACAGTATTGTTTGCCTAACTGAAACAAAATTAACATCAAGGATATCAAACGATACCCTAAACATAGAGGAATACTATATATGGAGAAGAGGTAGGAGCTTTAAAAACGGAAGAGGAATTATAATATTAACAAAGAAAAATCTGCAAGTCAAAGAAGTAGGGCTAGATGTACCCTCACAGGTTGGACTGATCACAGTAGAGAGTAGTACGTCTGAGGGGAAAGTAATTGTGGCAAATTTATACATGCCACCCAGATCAAACATTTTGGAAAAAGTCGAATATTAAGACTTTGCAGAGAGTACAATTCATAGTGTAAGAGCATTACTACATAGAACGGAGGAGAAATCTGAAAGAATTATACTATCTGGAGATTTCAATACAAATATAACTTGGAATACGCTAGATATAAAAAAACAGAAAAGCTATTGGGACCAAAAGCTCTTGGACCTTGTGCAAGAGATTTTCCTAACGCAACATGTAAAAGAAAGCGCCAGAAAAAGAGGACTTGATGTACCATCAGTACTAGATCTTATATTTACTAGGCAAGAAAATGATATTGACTATTATGTATCATCCTCCATTTGGCAAAAGTAACCATGCAGTATTAAATTGCAACTTCAGGACTGCATATGACATAGTTAACAGTAATGAAAGTTACAAAAAGAGCCTTAACTACGAAAAGGGCAACTATCATCACCTAAAAGTGATACTTCTTAGAAATAGATTGGGAAAAAGAGCTTAGAGGACTGGATTTAATTGTTATATACAGAAAATTCTATGAACTTCATGAAATAGGAGTCCAAAATTACATCTCTTGGCACAAATAAGCAGAAATGAAAATAAAGAAATGGTTTAATAAAGAATGTAAAAAATGAAAAGAAAAAGAGATTTGTTGTGGAATCGATACAGAAGACACAATAGTGAGAGTGTATATAACAACTATAATCAGGCAAGAAACGAATACACAAGAATAAGAAGCCTAAAACAATTTTGAGGAGGACATCATAAACAAAAAGTAGCGATCAACCGAAGCTATTTTACAGCTACATCTGAAGCAAAACCAAAGTAAAAGATAAAATACAATCCATTATGGATGCAGGGATCTTCTATACACGAGAAAGATATTTGTGAAGCACTGAATAAGAACTTCCAATCAGTTTTCACAGAAGAAAATAATTATGAGAGGGATGATATGAAATATGCATGCCCACACATATTACCAGATATACAAATATCAGAGAAACAAGTACAGGAGTTAAGTAAATTAGACAAAGGAAAAGCAAATGGTCCAGACGAATTTTCATGCTGGGTGCTACATGAATGTGCAAAGGAGCTAAGTAGACCATTATCTTTAATATTCAAGGAATCCTTGGGTCAAGGTAAACTACCTGATATTTGGAAGAAAGCAAACATTGTTCCCTTATTCAAGAAAGGGAATAAGCAAAATCCACTCAATTACCGATCAGTATCACTAACCACTGTTGTAAGTAAGAAACTGGAAAAGCTGATAAGAATGGTTTGAGTAAACCATCTAGAAGAACACAATATGATAACAGAAAGGCAGTTTGGTTTCAGAATAGGAAAATCACGTGTTACTAATCTATTAAGCTACTATGACACGGTTGCAGAAACATTACAGAAAACAGAAGGATGGGTGGACAGTATCTATTGTATCTAGATTTCAAGGAAGGATTTGACAGAGTACTGCACCAAAGACTTTTATGGAATTGTACCATCAAGGAGGAATCCGAGGTAAACTGTACTGTTGGATGCAAGATTTACTTAGAAAAAGGGAAATGAGAACAGTACTAAGGCGAAATTACTCATAATGGAGGGAAGTGACTAGCGGAATTCCACAGGGCTCAGTGCTGGCACCAATTATGTTTTTAGTATATATAAATGACACAGATAGTAATATTGGAAAGGAAAGCTATTTAAGTATGTTTGCTGATGATGCAAAAATACAAAGGAGAATTACTAACACAGGCTCTTGTAAAGAGCTACAAGAAGAACGAAATAAACTTCATGAATGGAGTAATACATGGCAAATGGAATTCATTGTGGACAAGTGTCATGTAATCAAGTTTAGTAAAAGTAGGAAGAGACCTGATTGGGATTATAATTTAGGAAGTAAAACCCTACTCATATCAGAGAGAGAGAAGGACTTAGGTGTGATTATAAATAACAGACTATCTCCGGCTGACCACATAAGTGAGAAGGTATGGACCATGTCTGCACTGCATGCAAATATGAGAATAGCATTCACATACATACTGTAAATGAAGACATGCTGAGAAAGATAACATCTTTCACCTGACCATCCCTGGAGTATGCATCAGTAGTCTGGAATCCTTATCTCAAGAAACATATAGATACAGTAAGATTGAAAATGTTCAAAGGGCAGCTACAAGATGGGTACCAAGCATAAGGGATCTAAGCTATGAAGAAAGACTAGAAAAACTGAATCTGCCAACACTATAAGAGAGAAGGAAAAGAGAAGACATGATTATGCTATATAAATGCATATCAAGGAAGGAGAAAATAGACACAAATGAATATATAACCGTTGGGGAAATGTCAGCAAGAGGACACTGCAAAAAAAATGCATAAAAAGGGAGGCGATAAAAACATAAGGAAATTTAGATTCCCAAATAGGGCAATTGATCAGTGGAATGCACTACCGAATGAAATAGTGTGTGCCAAACCAGTTGACAGATTTAAGGAGATGTATGATGAAAGTGGGACCAGGACGGACCATACGTTGACGACTAAGGAACGGACAAAGGACATTCGGAGGGTGGGAACATGGACTGTGAGAGGAGTGAATGATGAGGTGAAAGAGAGAGAGATTGTTCCGGTGCTTGAGGATACAAAAGTGGATATATGTGGATTGACTGAAACGAAATGGTGAGGTGAATGGGTGAGAGAATGCGAATATGGTTTAGGTATATGTGCGGGAGTTAATGAGAATGAGAGGGCAAGAGAGGGAGTATGTCTGATGATAAGCAAGAAGTGGAAGCAGAACATAAGAGAGTATGGAACAGTGGGTGCAAGGATTGTATGGGTGAGGATGAAAGTAGGTATACAAGCATGGGCGATTTTATGTGTGTATGTTCCGACAGAGGACCGAGTGGCAAGAGTGAAAGATGAATTTTGAGCGAGAGTAGAAGCATGTATGGACAAATTTGAGAGGAGCGGGAGAGTGCTGTTGATTGGAGACATGAATGGCAAAGTTGGGAATGTACGAGTGGATGGAGTGGTTGGTCAGTGGGGTGTGGCAGCTGAAGTAGATGGGAACTGTAGTGCTTTGGTGGACATCTGTCCTGGTAAGGGGTTGGCAATAGCCAACACCTACTTTCGGCATAAGATGATCCACTGGTATTCATGGAGAGTAATGAGGAGGATGGATGGTGAACTTGTTGAACGAAAGGCAATGATAGACTATGTGTGTGTGGATGAACGAATGAGAAGACAAGTGTTTGATGCAAGAGTGTGGAGAGGGTGGGGGAATGGAGTCTCGGATATCACTTAGTGATGGCCAAGATAAAGCTGCAAAGAAAATGGTTAAGGAGACGAAGGGGACGACAGGAGGAAACAGCTCCTGTGAGAAGAGTGGAGAATTTGCAAGATAGTGAGAAAATGGCAGAGTATAAGAGTATAGTGGAAGAAAGATTGGGAAGGTATGAGCTAGAGCAGATGGAAGGGGTGGAAGACGTATGTAATATATTCACGGAAGAGATAGGCGCAGCGTGTGAGGTGGTTTGTGGACTGAGGAGGAGATGCAAGGGTGTGGAAGGGACAGCATGGTTGAATGATGAGGTGAAACGAGCTGTGGAACAAAAGAAGAAGGCATATAGTGAATGGTTAGCGAGTAGAGGTAGGGGAGAAGATGAGAGAGAGAAGAGAGAGGTATATGTGAGCAGAAGGGAGGTGAAGAGACTGGTGAAGGAGAAGAAGAAGAAAGTGGATGAAGAGTTTGGGAGGAATCTGATTGTGAAATGGAGGGAGAGTAAGAAACTGTTTTGGAAGGAGGTAAAGAAAGTAAGGCAATGTGAAATGGGATATAGTAAGGGAGTGAAAGATAGGAATAATAGATTGTTGGTGGAGAAGAGAGAGAAATTGAGGAGATGGAAGGAGCACTTTGAGGATTTGTTGAATGTAGAGAGTGACAGCGAGTATAAGTGGTTGGGGAATGGCTGGGAGAAGAAGAGATGAGAGGAGGGAGGAAGAGATCAGTAGGACGGAAGTAGTGGAAGCAATGAAGAACATCAAGTTGGGAAAGGCCTCAGGAATTGATGGAGTGTGTGGTGAAATGCTGAGGTATGGGGGTGAGAGTGTTGTGGAGTGGATATGGAAGTTATGTAGATTGGCATGGCAAGAGGGAAGGGTTCCAGAGGACTGGAAATCAGGTATAATTGTTCCTTTATATAAAGGAAAAGGGGAGAGAGGAGTATGTGGTAACCATAGGGGTATTTGCCTTCTTAGTGTGACTAGTAAAATATATGGTAGAATACTCATTGATAGGGTTAGGCATATGACAGAGGAGCTAGTTGGAGAAGAACAAGGGGGATTTAGGAAGGGAAAAGGGTGTGTAGATCAGATATTTGTTTTAAGATGTTTAGTGGAGAAGTATCTAGGGAAGGGAAAGAAAGTGTATGCTGCCTTCATGGACTTGGAGAAAGCTTATGACAGAATAGATAGGCAAGGTTTGTGGAAGGTATTAAGAATATATGGAGTGGAGGGGAAATTGTTGAGTGCTGTGAAGAGTATGTACGAAGGAGCTAGGGCTACGGTGCGAGTGGATGGTGAGCTGAGTGAGTTCTTTGATCTCAGTGTGGGACTGAAACAGGGTTGTGTGATCTCTCCATGGCTGTTTAACATATACATGAATGGGGTTGTAAAGGAGGTGCAAGGTAGGGCAGTGGATGTGGGGGTGGCTCTAATGAGTGAGGGTGAGATTTGGAAGCTTCCGGTGTTGCTGTTTGCTGATGATACAGTGTTGGTGAGTGAAGATGAATGGGAGTTGCAGGGTTTGGTGAATGAATTTGGGACAGTGTGTAGGAGGAGGAAGCTGAAAGTTAATGTAAACAAAAGTAAAGTTATGGTGTTTGAGAGGAATGAAGGCACAGAATGTACAGTAAGGTTGGATGGTGAGGATATGGAGAATGTGAGTGCATTCAAGTACTTGGGTAGTGTGATGAGTAAGGATGGAACACTGGGGGATGAAGTGCATGAAAGGGTACAGCAGGGAAGGAAGGTTGTCGGTTCACTGAAAGCAGTGATGAGAAATAGGGATGTGAGTATGGAAGTTAAGAGGTCACTGCATGATAGTATTGTGATCCCTACAGTGACGTATGGAAGCGAGGCGTGGACCTTGCTAGAGGGGAACAGGTCAAGAGTGAGAGCAGTGGAAATGATTTACTTGAGAGGAGCATGTGGAGCGACATGGAGGGACAGGTTGACGAATGAAGAAGTGAAGGAACGTTGTGGGGTGGATGTGGATGTGGTTGAGAAGATTAGGAGAAATACACTGAGGTGGTTTGGACATGTGGAGAGAATGGAGAATGAAAGACTGACTAAGAGGGTGTATGTCGGTGAGGTGGAGGGAGGGATAGGGAGGGGTAGACCGAGGATGAGGTGGAGGGATGAAGTTGAGAGGTATATGAGAGAGGGGGGGTGAGTTGGGGGGAGGGTAGTCAAATGGTGGATGACAGAGCGACTTGGAGGCGTTTTGTCTGCAGCTACCCTTTGCGGGATTAGGGCGTTGGGCTATAGATAGATAGGTTTAAGATAAGGGACAGTACGAGCTTGACTCATTCCTGTAAAGATACAATTAGGTAAGAACAATTAGGTAAGAACACACACACACATGGATTCCTGTACTAACATGAAGTCAAGATCAAGTATTTCATGAAACTTATTCATACTAATGTTTGCAGAAATTAACAGACTTCCCTGAACTGTAAATTGTGTGAGTCTAATTGTACTTTTAATACAAATATAATAACATTTTAATCACGTAGTATTGTTTAGTGTTCTCATGTGATCATTCAGATTAGCGTAAATGTATACATGTTCACAGTCTACTGTACAGTAGATATGCTGTTTCATTGTACTCAGTATAATAGCAGTATCGAAATATGCGTAACACATTCTAACATCTTGTGTGCACCCCTGAAATCTACTTAATAACAATTTTGCAGGAGAGAGAAAAAAAATGAGTTGAAAATACAGAAATGGAAAGATGAACATGCCATGAAGTGAAATATTAAAATGTTTTCTGACTGGGCCATGCCATTTGTACCTACAACATAGGAACATATTGTTCTAGCTTAATTATAACTCACCCTTAAGAGGATTAGTGATTTTGTAAGCTGTCTTTAAACCTGATGTTTAAGAACACCCGTAAAAATATATTATGAAACAACACACTTTTTTTTTTTTTAGAAAATGAACTTCAGACTTGACTTGCCACTTGGCTATAAAGACTTACGGATTGCCTTGGAAACTAATAGCAACCCTCGAGACACGAAGAATGCGACATGTAGACATGTCTCTTAATGTACATATACAGTATACTATTGAGATAGGTGGAGCTCCCACAGTCCACTCATTCGATTTAGTGCTACCTTCAGGTAACTCTGCACTGAGTGACAAGACTGGGAGCCATTTACTAGATTGAGTGGTAATCATATAGTCATCTGAAACCTGGTGGTGTATTGAGTTAAGGCATTCCAACCGAATGGGGCCCATACGTGTTTACATGTGAGTAATGTTTGGGGTACAGTGCTCATTGTTCTTCCATACTCCAGTCTTTGCTGTACCTCCTTTTATTCTCTTTTTTCCTTTCCCTCCTCTCGTTCTACTCATTCCGTTGACTTTCCCTTTTCCTTTAGGTTTCTGAATATTCCCTAAGCGTCTTTTTTTCTTTTTTCTTTTAGTTATTCCCCCATTTTTTTTTTTCTTTTTCTTCTCCTGAATTGTTGCAACTATTAATTTGTTCCTTTCTGTAACGTATTACTCTTTACCCATCTAGCATCTCTCTTTGTTGGCGTTTTTCGACCTTCTCTTTCCCCTGGCCTTCGTTCTCCCACTTCCATGTCGCCTTTCGCCTACTCTTTTCGGATACTTTCGTTACCCTCCAAATGCCCTTGCTCTTTCTGTTTCCAGTATTCGTCCCGTTTTCTCTCCCTTCAAACTCCTCCCCCACTACCTACTTCCACTCCCAGCGGCTACCAGCATTTTCTCCCTGTCCTTTTTCTTTTTCTCTGGATATTTTCCCTTCCATATTCTCACTTTCTCTCCTGTTTCCCTGCCACCAAGCCTCCCCGCTATGTACATAACATTTCCCCCCCCCCCCCAACCACCATCTCTCGACTGTTCCTTGTTGCTCTCCATCCACCAGAGAAGCTAAAAAAATACAGACAGGTTTAGCGTAAGACAATCTTAAGGACTGTCACTAGTTAAGGAAGGCCAGCACGATTGTGAACTGTGCAGGGCAGGGCAGGGCATGGTGCTGTTTAGATCACCTTGTAAAATGGATACGGTATCCAGCAGCGACGATGTTTCAGACGGTCTTGGTTAATCACTTCAGTACAATGTCTTTTTTCACCAAGTCATTCTACTAAAGACAGTTTGATTCTTCTCAGAGGACACCTGCCATTGTGAAGGAGTTGCACATGCAGGTATACAATAAGATGAAGTTGATGGTTTTGATACCTTTCTCCCGAATCTAAAAAAAAATCAGAAGTGCAAGGCACGTAAAGACAAAAACTGCTGGAGGGAAAATATACCCTTTCTTAATGTAAGAGATAGATGGGCAGACAAAGAAAAAAGCAGATACATACATAGATTTATGTACAGACAGATGAGACAGTACAGTCCTCTTCCTGGGATGTCCAAAAATGTCCCGTCTCGATCAAAGTAAGGTCCATGTGTTTGCGTTGTGGCTGTCTTCTTACTCGTATTTTCGAAGATGGAGGAATTCCTGAGAAAGAAAGAGAGAGAGAGAGAGAGTGGAGGAAAGGAAGAGAAAGACAAGAATAGTGAGAAGGAAGAGGGAAGAAGGAAAACAAAGGTAAGATAGAAATGAGGGAGGACGAGAAGCAGGGAGATGTGGAGACAAAAAGGAACTTGATGGAGGAAAAAAAACAGAACAGAACGAGAAGGTGACTGGAAAATTGGAATACGAGGATAGAGATGCAGGTAGGGAATTAAATAAGCTGCGAGGAGAAAAGAAACATGAACGAACGAAGGCAAAGTGGGAAAGGAGGAATGAGTGGGAAAGAGGAGAGAGGGAGGGAGGAATGAAGGAAGGAAGTAGATAAGCTCGAGAGATATCAGTGTAAGTGCTGGATACATATTTATTTCTTATACCTCCCTTCTCACTATAAGTTTCCCTCTTCTTTGTTATTGCCTGCCTCATCTGCCTCCCACCCTTTTCTGCCTTTCCACCATTTGGCCACTGTATCCATACCTCTTTTTATCTCTATTATCCCGTTTCATTCTCTCCTCCATCATTTCCTCATTTTTTAACTCTGTTGTACCTTTTTAAACCATGCTTTTTGATCCCTTCCTCTCTCCTCATCTCGATTCTCCTGCACTCCCCATCCTCTCTTCCTCACCTTTCCTCCGTGCCACCTCTTCTCGCTTAATTGTCTTCACTCCCTGTCTTCCCCTCCTGCTCTTATTCCTCTCCCTTCTCCCTTGCTGGTCTCCTCTTCCCCTTCCCTCCTTTACTGTATTTCACTCCTCACCTCCCTGCACAGGCAGCCTCCCTCTTGTATCTCCTTCTTAGCCTCATTCTCTCTCTCTCTCTCTCTCTCTCTCTCTCTCTCTCTCTCTCTCTCTCTAAATTGTATTCTGTCATTTCATCTGGTTCTCACCGATTCCCTCCCTGTCATCTCTTTGTCATTGCCCTCACCATCTCTTTGTTTCTTCCTCTAAATCCTTCCCTTTCACCTCTCCCCGTTCGCCTCATCGTCACTTTGCATCCATTTTTCCTGCACTACATACTCTTCATGTCTTCCTCTCATCCTTCTCCCATTCATCATCAGTATACTTTCCTGTCGTTCTAGCTCTAAAATCACGATGTATATCTGTTTATCTTCCCTCTTCATATTCGTCTCTGCTATGCCTGTTCGGGGTATCATTCTCTATCTTCTCCCAACTTTTCCTGCTCTTTTTCGTCTCCATCACTCTCCTTGCCTAGCCATATCCTTCTATCCCTCTCCACTCCTACTTTACCTTTATCCCGCAAACTTGCTACTTTCTGCTTCATCATCTCCCTGTTCTCTCCCGACACCAACTTTTCTCTTCCTCTCTCCTTTCCTGCTAACTTTTCTCTCATTCTCCATTGATATTTTCCTCTTCCCCCCCCCCAACCTTCCTTTTTTTTTTCTTTTTACTCGTTCCTCCATTTCCTCTGTCTTCTTATCCTTTCCCTCTCCTTTCGCTTCCTCTCTTACCTTCAGGTCCTCATTTTCTCTTTCCCTCCCTCTCCTGTCGTATCCCTCCTTCCTTGCCTTCTTTCGTTTTCGTCCGTATCTCTCTCTCTCCCTTCCCTCCCCTCACTGCCAAATAATTTATAGGGCGGTTGTTCTTAAGCTGATGGCAGCCACTTGCAAATTCGACATCCCTGCATCTACTGATACAACACCATTTGGCAACGTGGCATTTTATTTGCACCAAAGTTGACCCGAATTATTAGTAAGTGATTTATACGACATAGTTTATCTCCGAAATCTAGACACTGTTGGTTATGTCCTGCTTGGTGGGCCGTCTGCAAGCTTACAACGTGATGGCTTGGTGTTAAAGACGTACCCGAAACAGCACAACATAAAAATTCTCGCAAGTAGGTACAATGTAAACCCTTAACCTCCATACGTTCATCTGGAGGCAACAGACTTATTAAGCAGAATTTGTTTTCTTTAGGGATTTATTTTGATTTACTGGCAACGTGGCGCCACTCCAGTACCAAATAAATTCATCTGGCGGTAACATCAGTGTAACAGTTAATATTTTTGTCGCCGTTATTTAATAAACCTTTAGCCATAGTAAGACGTAACCTTTCAATTTTCATGCTTACGCCTGGAGTTGGTATTACATTGGAGAGGGCTTTTGATCGTGGGAAGAGCTACAAACATTTCCATTAACACTTCCCTTCGTTTGATTTAGGTCAGCATAGTTTGATTCAGGTAACGCCATGAAGGTGTGTTGTCAAAAATTAACCTTGTTGGTAAAAGTTATTGAGATACATTTCTCTAACCAAAATTGGTGTAAAGAAATATGGATGCCAAAGTGATGCACCAACCTAATTACGTAAGTAATATGGCTAAGTAGGCACTGATGTTAGGTGCAAATTCGAAGTCCGATTTGTTCAGCGGTTACTGAGGAAATGAATGATAGTGAAGAAACAAAATGACAGGTTAGGACAGTGGTGGGGCAGAACAAGGCAAGTACACCCTTCTAAGAAAGGTTTTGTATGAAGGACACCGTTGCCGATGGGTAGATTTCATGAAATTCAAAAGAGGGGGAAGGCCAAAAACTATGGGGAGTGAGTGGAAATGGAAATGAGCTACGGGATGGGATGGTGATGGATGGTGTGGCAGGTCGGAGGATTTACGCTGTTAATGATGAGCGTTAAAACTTTTTGTTTTTGGTGGAGTGAATAATTACATGGCCGTGTTTCCAGACCAGTAGAGCAAAAAATAATTACACATTACTCTTGGATTCACTGTGCCTTGTGACGCAAATGAAAAAGGAAATACATTTTACTCAACAAATTCAGTCATCGAGAGTGATCGAATCAAGGATGAGAGGACGATGAGATAGACAGAAAAGGAGAGGGAAACTTATGATGAGAAGGGAGACATAAGAAATATTTAATCAGCACTTACATTGATACCTCTGGGGCTTATCTCATTCCTCTTTCCTACTCATTACTCCTTTCCTACTATGTCATTCTTCTTCCATTATTCTCTTCTCCTCCCAACTTACCTCCCTCCCTACCTGCATCCCTAACCTTGTATCCCATATTTTCCAGTCACCTTCTCTTTCTGTCCTGTTTATCCCTCCATCTAGTTCCTTCTTGTCTCTTCCTCTCCCTGCTTCTCCCCCTCCCTCATTTCTATCTTTCCTCTGTTTTCCTCCTTCCCTCTTCCTTCTCTTCCTTCTCACCATTCTTGTCTTCTTCTCCATCCTACATCATTCTTCTCTTCCTTTCCTCCATTCTCTCTCTCTCTCTCTCTCTCTCTCTCTCTCTCTCTCTCTCTCTCTCTCTCTCTCTGTCCGTTTCTGGTATTCTTTGTTTTCATATCCTCCACAATATCTCCTCCGGCATCCCTCAGCTTACTTTCATCTTTTCTCTCCCTTGCCCGCCTTTCTCCTCGTCCGAATCTTGCTCCGTTTCTCCCTCTCGTCGTTCATCACATTCCTCCCATCTGCCTTATTTACACTGTTGGGAGGGGTTAATGTGAGGCAATGGGAGTATAGCAGGAGACTGGGCCAAACGAAGCTAGAAAAGCGAGAGAGAGAGAGAGAGAGAGAGAGACAGACAGACAGACAGACAGAGAGAGAGAGACAGACAGACAGACAGAGACAGAGAGAGAATCAGGAGGAAGAGAATAGCTGGAGTGAAAAGTGAGGGAGAGAAGAATTGGAGAAGTGGGAATGGGGGAGGAGAAGCTGGAGATGGGGAAATGAGAGGAACAGAGGAAGAAGGAATGAGGAAGAGAAAGGATTTGATGGAATTAGGAAAGAGAAAGAAAGGGAAATAAGGAAATAACGAGATAGAGAAGGACACCGCAAGTAGGAAGAAGGATTCAGGAAGAGGACTTAATGATTGTAGGATTGAGGAAGAAGAAAAAGGAGAAAAGGAAGGACGGAGGGAGCGAAATCACGAGAATGGAAATGGATACTGAGTTAAAGGAAATTAGAAAGAAATTTAAGAGATAAGGGAGACTAGGAACAAGATGAGGAAGATGAAAATTAACTGAAGAAGGGAAAGAATGGAATGAGGAAGAAAAGGAGGGGACAAAAATATAAAGAGAGTTGAGAGGGAAAGGAAAAGACAAAGTGACAGATGGAATATTAGTGAAAGCGAATTGTCAGAGATCAGATACAGATGGAGAATACTGTTGGAGTGTAGAATAAACGAGAGCCAGAAGTAGCAAGTGGAACTGGATAATTAGCAATGAAGAAAAGAGAGGCTGTGAAAGAGAAAGACTAAAAAATGTGTAAAATCTTTCAAACGCAGTGTGTCCAGGCATCCCGAAATGAATGGATCTGGAATTTGGCTCTCTCTTGTATTGTTTTTGTTTTTTCTTAAAAGAAACGTTCATGCGGGCCCAGCCTTTGGTTCCTTCTTCCTCGCAATAAATAAAGTAATGTGTATAAGAGGTCAGATGACACAAAAGACATGCATGGGGAGGAGGTGGAAGTAAAGGGAAGCTAACGGAGGTGAAGAAAGGAATGTGGAGATGCATTAACAGGGAAAGGAGCAAGAAGGTAAAACCTAAACTGAAGACGAGGGACAGGGACATTTAGATGAGGGCAGAAGCAAAGGGGAAGAAGATTAGGGATGACAGGAATGTGAGGAAAAGGGTGTAGAGGAGATTTAACTGAATTATATGGCGACTTTCAGGGAAAGTAGTGAGAGCAAGACAGTGAACGAGGGAGGGAAGAGAGGACTGAAATGAATGGAGAGAGGATGTGAGATGGAGGGAACGGGGAAATGAAGGGAAATGAGACAGGCAATAAGATGAAGGTAGGGAAGGGGGTGGGAGAAACTGAGAGAGAGAGAGAGAGAGAGAGAGAGAGAGAGAGGTATTACTGAGATAACGTGCATGAACTTGCTATGGTAACTCCTGCTCATTACTTCCTAATTTAGTGTCTCTTGAGAGGTTGGGTGTTTCGCTGTTGTTCAATTTCTCTTCCCTCATTTTATCTCCCTCTGTTAATCATAGTTTCTCCCTCGCTGTATTATCCTGTATCTCCCAAGGTAACTTACTTTCATCTCTTTTCCACAGTTTCACATCCATGTTTCTGTTTTCTCCTTTTATCGCATTATTCTTCCTCTTCCTCTTTCCTTTCTTACTGTTATCCATCTCCTTGCCACTTCATACTGATTTCTATCTGTGAGTGTCTCTGTTTTTAACTCCTCCGCGCCAATATTATTTATTTCCTTTTGTTGTCTCCTTGTAGCTCAAAGGTGGAGAAGAGGCTTGTCTCATTTTTCCCCTTCTCTTTTTTTCCTACATTTCCCTTTCTAACTCTATATCCATCACTTCCTCTTCCTTTCCTCCTTCCAACTTCCATCCATTTTTAGTCTTCCTAATTCTCTTTCTTTCCTCTCACAGCTCCCTCTATAGTCTTTTCACAACACTTGCTATCCTACATTTCCTTTTCAATCTTCCTCTTTTCTCTTTTCCATCCATGCATTCTGTTTTTCTCTTAAATATTTCTCCCTTTTTCTGTCTCTTTCAATCACTTACTCTCCTATAGGCTGCATTTTCCTCTGCATTGAGCGTCTTTATATTAATAATTTTCTCCCTCCCCACGCTCAATTCACTCCGTTAAGAACTATAACTACATCTCTCTCTCTTTTCGCCCATTTCCCTTCCAAAGATGTTTATAACTGATAAGGGTATCCAATTTCCCTAACCCTCTGTGCTTTGATTGCATTCCATATTTTGCTTCAGACATATCTCTCTCCCATCCTCCTCCCTTCCTTTTTATCTTGCACGTGATCTCTCTCTGTCTCTGTCTCTGTCTCTCTCTCTCTCATAAAGTCAGGCATGAAGGTTTATCTTCACCGGCAAGAAAGTGAACCAAAGAGAACTACCACTGATAGAAGCACTACCGCTGCGTGTAAGCACATCAGAATGTAGCTGTAACTGTGGCGACGGTGTTGTAACTTAACTGTGCAGGTGGTGTTGTAGTTGCAGTTCTGCTGATGTTTTTGTAGCTGTAATTTTGTAGGTGTGGTGGTATTTTAGTCTTAATTTTGCTGATGTGGTTGTAAATGCACAGATGTGGTTGTAATCGTAATTGTGCAGACACATTTTGTTGCCTAGTATGGCTGTCATTGTGGTTGTGCTAATTCAGCTGGTTATCCAGATGCAATATGCACAGTTTCTGCATGTGAATATGATTCACTTTGTAAGAAACTAATATCACGGAATAGACTTGGCGGGGGTGACACAATCTGGCCGCACTACTGTATGGGGTGGTATTACTACTCTGCGGCCAGGTTGTGTTAGGAAGAATACTGCCACCGTATTCCCTGCGTGTCGTAAAAGGCGACTAAAAGGGGCGGAGTGAGGGGACTAGGGACCCCCTCCTCTGTTTTTTAGTTCCTAAAAGGAGACAGGCCAGAGAAAGGGATGGGGGATGGAGTTATCCCTGTACCCTGAAGATTGGGTCTATGAATGTGCGTGGATGTAGTACGATTGAGGCTAAAAGGGAGGAGATTGGGAGAATGTTTTTGAGAAGAAAGTTAGATGTGTTAGCTTTGAGTGAAACGAAGATGAAAGGGAAGGGTGAGTCTATGTTTGGACGTGTGAATGGAAGATTGTCGGGTGTTGATAGAGGAAGGGCAAGAGAAGGTGTGGCCTTGTTAGTGAGTCCGGAAGTACAGCAGTGTGTGATTGAATGGAAGGAGGTGTCATCGAGACTGATGTGGGTGAAAGTGAAATTTGAACGTGAGTTGTGGGTGTTTGTGAGTGCATATGGGCCTGGTAGTGAAAGGGATGAAGAAGAGAGTGAGTCTTTCTGGAATGATGTTGATAAGTGTCTGCAGAGTTTTGGAGCGAATGTGTATTTGGTAATGATGGGAGATCTGAATGCTAGAGTGGGAAATGTAGCAGTTGAAGGTGTAGTTGGTATGCACAGTGTGCCTGAAAGAAAGGAAAATGGGGAGCGAATGATATCGATGTGTGTTGAGCGAGAGATGGTGATTGGAAATACGCTGTTTGAGAAGAAAGCTATAAGTATACATGGGTGAGACAGGAGGGTGGAAGGGTTGTTGATAGAGCTTTGATGGACTATGTGGTTGTGTCTAGGAATGTAATAGAAAGATTGTTGGATGTGAGAATTCTGAGAGGGGAGGATGGAGGTATGTCTGACCACTACCTGGTGGAGGGAAAATTAAGAGTAGGTAAGAGATGGGGGAGAGCTAGGAGGGTTAGGTGTGGCAGGGAGGTTTTGAAAGTGAGTGAGTTGGATAAAAGAGAGAAAAAGATAGAGTATTGGAAGAAATTGAAAGATGAGTGGAATGCAGTGAAAGATCAGGAAAATGGCAGTGTGGAGGAGGAATGGCAGTTGTTTAACCCCTTAACCGCGGGGCGTCACTTTCGTGACGCTCGGGCGCAATGGATCATGCCACGGGGCGTCACTTTTGTGATTCTGTGTTATTTTGAATTATCCCGGGCTTTCAAGTGGTGGCTTGTATCATCTATCAGTACTGCCAATGTCCAACACTAGTCAGCACTCCAAATCTCATCTGTACTCCCATCCATTGTTGACATTTTAGCCATTTTCCCCCGTTCCTGACTCCCCTCCCTACCTCCCCTCCATTACCCTGTCCTCTCACCTCCCCGGCCGCGCTGCGCTAAGCAAATCTCTCCCGGATTTTTCCACAGATTTCATCCATTGAAATAAGCCCTATGCCCTACACTTATACAAAATAATATATACCAAAAAAAAAAAAAAAGGTAAGTGATAGTGGTATACACCAGGGATTAGCTAATTATCACCTGACAACACCTCACATGCATTCATTCGCTAAATTCCCACAGTAATTTCCCCTTTGAATTATGTCTTGTAATCTATGTCTGTAATAAAAATATATATCAGAAAGGAAGGGAGAAACCTACATGACATTTACATTCACCTGGAACTACCTATTTCTTTATGTATTGCCGAGATTTTCTACCAATAATTTATTAGCATGTAAGTTAGCAGATGTCAGCCCCATTGTCACTGTCAACCCTTGCCCTCTCAGATAAGCCACGCCATTTAGTTCCTTGTTCTCCTCTGTGGTCAAACCATGTCGCACTCGCGCTCCGCCATTTCTGCTGCTTCTGCACCCATTGCAAAGAGCCCCGTGACCTCTACACCCAGAAAAACTCGTGGGGGAAGCAGGAAAGGACTAAGTGACTGTGCAGTGGAATGTGAACTAGCCGAATTATCAATGGTAATGATGGATAGTGACTATGACCCTTCGGGAGATTCGTGTGATGAGCCGGGTGAGGAAATCATGCCAGAAACTACTAGTATGAGTGCTTCAGTGTCCCAAGGTATCCCTAGCTCCAAGGGAAAGGAGCCGTTAGTGCAGCAAGGGAAGGAATTTGGGAAGGAAATGAAAGGCGGTGGGTTAGCCCCGGAACAATGGCCCCGCATGACCCAGCCCGCCATGAGTCCCAAGGTGACTCACCTCCCCGTTCCCCAAGCCCCACTTCACTCATTTCTTCCTCTTCTTCTGCTGAATTTTCTCTGGAGTCTTCGTCGTCGGAGTCACCACCAGCATCAACAGTGAAGGCAGGCCGTAGAGGAAGAGGAACATCCCTGACCCGTAAAAGTAGAGTAGCCAGTAGAGTAAGGGCTGCTAGTGCTGTACGGCAACCCAGGATCAGTGCAAGTGACCTTGAACCTGATAAATCTGCCTCACAGCCACCTTCCACCCTCACCCACCCTACACCGCCATGACAGGGAATCCTGGATGTCTTCGCGTGGACGGAAGGGTCCGATTTTGTCCCTGAACATCTCCATTTTGACGAGAGTTCCTCAGGAAAACAGCCTGCCTTCACTCTTGACGAGGATGCTGAGTGTGTGGACTTCCTTTTGGCCTTCCTCGATGACGAAGTCATGCAGCACATATGTGATGAGACCAACAGGTATGAATCACAACGTGCTGGAAGTTGTACAGGTGCAGCCAAGATGCAACAGTGGTCCATGCTGGGAGTGCAGGAGCTGTATGTGTTCTTCGCCCTCATGCTTCTCATGCCACACTCAAAGATGCATGAGTTGGAAGAATACTGGTCCATGGACCCCTTACTACCCTCACCCACCTTCAATAAGTACATGGCCAGAGATCACTTCCGGAACATCATGGGAAACCTGCACTTTGCTGACAACGATGTACCTTCCCAAACCGACCCACTCTGGAAGATCCGGGAGATTCTGAACAGAATGAAGGATAAGTTTATGACATTTTTCCACCCCTTTCAGAAGGTTGTCATTGACGAATCCTTGGTTTTGTTCAGAGGATGTCTTAGGTTTGTGCAGTACATTCCAAGCAAACGCCATTGCTTTGGAATCAAGTTCTTTGTACTGTGCGACTGTAAGACGGGATACATCCTTGACTTCGTCATTTATTCAGCCAGCACTGTCGATCTTGATAAAACACACCCCCTTGGCTTCTCAGGCTGTGTAGTGAAAGTGCTCCTTGAAAGGTATTTTGGTGGGAATCATGTGCTGTATACAGACAACTATTATACAGCACCGAAACTTGCCAAATACCTTTCAGAGCACGGCATCAGCTCCTGCGGCACTGTGAAGAGTAATCATGCCCACTTCCCTAAATTCCCAGAGGCAGGAACCTTGCACTGAGGAGACGTGCACCTATGCAATTCTGAGAAGATGCTGGCAATACAGTGGCATGACAAGAGGGTCGTGCACATGCTCACTACCGTACACAAGGGGGAAATGACAGACAGTGGGAAGGTCGACCGTAGGACAGGCGAACCTGTGAGGAAACCTGATGCTGTCTTAGACTACAATATCAACATGCGGCTGGTGGATAAATCCGACATGATGATTGGAGAGATTGACTGCCTCAGGAAGAATACTAGGTGGTACAGGAAAGTTTTTCTGCATCTCATAGACATGACGATGCTGAACGCCTTCATCCTGTACAAGATGAAGGTCAAGCCACCCAAGTCCTTCTCCCTGAGGTTGTTCGCCAGGACTTGTGTTCAGCAGCTGCTGAAAGATATGGAAGGGTGACAGCAGCAACTCCAAGGCGCCATGCAGTAACACTTCCCGACAGACTTGAGCAGAGGGGGTACATGGATCGGCACAGACTGGTGCAAATGCCTGCCACAACCAAGAGGAAGGCTGCGATCCGCAGGTGCCAGGTGTGTGCACATACCACCCAACGCACACCTGAGCACAAACGCACCTCTTGGCAGTGCACTGAGTGCCAGGTTCTCCTCTGTTTTACCTGCTTGTTTGATTACCACAGCCAGAAGCAGTTCTAAAAGTGCAAGTGGGAAAGGAAAATAATGTGAAAATAATGTGTAAATAGCAAGTGAAAGCAATGGATGTACGGTACATACGACTGAACAGTGTAATATAGTTTTATGTTACTGAAAGTGACAGTGAATAACATAGTGTAAGTAAAATAGAAGTGTAAATATTGAAAATACAATGGAAAATGTAAATAGAAATGTAAGTAATTAGTAATATAAGAATATGAGTACAAATACTTGAGGTTATAACAGTGAAAGTGAATCAGTGTTTCTCTACGTATTTTACTGAATGAAAAATTGAATGACTTCAGTGACAATAAACTAATACTACTGAAGGAAACTTATGGATAAAGACTGCAGATATGTATAAGTGTTATATAGTAATAGAAATATAAAGTGTGAGGGGTTTTATGAATAATAAATGACAGAATACCAACAGCAAACTAGCGCAAGTGGGAAGGTCATACGCGCTCGTAATTTTCATTGCTTTCACAGTGTTTTTTTTTTGGAGTATGGATCCCAAACTACTTGATAATCATAGAATAGTGTTTATAGTGATAATATCTGGCTGTGGTAATCATAATACGGGTTGTCGGGAAGTGTAAAGTGAAGACTTCGTTACCCAACTTCAGAAGGCTCCACAAGGCCTACGGTAATCGACGAAGGCTCAACAAACATCCCAGGAGAAAGCTGAAGGTATGTGCCATACGCATATATAATTTTAATATTCTAGGACTAATAACTAATTTTTGGCAAATATTTTTTGAGAGTCTGTCGGAGCCCGAATATGCCCGAGGGACACGCAAAACACTGGGAAGCCCGTGGTGTAAGGGTTAAGAGTGCTGTGGTGGGGCATGCAGAAGAGGTGTGTGGTGTGAGACGAGTGGGTGGTGGTGTAAGAAAAGAAAGTGAATGGTGGTGTGAGGAAGTAAGTATGGCTGTGGCTGAGAAGAGACGTGCATAGGAAGTGTGGCTGCAGAGGAAGGATGAGATGTCATATGAAAGGTATAAGGAAAAGAGGAATAGGGCGAGAAGGTAGGGCTGTGCATGATCCTAAAGTGGCAGCAGATGAGAGGTGGGGTAGGCGGTTGACAAAGAATTTTCAACAGAATAAGAAAATGTTTTGGAAGGAGGTGAAGAGGGTGCGAAAGTGAGAGTCTGGGAAGGAAGAACGAGTAAAAGCAGAGGATGGTAGGATGTTAATTGAGATGGATGCAGTAAGGAAGAGATGGGCAGAGTATTTTCAAAGATTGTTAAATGTAGAGGAGGAAAGGGTGGCTGAGATTTTGGCGGATGGAAGGGTGCAAGGAATAAATGTGTTGGCAGAGTTGAATGATTCTTTGATCACGAAGGAGGAAGTGGAGAAGGCAGTAAAGGAGATGAAAACAGGGAAAGCTGCAGGTATGGATGGATGTGCTGTGGAATGCCTGAAGGGTGGTGGAGTGACTATTGTTGACTGGTTAGTAAGATTGTTGAATGTGTGCTTTGTGAAAGGTATGGTGCCAATTGACTAGACAAGTGCTTGTGTGGTCCCGTTGTATAAAGGCAAGGGTGATAAGTATGAATGTACTAGCTTTAGGGGTATAAGTCTGTTGAGTGTTGTAGGTAAGTTTTATGGTAGAGTGTTAATTATGAGAGTTAGAGAGGGTACAGAGGGAGTGATTGGTAATGAGCAATGTCGCTTTAGGAGAGGGAGGGAATGCGTGGATCAGGTGTTTGCTGTGAGACAAGTGTGTGAAAAGTATTTAGTGAAAGGCAAGGATGTGTTTTGGGCATTCATGGATTTAGGGAAAGCATATGATAGAATTGATAGGGAGGCTTTGTGAACTGTTTTAAGACTGTATGGACTTGATGGTAGGTTACTATAAGGGGTGAAAAAATTTTATGTAAATAGTAGAGCGTGTAAGAGTGGGAAATGCTGTGAGTGATTGGTTTCCCATGAGAGTGGTGCTGCGACAGGAATGTGTGATGTCGCCTTGGTTGTTTAATATTTACATGGATGGTGTTGTAAGGGAGGTGAATGCACGAGTTTTAGGTGGAGGTCTGAGTCTGGTGAATGTTGATGGTGGAGAGTGGAATCTGAAGCAGCTGCTGTTTGCAGATCATACTGCACTGGTGGCTGATTCAGAGGAGAGATTGAGGCAGTTGGCAGAGGAGTTTGGAAGGGTGTGTGAAAGGAGGAAATTGAAAGTAAATGAGAATAAGAGTAAAGTGATGAAGTGTACGAGGTTGGTAGATGGCAGGGGGATGAATATAGTTTTGAATGGCGAGTTGCTTGAGGAGGTAGGGTGTTTTAAATATCTAGGGTCACATGTTGCTGTGGATGGAAGAATAGATGCAGAAGTGAAGTTTAGAATAAATGAAGTAGGAAAGGTGCTAGGAGTAATGAAAAAAGTGTTTAGATGTCGTTCGCGTAGATTGGATGTAAAGAGAAGGCTGTATGAGGGTGTTGCGGTACCGACTGCGTTATATGTGGCTGAAACATGGAATATGGGTGTAGCAGAGAGGAAAAGTTTGAATGTAATTGAGATGAGGTGTCTGAGGAGTATGTATGGAGTGACGTGTATGGATCGAGTGCGAAATGATGAAGTGCGAAGGAGAACTGGAGTTGTTCGGGAGATGGCTGGTAGAGTTGAGGAGAGGGTGTTGCGATGGTTTGGGCATATGGAGAGAATAGATAATGAGCGATTGGTGAAAAAGATAACTACATCTGATGTGAGAGGTGTAAGGCTGAGAGGAAGACCACAAATAGGATGGATGGACAGTGTGAAGAGAGCGCTGGATGGGAGAGGGATGTCTGTTGAGCATGGAAGAGTGGCTGTGCGTGACAAAAATAAATGGAGAGAGATTGTGAATGAATAAGTGATGACGCAGCCCTGAGGAGATATTCTCCTGCATTTGGTCTGATAAGCTAGTCAGGTCAGGTGCGGGTAAGAAGATGGGTCTGTTATGATGTGGCAGGGGTAAACCAGCTCTGCTGTCGGGCCCTGCTGCGGATGTCTCTGATTGCATTGCGCAGTTGACCCTTGTGCGGTGTGGTGCGGTGAGGATCTGTCCGTTCTCCCCTTTGGGGCTAAGATGCGAATGAATGTGTTTGAATTGATGAGTAAATGGGGAGTGTGTCGTCCTGTCTCGGCTACTTTCATTGGGGGAAGCAGCCTAGGTATATATATATATATATATATATATATATATATATATATATATATAGATATATAGATAGATATATATATAGATATATATAGATATATATAGATATATATATAAATATATATATATATATATATATATATATATATATATATATATATATATATATATATATATATATATATATATATATATATATATATATATATATATATATTATATATATATTATATATATATATATATATATATATATATAATATATATTATATATATATATATATATATATATATATATATATATATATATATATATATATATATATATATATATATATATATATATATATATATATATATATATATATATATATATATATATATATATATATATATACAGTATATAATATGAGTACCCAACGAAAGGAAGGCCTCAACCATCGCCCCAAGAGAATACATCATATTGTTCATCTGTGACCAGTTTGAGAAGTACAAAACTATTAAGAGAAATTTCTTCTCATTATGGGTGCCTTTATTTATGAGTGTAATATTGTTGTAATTATTTGAGCGGTGTTGAATTATGATGCACGACTAAACACACTTTAGACGATGATGCTACCCAGCTTGGTCTGTGTATTCTATATCTAACTATGATAAAACGTCAGCATGATTCAGACCCTTCCTTCGCCACTTTACAAAAGCATAAATCCTAACGCAGTTGGGATGATCTCTTTCTCGACACTATGATTTTTATTTAACTTTTTTAGGAAGATGATGTCTTCATTGCTTTAATCTGCCTATTATGTTTAGCAGGATAATCTCCTCGTACTGGAAGGGCGTCAGATACATCTAACCATTAACTACGAAGTCTGAATTTAACTGAAATTCACTTGAAACTGCATAATTAAAATATGAAAAGCACACCACCGATGTCAAAATGATATGTATATTTTCATAAACCATTGTAATAGTATGAATGATGTATTAGGTCGAGCCCTGTTTTTATAGGGCGGGTAAAGTGTACAGGATTGTAACTAAGTACGAAAAATCTACAGCACAATATCCAGCTTCGATCTCTCATAAGGTCTAACATACTCGTATTGTGAATCTTTGATAATGCATGTACTTAGACATAGATATTGTTGTGTTTTCTTGTATATTAATAATGCATAGATTCAAAATTTTTACTAGCTGATGGTGCGGTCAATTCTGGCAATTTATTTGGGTTACAAGGACAATTTGAAATAGCTTTATGAGTCTTAGATGCCTGAGTGAGTTAGTACACAGTCTCTCTCTGCCTCTGTGTATATATATATATATATATATATATATATATATATATATATATATCAACAATTGAGGTGCCCGTAGGGAATCTTATACTATACAGCCAGCCAAGGAGAATCAGGAGGATTTTCCAATTCATATTCATTTATCCAGGTTACTAGTTTCGGGATGCACATCCCATCTTCAGACCTAAATGCATTTAAAGCACATATTGCAAATTAAATCAAATGTTAAAATATATTCATAAAAAAGAAAAAAATACCAAAAATTGCATGTGGCAATGACTGATTACTATAAATAAAAACAAAATGTAAAACTATTTTAAAATAAAACAAACTCGAGAAATAAACGTGAGAGTGTTCCCTCTGTGAGTTGGCAGCTAAGACTGAAAATCATGAACACAGTGTTTCATAAGGAAAAGTATCATGAAGCTTCTGAGACATCAATAAACTAGTGTGAAGCAAAAGAGCCAAGTAATGAATCCATGATCAAATTTTCAAAATCCTGATTCATAGCTACAAAACATTATAATCTTAACCCGCCCCGTCCCGTCGACGTATGGGTACATTGCAACGATTTGCATTTGCTAGTCCCGGCGACGTACCGGTACGTCGTGCAATTGCAATTTGCATAATTTCGACAATTTTCAAAATTCGCACTTGATTTGCGGTACGTACCCTCGCATGACCTTCCCCTACCTGCCACCAGGCAGGGACACTCGGCGACCCCGCGTGACCCGCGCTAGCCCACCACTCGTCCATTCACCTGGTAGCCACGGTCCTGCTCAGACATGGCTAAGAGAGGTCTCTCAGACAGCGAAATTCAAGTCGCCCTGGACACCTTTACCGGCGACAGTGATTCCCCACTGGACGACGAGGATGTGGACAAGGATTATGTGCAACCAGAGGAGGAAGAAACCACCAGCAGTGACGAGGAAGTTCCGTCTCCCAGGAAGCGGCAGTACGTGACTTACCGTGCTGCTAGAGAGGGGCAGGAGGCAAAGAAGGCACGTGCAATATCCTATCCCTAACCCCAGTGTGATTTGGAACCAGAATTCGAGGACGAGGACGAGGACGAGGACGAGGATGGAGCCGTGGGACATGCTGCCACGTGGGATGGACGGGAGGTGATTACACATCGTGGCCCAGAGCGCACACCACGTCGTATGAGCAGGTATGGGCCTAGCATTTTGTTTGGGGAGCTAGGAAGTCAAGTGGAGGGAGTGGGGAGTGAAAGGGAAAGTCCAGGGAGGATTAGGGAAAGTGAGAGTGATGTGAGTGAGTCATTGCTCTCCTTCCGTAGTGTGAGGCAGCGTAGTGGATCACGTGGGCCAGTGCAGGTGCGTTCCTTATCACGTGGGGTTGTGAGGGAGGGGGAAGGTGGGGAGGAACCACTCCAAAGCACGTCTTATGCTCCCCAATATCCCCTAACACGTGGTCGAGCTAGGGTGCGTGAGAAAGCACGTGGTGTTGTAATGGAGGGGGAAGGTGGGGAGGAACCACTCCCCAGCACGTCTTCTGCTCCCCAATATTCCCCTATTTCATCCCCACAGCCCCCTGATGTTCCTCAAGGCCGTAAGGGTAAGGGAAAGGGAAAGGGTAAAGGCAGAGGGAAGAGGAGTGACAGTGGGGAAGCCCTCCGCACTCCTTCTCCCCCACCTCCCTCACCAGGATCTCCTCCCCACCCAGACGAAGGCGGTGATGGGGCTGATGGGGAGGAGGGATTTGTGTCGTGGGATTGGGAGGATGGGAGTGATTTTTCTCCCCTCATTCACCCCTTCACTGAGCAGGGGTGATCTGGCTGCATTGCACCAGGAATTCACCGTAATTCCACCAGGTTGGATTTTTTCCACCTGTTTTTCAGTGAGGCATTTGTTGATCAGATTGTATACCAAACAAACCTGTTTGCAAGCGCCCAGTGCCTAGAGAGTGAAAGATTGGGAACAAAGAGTAGGCATTCTATGATCTATGATTACCCTGTCTCCCTTCCAGAAATGTTCTTATTTTTTGCCCTGGTCCTTTTGATGGATATTATAAGAAAGAATAGAATTCCTGCTTACTGGACTAGGGACCCTGTTATGTTTACTCCCATATTTGGTCAAGTGATGAGCCATAATCGGTTTCAACAAATTCTAAGTCGCCTCCATTTTTATGATGCTCATGACCCTGCAAATGCAAACAACACTGATAAAATGAAGCGAATTAGGTTGGTCTTTGATCACCTCAGCCAAACCTTTCGTTCCTCATTCTATCCCTATAGAGACCTTGTCATAGACGAGAGTCTCGTGTTGTGGAGAGGCAATATTTCATTCAGACAGTATATACCCAGCAAAAGGCACCGTTTTGGGTTCAAGATCTTTGTTATGTGCGACTGTAGGACTGGATACGTGCAAGACATAGTCTTGTACACCGGTGCACAGACAGACATAATAGAAGATCGAAGTATTGGACTGTCGAGAGCAGTGGTAAAGACGATGATAGAAGACTACCTTCATCGTGGTCACGTTCTCTACCTCGACAATTGGTACACTAGCCCTCTTCTCGCTCGTTATCTTCACACACATGAAACGGGAGTCTGTGGAACCGTAAAGGTGAACCGGCGTCACATGGCCAAGGTAGGGCGGAAACTTGCAAGAAATGAGGTTGTCTTCTTCAAAGCCAACAACATCCTTGCAACAATGTGGAACCACAACAGAGAAGTAAGCCTCTTGTCCACGGTTCACCACCCCTTGATGCACCGTACTGATTCAGTAGATTACCGTAGCGAGAGCAGGCGTCGTGTTTGGAAACCTGAGTGTGTTATGGAGTACAATATAAACATGCACCTCGTGGACCAGTCAGACTCCACGATATCGACGGTAGAGTGTGCCAGGACCACGATGAAGTGGTATAAAAACTGTTCTTTCACTTGCTAGATATCACTGCTCTGAATTGCCACCACCTTCACGCCATGACCATAGGAGTTCAGGAAACATTTGAAGGGTTTGTGAGGGAGCTCACAAGAGAAATCTTTGCAAAGTATGCTGTTGAAAGGCCCCAACATCGCACTCGCACTGCCCATATTGCCCAAACTCCCCAGAGAATATCCGGCCGCCATTTCCCCACTCCTATCCCTCCCCAGCCAAACAGACCTAGGCCCCAACGCAGGTGTCACGTGTGCAGTAATTCCCAGGTGAGACTCACGACACACAGGAAGGACACCCGCTATGAGTGCGTGCAGTGTGATGTGGGTCTCTGTATTCACCCATGTTTTAGTGAATATCACAAGTTGATGCAATTTTAGTATGGTGTGAATGCGAAAGGACGCTGAAATTATGAGGTAAATGCGACAGACAAACGCTCAGTGAAATTATCAGTCATGTTGATCTCCAAATATTAGTATAAAGTGCATACGGGTAGAACATAAGTGAAAACATTGTATGTAAGTATATAAATCTGCCCTAAGTTGAAACTTACATAGCGAGGGTTTTATGATGCGATATTCTGTCGCTCAGTGCAATAAATACGGCCCGTAATTATATAATTATTATTATGGGAAATTCTTACGGGTATAATATAAGTTCAAATTATTGTAAGTGATGATATATATTCTAAGTCAAATATTCATAGCATGTGTATAGAGATGCGATTTCCTGACGCTCAGTTGAATGAATAAGGCACGTATTAGTCAAAATAAAAGTCAGCAAGTGATAAAGTGAATAATTAGTATATAAGTGTGTGAGTGAATTAGTATATAAGTGTGTGAGTATTATGTTTGTCGAAACATTCCTTGCGAGGGTATTTTCAGGCAATATTCTCACGCTCACTTGAATAAATAATGCCAGTAAGTATGTACAGTGCAGTATAGGGGTGTAAACGTGTGTAATGTAAGTGGGAAATTATAAGTGGAGTGAATAAATAAAGTAGATGATGAAACACGAGTGTTTGAGATCGTGGTTGCTATGTGAATATGCGCTAGTATATCGCTAAATGCCCTCGTAATGAATGAAAATAATTGAAAACCTTTACAGTGGTGGAGGAAAAGTTCTATGTAAAGGGGAAAATAATTGGAGAGTGATAAAACAATTTGGTATGTTGAAATACGAGTCATAGCGAGTGCGCTTACTAAGCTGATGTGCGCTATACTTATGCTGCATGTCATCATAATGAATGAAAACATCTGAAAACACTTACAAACAGTTGTAATTGGTAAAATGTCATTGAAACAGAAGTATTATACAAGTAGAAAAAATGATAGGTTGACTCATACCAGACACTTAGCATATAGCATGTTACGACTCGGACCAAACTCGCTATGCTCGTGCGATGGTACAATGCTTATTTTTCATATATATATGTGTCTGAAATACATTATATTGTTACTGTTATTGTTTATTAGTTCAAATTCAATAAATAAAGAGGTGTTGTGTGTTGTTTCTCCCATTATTCCTTACCATAGAAATCGTAAAAGCATATCCAGCCCATTAGAGAACACCATACCTGCAGGGGGGGGAACCGCATCTGTACGGACCACTTATAGACCGCGGGAACCACTCTCTTTGTGATTTTCCTTCGTTTCTCGACCTAAGCGGAAGTTTTAGCAAAAAAAATTTTTTTCCAAAAAGGCTCGGAACTGGGGGATGTCATAGGTGCGGAAAACCTCGGGACGTGATGGGTTAAGGTATACAACTTTGTTGATGATTCATAGTTATTTAATAAAGGCTTAAGTTTGTGAATGTACAAAGACTCCAAAATTCGCAGTTCCATTCTGTCATTACTACTATGTAAAATACTGAAATTATCCGTATTACAAGTATGGCCCATATCGAGACACTGGTTCCTAATCCCTTATATATATATATATATATATATATATATATATATATATATATATATATATATATATATATATATATATATATATATATATATATATATTGTTACATAGCCTATGATTTCATCATCCCTTGTATAATTCTAACGTACAGTATGCTGCATGTTTAATCATGATTCGCCTCGTGGCTTCCATAGTGACCAGGCTTGCATGTTCTACCTCACTCCCCCCTTTTCCCCCTTATAGTAGAGTAAGTCGTTCTTTCTGTTGTTCAGAGCAGAAGTGTCAACTCTTCGTCCTCTGTGCCTTCATTTGCACGTCCTTCTTGCAAGTTGAATCAAGTTCTGCCGGCCCCTATATAATGAGCTCAGTCTCTGCATTAGGGCCACTTAGATCTACTCCTCATTTTGTTCACATCTCTGTCCTACCCTGTATAGTGTATTATTATTTTTGTGAGTGCTCAGGAAGTCTCCAGCCATCTAGCTGCTGTATAATTTGAGTATAAGTGTTGTTACCATTTTTCTTGTACTATATGGCCTAAGGTGTTAATTTGTAGGCCTGGAAAGGTTTTTGTGATTCATGTAGAGTTTTTAATGTCAGCCAATATTAATAATATTTTGTATCTGTAATAATATATCTTGCTTTAACTGAGCATTATCCGGTTTTCTCATTTATCAGGGCTGACTTAGATAAATTTGCTTTTGCTAACTTCATGTTAATAGCAGCTATTGCAGTTAACCATATATGTAACCTGTTTTGCCATTACATTATCCTTATGAATCCTGAATGTTTAGTTGTTAGTTTGAGCATTAAACTTTAACTTGTAATTTTACCTAATTCGTTTGTTTTGAACCTGGAACTTTGCGGGACAGTAGTGATTTTAGTATTCTCACTTGAAGTGTTCATTATCTCTGTTTCGTAACATAAATTTGGCGACCTCGCCAGGATATTCAGGATATTATCATAAGGATATTGCTTGATATTTTGTGACTGTGATTTATTCATGATGTCTACTATTACTACTCTTGATGAAGCCAAAGATTTTTTGTCAAATTTGCAAACAGTGTGTGATGTAGAAAACAGAACAAAGAATGAACTTAAGCTTGTTGCTCAACAATTGGGAATTGCTGTTCGCTCTCATCATTCTAAAGATCAAATTGTTGGCATGATTAATAAAAGCTTGTTAATGTAACTCCTCCAGATGAGCAAACGCAGATTGAAATAGCTAAGTTACAGCTAGCCCTGCAGGAGGCTCGCGCTAAGGAGGCTGATTCTCAGGCTCGTATTCAGGAGGCACAGGCACAAATTGAAATTGCTAGGATTCAGGCAGACCATGAGTATCGCATGAAACAAAGTGGGACTGGATCATCTAGCTCTGATGATTTTGATGTGGCTAAAAATGTTAAACTTGTCCCTCCTTTTAATGAATCTGATTTAACAAAGTATTTTCAGTTGTTTGAGAGGGTAGCTACAGGTTTTAATTGGCCCAAAAAGTATTGGCCAGTATCCCTTCAGACTGTTCTCACCGGTAAAGCTCAAGTAACTTATGCATCTTTGCCTCAGGATCAATCTCATAATTATGATGTAGTTAAGAGCTTGATTCTTAAGGCCTATGAGCTAGTTTCTGAAGCCTATAGAGTAAAATTTAGGACAACTTATAAGCAAGATAAGCAATCCCATGTTGAGTATGCAAAAATCAAAGAAGATCTGTTAGAGCAGTGGTTAAATTCTAAGAATGTAAATTCTGATTTTGGTAAATTTAAGCAGAGGATTTTGCTGGAGGACTTCAAAAGGTGTATTAATAAAGATGTAAGTCTATATCTTGATGAGAAAATAATAGATAATTTGTCTGATGCTGCAGTTTTAGCTGATGAATATGTTCTCACTCACAAGAGATATTCTGAAGAAAAAAGGAAAGCTGAGAGTAAGTACGTTGCCTCTACTCAGAGTACAGGTAGCAGGAAAGAGAATAAAGATGATGTTTCTCAGGAAGTAAATACCAGCTCCACCTCTAGATTTCAGAAAAGTAAATGTACTTATTGTAGTAAGCTTGGTCATACTACGGAGAAATGTTTCAGGAGACAGCGTGATGTGAACAAAAAGGAGTCTTTAAATATTCAGTCAATTGGTCTAGTGTCCATCCTTGAGAGTTCCCAGAATTCTTTAGCCGAGTTAACTTAACCTGCTTTAAGGGGTAAATTAAATTCTCATGATGAAGCTCCTCATTTGAGCAGTAACGTTGGTGACGCTCTCAAGAGTTCATGTGCTAATTTCCTGTCTGATGGTTTTGTCAGTCCTCTGGACAGTAATGACAGGAAATCAGTTAAAATATATAGTGATACAGGTGCTTGCCAATCCCTTATGCTGACCAGTGTTCTAGGCTCTAATGTTAATTCCTCTGATGAAACCGTAATTTTACAAGGTGTAGGGAATAATTACTTCTCTGTCCCTCTGTGCAGAGTGAATTTAGAGTCTGGTTTTGTTAATGGTTCCGTTATGGTTGGGTTGGTTGAGACACTCCCAATGTCAGGTGTAACTTTCTTACTTGGAAATGATATTGGTAGAAGTCAAGTGTGTCCAGCACCTCAGTTGTCTAGTGAACCAGTGACTGTGACCCAGGATGGTGATAACCCTGAGGTGTTCTCTGCATGTGCTGTCACTAGGGCTAAGTCTAAAGTTAATGGTGACTTAGAGGATAATGATGATGATGATGTTATCCTAGCTGGCACTTTTCTTGCTAATTTGGACCACTCACCTGATGAGGTAGTACCCCGTAGTGTTGATAATTTGTCTCGTCAAGAGTTGGTTGAGTTGCAGGTTGCTGACCCTGAGTTGAAAGGTCTAGCAAACTCTGCTTGCAGTGAGGAAGAGTCAGCTGGTGCTTCTACTTGTTATTATATAAAGTCAGGAGTAATTATGAGAAAGTGGAGACCCCCAACAGCATCAGCCGACTGTGAATGGGAGGTTGTACATCAAGTTGTCATCCCTCGTGTTTGTAGGCAGGATATCATTAGAGTGGCTCATGATTCCAGTTTGGCAGGACACCTTGGAGTGAGGAAGACTGTGGCACGCATTTTGAAACACTTCTACTGGCCAGGTATCTTCAGAGATGATTCCTGTTATTGTAAGTCTTGTCACACCTGTCAAGCTGTGGGGAAGTGTAATCAGATCAAAAAGGTTGCACCTCTAGTTCCCATTCATCCTTTTGAGGCGCCATTCACCCGTGTGTTGGTGGATATTGTCGGCCCTCTTTCTAAGACTTCTTCAGGATTTTCTTATGTGTTGACCCTGATTGATATGGCTACTCATTATCCTGAAGCCATTCCACTTAGAAATATCTCAGCAAAGAACGTGGTTAAGGGAATGTTAGGGTTCTTCACCAAGTTTGGTCTGCCCAAGGAGGTACAGTCAGAGCGGGGAAGTAATTTCATGTCAAATGTTTTCAAGCAGTCTCTGAAAGAGTTGGGCATCACCCAGATCACGTCTTCAGCTTACCATCCCCAGACCCAAGGAGCGTTGGAGAGATATCATCAAACACTCAAATCGATGCTCAGGAAATACTGTTTGGAACATCAGAAAGACTGGGATAAAGGTCTTCCATTCGTTGTATTTGTCGCAAGAGAATCCCCAAATGAATCACTGGGCTTCTCACCCTTTGAACTACTGTTTGGCCATGAAGTAAGAGGACCCCTTAAGCTACTCAAGGAATGCTGGCTGTCGGAGGAAGATGACGTCAACCTGCTGGAGTATGTGATGAAGTTCAAAGAACGGCTGTCCACTGCTTTACAGCTGGCGAGAGAGAATGTAGGAGCTGCTCAGGAGAAGATGAAGACTTGGTATGATAAGAAGTCCAGGTTACGCCACTTTCAGCCAAGAGATCAGGTTTTGATTCTGCTGCTGGTGCATGGGCAACCTCTTCAAGCCAAGTTTAGTGGTCCTTATTTCGTGAAGAAGAAACTCAGTGATGTCAACTATGTCATCGCCACACCAGATCGTAGAAAGAACAAGCAACTTTGTCACATCAACATGCTAAAGTTATATCACAGGCGGGACGAAAATAACCCAGTCTTCACTGTAACTGTTCCACCCGACTCTGCAAGTGAAGTTCTCCCATGCAGTATGAGCCTGAGTGATAGTTTGGGGAAGAATCCTGATATCACGAATGATCTCCAGACTAAGCTTTCTCATCTACCTCCCGAGGAAAGGCAGGAGTTTTCGGCATTACTGCAAGAGTACCCGCAAGTGTTCCGTGCCACTCCAGGAAGAACCACTGTGTTGATGCATGATGTCGATGTTGGAGACACAAAACCAATTAAACTGCCTCCTTACTGTGTGAACCCAGTGAAAGTTCCTCTCATCCAGAAGGAGCTTGGCTACCTGTTGGACCACAAGATGATTGAGCCCTGTCAGAGCGAGTGGAGTTCTCCTGTCACTCTAGTCCCTAAGCCAGGTGGGTCACAGCGGCTTTGCATCGACTACAGACGTGTTAATCAGATAACCAAAACAGACACTTACCCTCTCCCTCGCGTGGAAGATTGCATAGACAAGATCGGAAAGGCTAGGTACATAAGTAAGTTTGATTTGTTAAAGAGATACTGGCAAGTACCCATGACTGAACGTGCCAGGGAGATCTCATGTTTTGTAACACTAGGAAAGACTTTTGCATGTTCTGTAATGCCATATGGTATGAAGAATGCACCAGCCACTTTTCAGAAGCTCATGAATGTTGTAACAGAGGGTTTGACTGGGTGTGTTGTTTATATTGATGATGTATTAATCTTCAGTGACAACTGGAAAGATCACCTATGTCATGTCAGTAAATTTCTTGAGCGTTTCGTTCAGGCTAATCTTGTAGCTAATTTATCAAAGTGTGAGTTTGGTCAAGCTAAAGTTCAGTACCTTGGGTACGTAATTGGTGATGGACATGTTGCACCACCAGCAGCTAAGGTTCAGGTTATAAGTGATCTTCCCAGACCTAAAAGTAGGAAAGAGCTACAAAGATTTTTGGGAATGGTACGTTATTATAGGAAATTTGTTCTTAACTTTTCAATTCTTGTATCACTACTTACAGACCTACTGAAAAGGGGAGTTAAATTTATCTGGACCGATAACTCTGAATCCTCTTTCAGTAAACTTAAAGCTATCCTATTAAGTCAGCCAGTGCTCGCTACTCCAAATTTTGCTAAGCCTTTTAAGATGGCTGTTGACACAAGTGATACAGGAGCTGGGGCTGTTTTGCTGCAAGAGGATGATCAGGGTATTGAACACCCTGTATCTTATTACAGTAAGAAGTTCACTCCACCTCAAAAGAACTACTCAACTATTGAGAAAGAGCTTTTGGCCTTGATTTTGGGTTTACAGCATTTTTCATTTTATTTGTGTTCTGGTTTTGACCCAATAGTCATTTATACCGATCATAACCCACTGAAATTCCTAAGTAAGTTTAAAGATAAAAATCAGAGATTGACAAGATGGAGTCTACTTCTTCAGGAGTATTCATTAGACATACAACATGTCAAGGGGAAAGAAAATGTTATTGCAGATTGCTTATCTACTGTAGACTTTAGACAGATTGTTTTAGAGTAATAAGATATTTCCTTTGTAATTTTTTTTTTTTTTTTTTCGTGGGGAGGTGTTACATAGCCTATGATTTCATCATCCTTTGTATAATTCTAACGTGCAGTATGCTGCATGTTTGATCACGATTCGCCTCGTGGCTTCCATAGTGACCAGGCTTGCATGTTCTACCTCACTCCCCCCTTTTCCCCCTTATAGTAGAGTAAGTGGTTCTTTCTGTTGTTCAGAGCAGGAGTGTCAACTCTTTGTCCTCTGTGCCCTCATTTGCGCGTCCTTCTTGCAAGTTGAATCAAGCTCTGCCGGCCCCTATATAATGAGCTCAGTCTCTGCATTAGGGCCACTTAGATCTACTCCTCATTTTGTTCACATCTCTGTCCTACCCTGTATAGTGTATTATTATTTTTGTGAGTGCTCAGGAAGTCTCCAGCCATCTAGCTGCTGTATAATTTGAGTATAAGTGTTGTTACCATTTTTCTTGTACTGTACGGCCTAAGGCGTTAATTTGTAGGCCTGGTAAGGTTTTTGTGATTCATGTAGAGTTTTTAATGTCAGCCAATATTAATAATATTTTGTATCTGTAATAATATATCTTGCTTTAACTGAGCATTATCCGGGTTTCTCATTTATCAGGGCTGACTTAGATAAATTTGCTTTTGCTAAATTCATGTTAATAGCAGCTATTGCAGTTAACCATATATGTAACCTGTTTTGCCATTACATTATCCTTATGAGTCCTGAATGTTTAGTTGTTAGTTTGAGCATTAAACTTTAACTTGTAATTTTACCTAATTCGTTTGTTTTGAACCTGGAACTTTGCGGGACAGTAGTGATTTTAGTATTCTCACTTGAAGTGTTCATTATCTCTGTTCCGTAACAATATATATATATATATATATATATATATATATATATATATATATATATATATATATATATATATATATATATATATATATATAGAGACGCGTTGTTTGTTCGTTTCGTTGTTTGTCCTTCAATCACGCCCAAACCAAGGGCTAGAGACCCCCAGACCCTTATATATTCCGAATCTGGGTGACCCAAGGATGGTTTTAGGGGCGTCTAAATTCAGATCTGGGTCATTTGAGGTGAACGGACGAGTGTTCGCCTTTTTGGCCCGGGTTACGCCTGGTACCCTTGCTGCCAGATTTTTGGCAGGGAGACTGGCATGACCTCCAGTTCGGACATAGGCCATGTGTAGTTGACCTCCGAGGTCATTTGAGGTCACTGGCTGGAGAGCATTTGAGGTCATTGGTAATACACTGTCGAACAACTGGACCTAGCAGCCAGATTTTTGGCATGGAGACTTCCATGACCTCCATTTCAGACATAGGCTATGTGAAATTGACCTCCGTGGTCATTGGGGTCATCAGTCGAAGGTTATTTGGGGTCACTGGTAATATTAAACCAATGCTCACAAGTACTGTGTGTTAGTCTGCGAAAGTTTAAATAGAAAGTTCCTGGACATCTTATAATCCCTCTTCAAAAGCATAAGAGGTGCATGGTGTTTCTGGAGTAGAAGGAACGATTGAACTAGAACAAATAGGATTAGAGTGTTTGCCTTTTTGGCCCGGCAACGTCGGGTACCCCTGCTAGTTAAATATAAAAATGTGGTCTAGCTAATGGCGTACCTTCTCATGCACCTAATTCTGTAGCTATCTGCAGTCACGTTTGTAGCTGTGTAGTGCTTTATGCGATTATCGAAAGAATAAACTTGATTTCCATACAGTTTTCGTGTTTCTGTGTGTTTGAGATCAAGAAGAGCGTGGGGGTGTTAGTTATAATTTGCATAAAAACGATTAAGTGTGATTGTGAAGTGGAGAGACGAGAGAGAGTCATCTGGCCGTAACAGATCCAGCAAATTGGCAGTTAGTGTGGATGTGTGCCAAGCGATATGGAAACTGCTGTTAATTATCCCTCCAATTACCTACCTTCATCTCCCTCCTCCTCCTCCCCTCCCTCCATCTCTCTTCACCTCCCCTCCCCTCCCTTCGCCTCTCTTCACCTCCCCTCCCCTCCCTTCACCTCTCTTCACCTCCCCTCCCCTCCCTTCACCTCTCTTCACCTCCCCTCCCCGTCGCCTCCCACGCTTTCTCTCCAGTCATATTTGTCGTTCTTATTCTTGCTTCTTCCTTCCCCTATCTGCCTTTCATCTATATTTTCCTTGTCTTTCGTCTTTGTCCATCTCTCCTACCTTCCAAAATCTTGTTCTTCTCCTGTCTTCAGTGATATTCACTTCTCTTTCCTGCTCGTCCCTTTTCTATTTCTCTCATCTTCGTTTTATTGTGATCTTTTTTTCTTTCCTTTTTATCATCGACTTTTCTTTCTAATTTTTCTACTGTATGTTTTCCCCCCCAAATGTCTCCACCCTCCATTTTGCATTGCTCTTATTCTGCCTCCTTATTTGCTCAAGTCACTCCTATCCAATCTCTTTATACTTTTCTTTTATCTCATCCCCGTTGCATTTTTCCTGTTCTCCTCTCCTTTGTGTCCTTCTTTATGATTGTATCCTGTTACCCATTTCCTTCCCAGATCACTATCCTCTTCTTTCCGTTCTGATTCCTTTTCTACTAACTTCCTCTTCATTCTGTCTTCTCTTCCCGCCTCATCGTCTGCCTTGTGTCTCTTCTTTTCCATCCTTCTTCACCCCTCTATCTATTTTTCCCCACCTTTCCTTCTTTTTTGTTCTCTGATCCTCATTTTCTCCACCCTTATCCTTTGCGCAATCGTTCTCTCCTCCCCGTGTTCCCATATGCTAGTCTTTTATACCTTTCTTTTTCCATATGTGCCTGTATTTTCAACGTTCGTCGCCTCCACTTCACTTTCTTCCTTCCTGTCTGTTTCTCACATCTTCACTTTCCTCTCTTCTTAATCCATGTGAAGCCTATATTCCTCTCCGTTCCCTCCTCATTCTCCCTTCTGTCCTCTTTGGTCTTGCTTTTTCTCCTCATAAGTGCCCATAATACATCATTTTTATCCGTCCACAACTTTTTCTCTCCCTTTCCCCCCACTTTCCTCCTATCGGTCCTCCTCTCCGTTCTTCCTCTCTCCTCCTGGTCCCCTTTTATCTCCTTCCTGCTAATCTGTTCCTCTGTCTTTCTCTCCTAGCTGTTTCTATCCTTTCCATTTCTGTCATCTCGTCTTACAGCTACGCTCGAGAAGTGAAAGCAGTCGTTGTTTTAATCGGCGCTTGTGTGTGTGTGTGTGTGTGTGTGTGTGTGTGTGTGTGTGTGTGTGTGTGTGTGTGTGTGTGTGTGTGTGTGTGTGTGTGTGTGTGTGTGTGTAAACAAAATGCCTCGAACAATTTTATCAGAGTCTAATCATAGTTGTTTGAAAGGTTGAGAGACAGTTAATCGGTTGTTTTTGAGAGCAATAAATGAAACGCTAAGGTCTCAAGGCAAAGGTTTATATTTGGATTTTAAGGTCGGAAAGCAAAGATATATATTGATTTTAAATTATTAGATGGAGATGTCGTAGTCTCTGAGTGCTCCCTATTCTCTCTCTCTCTCTCTCTCTCTCTCTCTCTCTCTCTCTCTCTCTCACTCTCTTTTTTTTTTTCTCTCTCTCTCTCTCTCTCTCTTTCTCTTTCTCTCTCTCACTCTCTCTCTCTCTCTCTCTCTCCCTTATCCCAGTTGTCATTTGCTTGTTTTGCTTCATTATGAAAATAACACATTTTGCTCTAATCTGCAACGGAGAGACGTCCAGTAGCGAGAGGGTGAGGCATCAACCACTTTAGCCTCTTTATGGTGACAAGAAAGACCTCACATTAGCTGAATCATATCCTGTGGAATTATTAAGAATTAATTTTAAAAGGCGTCATCAGTTGAAAAATAAAAAATTGTTCCTACAGTCCACCATCCTTCCTATTACTCTTTCCTCCTCCCCACTTCTTTCCACTTCTTTCTCTTTCCACTCCTATCTTCTCATCTCATTTTACCTCCGTCTGTCTTTTGTGCCTTCCCATTTCCGTTTGGTCTGTTCCTTACTTATCTCAGTTCCTTTCTTTTTCATGCTACAATAACTTTTTTACTCCCCTTCTTCCTGCTCTGCTCTTCTCTCCATTTTCCTCTCTTCAGCATGTAACTTTCTTGTCATTTATTCTCCATGTTCCTCTCATCTTTTCTCCTTGGTATTAGCCTTTCTTCTTATCCATTCTGTTTCACTGATCTAAGGTAATATAATGAGTGTTTCTTTTTTGCTGCTCAAAGTCTGGCCCTGTAGTTGCCCTGAGTGAACTGAATCTGAGACTGCACTGCTCTTGCGCGTTGGCCTTGAAATTGAATCCGATGTCTTTGTCACTACAAGATTCTTAGTGGAGAGTGTGTGCAGCACAGGTGATGGCAGGGAGTATCTGTGCTCATGTTCACTGATGATGATGAGTGTGGTGGGGGATATAGCTGGGGCGACTGTCTGTCTGTCTGTTGTTCTCGACCCAAGTCTGCAGTGTGTTGAGGTAATCCCGTTGCAGTGTGCAGGCTGTGTCTGCAGTGTGGTGTGTGGTTGCCATGGTGATGTCATCTGCATATGAGACAATGGTTGTTGCCAAACTGGAGTCTGGGAATACCAAACAAGTATAAGCTGAAAATGTGGATAAGAGAACGGAGCCATGTGGACCTTTGTTACGAAAACTTCGTGTTCGTGCCCTGGAATGTAACATGTACTGCTCTACCATATAAACAGCTGGCAAGCCAGTGTTTGGTGTTGTTCTCCATGTCTGTATTGTACATGTTGGTGATTAGTTTGCGTCTGGGAATGACATCGAAGGCTTTACTAATATTTATTGCTGTGAGAACTGTGCTTTATGTGGGTGTTGATGGAGTTGATGCCATCAGAGGCTTGTGTTGTGAGATTAATCAGTAAGTACCGGTAGTAATGTAGTGTTCTACATCAGTGTTGTCAAGGAGGAGGAAGATGAGGTGTTGCGGGTGATAACAAGGTTTGTGAAATCCAGCTGACTATCGATAGTTGTTAATCGATGGCACTGTCATACGATGTGCTCCGGCAGCAGCTTTTGTCTGTTATCTTCGTACTCCCTATGTGCTAAGCCGCGACGGAGGTGGAATAGCAGGGAAGGGGGTCCAATTGCCTTAAATAGAGGTACCACTGAAAAAAAGTCCTATAGACTCTCCTGCTTCTCGCTTTTTGGACAATGGAAATCAGTCCAATAAAAAGGCTTCTGCAAATACTATCTATCTATCTATTGCCAGACGCCTTAATCCCGTAAGGGATGGCCACAAACAAATCGCCTCCATGTTGCCCTGTCCCCCGCCATTTCATTGTCCTGCTCCCAGTTCACAACCCCCCTTTTCATGTACCTCTCCCTCCATCCCTCCATCTCATCCTTGGCCTTCCCCTCCCTCTCCCCCTTTCCACCTCACTCACATACACTCTACTCGTCAGCCTCTCACTCTTCATCCTCTCCACATGGCCAAACCGCCTCAGTGCGTTTCTCCTAACGCGTCCTATCACATCCACATCTACACCACAAAGCTCCTTTACTTCCTCATTTGTCAGTCTGTCTCTCCATGTGACTCCACATGCTCCTCTCAAACAACTCATTTCCACTGCACTCACTTTTGACTTCTGTCCCTCCAACAAGATCCAAGCTTCACTTCCATACTTTAGACTTGGTATCACAATACTGTCAAGTAGTAGCTTTTTCACTTCCATGCTCACCTCCCTGTTTCTTATCACTACTTTCAAGGAACCAGCAACCTTTCTTCCCTGTTGTATCCTTTCAAGCACTTCGCCCTCTACGCTTCCATCCTTACTCATCACATTACCCAAGTACTTAAATGCCTCATCCAAACGCACTGTATATTCTCTGACTTTACTCTTCCCTACGTTCACCTTTAGATTCCGATTCTGACACTCCCAAACTCATCCACCAAGCCTTGCAGCTCCCCTTCATCTTCGCTTAACAACACAGTATCATCTGCAAACAACAGTACAGGAAATTTCCAAACACTGCCCTCTCTCACTATGGCTGCTCCAACATCCATTGCCCTACCTTGCATCTCTTTTATATCCGGATCCATATACAGATTGAACAACCATGAAGACATGACACATCCTTGTTTCAGTCCAACCTTCAAATAGAAAAATTCACTCAGTTCACTATCCACACGCACTGCAGCCTTAGCATCCTCATACATACTCTTCACGGCCTTCAGCACCTTCCCATCCACTCCATATATTCTTAATACTTTCCACAATCCTTGTCTAACAACCCTGCCATGTGCTTTCTCCAAATTCATGAAGGCCACTTACAACTTCTTTCCCTTCTCTAGAAACTTTTCCGCTAAGGATCTAAAAATGAGTATCTGATTTACACAACCTCTTCCCTTCTGCAAATACTGATTAGCTACTTTAGTTGGCTACAAATCAGTGTCATCAGCGTCTGTCATCTGAGTCAGACTAAAGAGACAAGCTTTCCACGTCCAAGATGGGAATAGCAAGAGAGGGGACAGGACATTTGTTGCCGAAAGCACAAACTGTCCCAAAATTTCGACTTGCCTGTCCATCATGCAGGACGCATTGATGCATGGCGGGTGGATTCGATGGTCCGCGGTATGAAGTGGTATCATTCAATAATGATTATCTCCTTGTAACTTGGTAATTGCTCCTGATCTGTGTGTGTGTGTGTGTGTGTGTGTGTGTGTGTGTGTGTGTGTGTGTGTGTTAATGGGTTGGGGTACTGTTGAGGGATGTGGTAAGACATGGGAGGCTGCTTAGAATGTGACGTATCTCCTCGTTGATCATCTAGATTTGTAACACATCTTCGTCAGTGATTTATTGTACAAATTTGACCTCAACATCTTTAACAAGGAAATGCCATTTCCTGTTTATTCTTGGTATCTATTTATGAATTTCTTCAGCTTACGTTAGAGTTTTTCATGAGGGAGGAGTTAGATATAGCCTTCATTAACCTCTTCATCACAAGGCTCTCCTACGGTGAATGAAGTAATAGCGAAGCAGCAAGAATATACTGCAAAAAATAATCGTAGAAAAAAAGGTAAACAAATATCCATGTCAATAAAAAAAATTGAGATGAATAATGTACATTACACAAAGCACAGTATGTACCTACTGAGTCTCCAGTGCCACCAACAGTTCGAGTTGTTATTGCATACTGTTGTGATTTTATTCATGAGTTGGTCATATTCATACCACGACTACAATAACGTCTTTGCTGAATTGTTAACAAAGACTTCATGGTAGCAAGAATAAATGAAAAACAAAGTCGGCATATTAAGTTTGGAGTTATGAGGCTGTTTTTAAATCTTCTAGTCAGGGATATCCCCTTACAGCTGGATAAAATAGAACATAGACTGTGGGTACCCAGAGAAGTATAAAAGATTCTTTGTATGACATACTAGTGAAAGGATTAGGAATAGGTAAAAGTGCCTCACACAAAATACAATAGGTTTATCTTTCTTCACTATCCCCCCCCCCTCTCTCTCTCTCATCATTCTGTGCCCCTATATCCTTCAGTCTTTCCCTTCTCTTTTCACCCTTCATTCCTTTCTACCGTCTACCTCTTAGCCCACATCTGTTAACTTTTCCGTCTTATTATCAGCCTCTTCTTTCCTCTTTTATCACCACAGCCCCTTGATCCATCAACAGCCCCTTTCTCAGATTCATTCCCAATCCTACTTCTCGTTTCAGCCATTCCATTTCCTGTTTCTCTCCTGCCTATCAGCCCTCTCTTCCCTTCTTTACTCATTCATTTCTTCTTGTCCCTCACTGTTTTCTTTCTTCTCTTGCCTGCGTCCTTACTTCCTTCTCTGTCCTCCTTCCGACGTCTCCCTATCTCATCACTGAAACATTCCTCTACCTCTTAGTCCTTTCTTTCTTATTGCTCTTTCTGATCCAATGGTGTACAGAATACTGACATCATATTTTACTGCAGTAGAGTTAGGAGAATATTCTCTGTTTCTGATAATTTTAGTCGGTGTGTCACTGTATCTCAGAACCAGTGATAATTTATTCTTACTGTGTCAATATATTCTGTTTTAGGAAATGGTAGACAAAAAATCTATAAAAAAAAAACTCGATTCCACGGAGTCTGACGCACTGATTTTGCCAGCCGAGGACAGGTGGATTTGGTAACACTGCGCGATGCACTCGGCCGGTGATTGGTGGATTTCCGTTGTTTGAACGTGCTCCAAATTGACTTTGTATTCCAACCAAGGCCCTCATTGATTTGTAAGATACCGGAAAATACAGATAAAGTTTAAAGCAATGATATCTTTAATGATAAATATGTGCCTTATAAATTACTAGAGATAAACCTGAACGACAGTAATAACAAAAACTAAGTAAAGTCGCTACTTGATGCATACGGACAACAGTCAGCGACTGATTTATTTAAATTCATTTCATTATGTTTGATTTCTTTCACACTGTACGCGGTTTTATTATAGCAGCAGAGATCAACTATTATTTTCTCATGGGGTTTGCTTTTATCTTACTTTCCTTTCTTCCACCATTAACAAAAATTCGGTTCATTCTACAGTGATGTAATCCATTACTTACCCGGCTCTCTGTCGAGGGGACAGAGAATCATACTTGAGGAGAGGATGCATGGTGACCAGGGATAGGGTGTCCGTCTGTCTGTATGTATGTCTGTCTCTTATGATACGAGAATGTTAGGGAAAATCAAACACCAATCTTATGTAAGAAATAATTTTACCGCATCTGACTGGGAATACAAACAACTGCAGATTTTTAAAGCTACTGTTACCTATGAAGGTAATGAAAATGTGTATGTACACTATATATATTGGGAATATTATGTATTAACCCCAGTGTGTGTGTGTGTGTGTGTGTGTGTGTGTGTGTGTGTGTGTGTGTGTTCACACAAATAATTATTAGAAGATAAGGTAAGCGTATCTAGGGTCAGGTTGTATATTAGCAGATGAGGTAATGAAGGGCATGGTGTAGACTGTAGACTGACACTGTGTAGTAGTGGTGGGAAAAACATTCGAGCTTTCACAGGACATCAGAACCACCTCTCTATGAACGTCTGAATTCCCGCCATAGTCGCAGAGTTGTCCGTATGCATACAGTCGCGACTTTACTTAGTTTTTGTTATCATTGTCGTTCAGATATATCTAGTAATTTAAAAGGCACATATTTATCATTAAAGATATCACTGCATTAATTTATATCTGTATTTCTCGGTATCTTACAAATCAATGAGAGCCTTGGCTGGAATACAAAGTCAATTTGGTGCACGTTCAAACAACGGAAATCCACCAATCACAGCCCGAGTGCATCGCGCAGTGTTACCAAATCCACCTGTCCTCGGCTGGCAAAATCAGTGCGTCAGACTCCGTGGAATCGAGTATAGTTCCAGAGTCTTAGTGTTTTCCATGTAATTGAGCACCGTCTCTCTCTCTCTCTCTCTCTCTCTCTCTCCCATGCAGTTTTTCCCTGTCCTTCCTCCCCGTTTCCTTTCCTCTTTTCTGTAACTTCAATTTTTTCGTCTCTCTTTTCCTCCCCCCTTCTCACTTCCACTTATTTCTCTTTCGACGTTAAGATTTCTTCCCTCTTTTTTTTCTTTTTCTTTCCTCTGTCTTCCTCACTTGATTTACGCTTTTCCCCCCATTCACCCCGAATCCATCACCAGTCTCCAATTTCCCTCAGTTTTATAAAATTTTCTATAGTGTTCGCCTTTTTCTTCTCCATTTTTCCGCTTCAGCAGTGTTTTGAGCGATGTGTGTGTGTGTGTGTGTGTGTGTGTGTGTGTGTGTGTGTGTGTGTGTGTGTGTGTGTTGACAAAATGACTATAACTGTTTTCATTTAATTTTAACCAAACTTGTCGGAAGAGTGGAGGAACATCCATAAGGATTTTTTTTTATTACTAGACCAAAGATCAAGGTCACAGGGTTAAGACAAGCTTTTTTGACCCCGCAAAATGAGCTTTAATAGTTCTGGAGGAGAAACAAGTATGAAATGATTAAATTATGAGAACAACCAGCCGAAGGACTATGCCATAGTGCAAAAAAACAGTAAGTTCGACCCTTGCCTGTGCTTGGAAACAAAATAACTCGACCAGTTTTGATCCAAACTGAACGAAACCTGGTAGAATTGTTGAGGGTGAGCCATGGCGGAAACCTAGTGTTCTTCGGAATAACACGTCAGACGTCGAGGTTACTGTGCAAGCTTAGCTTGAAGACTTTTTATCCGCTTTTGACCCAGCTATGGAACGGTTGAAGATACGGGAAGAATAGAAGGGTTCAATTTTGAGAAGATTGTATTAGAAGTCAAGGTCATAGCTAAAGAACGAAGTCCCAAGTCAGATAACAAGGCTAACTTAACCTGCCCCGTCCCGTCGACGTATGGGTACGTTGCAATGATTTGCATTTGCCAGTCCCGGCAACGTACCGGTACGTCGTGCAATTGCAAGGTCCCTAATTTGCACAGTTTTCAATTTTCGCGCGTGATTTTTCGTATGTATACACGGGACACCTTCCTCTATTCCTCTACAAGATGCCAAGCAGGGACAATGCCTTACACCGCATAATCTCCCCCCTCCCCCCCTCACGCCATTGTCTCGGCAATTCACCTGTTACCAGTGACCTGGCTAGTAAAGATATTCAGGGCCAGAGTGATTCCCCAATCGATGACAATGTGGAGGACAATGTTTACATAGCATTAGAAGAAGAAACAGCCAGAAATAATGATCAGGTAATGTGGCAAAAAAAGGTCAGGTATGTGATTAGTTAGTGAGTGAAACAATGCTTATAATGCCTTTATTACTGCTTGAAAACCAATATACTCTCATACTACATATACATTCGTACCAAGTAAATAAATAAATACTGTTTATGAGTGGATAAAATAGTTACCCTCCCATAGAACTCGTTTTCTTTGGTGCCAGCATGTTAGAAAACCCAGTCAGGTAAGGAGAAACTCCTACCTGGAATGAGTATTTTAAACCTCAGGTGAGCGATTTCTCTATGAATTTTCGATGTTTCTCACCAAAAGCGAAGGTTTTAGCCAAAAAAAAAAAAAAATCGAAAATACCTCGGGACTGGGGGATGTCGGAGGTGCGGAAAACCTCGGGACGTGACGGGTTAAGCTGCTTTGACCTAATTTGATCCAAACTTAGTGGTAATATTAAGGTCATGCTTGAAGGATGGGGTTTAAGTTTGAGAACAATCAGACAAAGCCGGAGGCCACAGGGAAAGGTCAAACTTCACTCTGTATGTCTTTGTGTGAACAAAATGACCAAATAGTTTGATATGATTTTGATAAAACTTGGTGGATAAATTCAGGATTTCTCGAGAAACTGACATTTCTTTTAGGTCAAGGCAATGGTTAAGGTCACATGGCAAAATCAGCTTATACTGTTTTTATCTAATGTAGTCCAAGATTTATGGAATCATTCATCTTTACACAACAATTAAGGGATTCAGGTTCAAGAACGATCACCCAAAGGTTAAAGTAATAAGGAAAAGTCAAAATCAAGGTCATTGCAAAAAGTTGGTGGAAGGGTTAAAGGTAAAGAAATATTGAAGTATGCTGATTTTGAAAAGAACCTGTCAAATGTCAAGGTCACAGGTCAAAGTCACATATTCCCGCCGTAAGACCAGTTGTTGGGCGCGGATGTTGAACATTGAGTGCTTCTTCTTGTTTTATTATGTCATTAAACTGTCAGCGAAAACAATGAGCTTCTCTCCAGCATTTCCCTCTATGTAATGTAGCTCAGCAACGCTAAGGTGCTAAGGGTTATCGTTTTGCCATAATAGGAATCTTACAACCGAGAATCTGACACGTTTATTTGGCTACCAGCCTTACTTCTCTTTCTCCTTTCTAAGATAGGCGTGGCGATACATTTTAAATTATATTAGGCGAACCAAGAGACCTGAGTGGAACTGTAAGCGTTGGTCACCATCTAATTTTGTTGATGTAAATTTACTGGAATTTTGAATTCACCAAAAGGTTCCTGTCTGACTGCAAATGCTTACAGTGTTGAAGAGGTTTCCACCTAGAGCTTACTAATATTCAGGTGCCTACCTGGCAGAAAAAGGGATTTTTTACTTCGACTGCACACCCGTTATTCCCTTCATCAGTTTTATTTTTCCTTCATCATTTCCTCCTTTCCTATACTCTGCTTCTTTTCCGCTTCGCTCCATCTACTATCTCTTCTTATATTTTTCTCTACTATTCTTCCCCACTTCTTATGCTCTACTCTTTTCCTATTCTTCGTCTTTTTTCCCTTTGATCTTCCTTACACTCTCCTTCTTTTCTTCTTCATTCTTGCTAATTGTTCATCTGCTGCTCCCTCCATCCTTCCCCTCATATCGCTTTCATTCTTTTTCCTCTTTCTCCACTCTCTCCTTCTATTCCTTCTCTTCCGTATTAACTTTCCCTCCTCCCCCTCCTCCTTCTCTCCACTCGATTCCCTTGTCGCTTCCCACCGCTGGCACTCCTCCTCCGTCCTCGTGCCTTCCTCCCAGATATTAACAGCTGTGAAGTGTAATTATTTGTCTAATGAGCCGGATATGAAGGAGGATGGAAGGGAGGAAGTAAGGAGGGGCGTGAGGAGGAAGGAGGGGAAATGTTAGAGCGACAGAGGTGGAGGCAAGGAGGGAAGGGTCAAAGCAAGAGGGATGGAAAGGAGAAAGGAAGGGACTCAAGCGGGACGGCAGAGAGAGTGGGAGACAGGGGAAGAGGAGAAAACAAGGAGGCAGGGAGGAAGGAAGGGGATGGAAGGATGCGTGAAACGAGAGGAGGAAATGAGAGAAGGAGGCGTGGAGTGACAACATAAAGGAGGGAAGGACGCGTGGTGGGAGGAGATAAAGGAGGAAATGAGGGAAGGAGGCGTACAGGCAGGAGATAAAGGAGGAACTGGTGGAACAAGGCATGGAGGGATAAAATAAAGGAGGAAATGGGGGAAGGATGCATGAACGAAGTTGGAGAGAGCGGTAGAGAGGCATACAAGGAGTAAGGGAGAGCCTTTAAGGCAGTGATAGGAAGGGAAAAAAAAAAATGGTTACCTCTTTCAAGTTCAGCTCATCTGTCTGTCTGTCTGTCTGTCTGTCTCTCATTTTTCTTATGTACACAATATATATATATATATATATATATATATATATATATATATATATATATATATATATATATATATATATATATCAGAGAGAGAGAGAGAGAGAGAGGAGATGGACAGAGAGATAGATAGATAGACAGAAAGACAGATATGGATAGATCTATATGTCTATCTATCTATCTATCTGTCCATCTCTCTCTCTTTCTCTCTATAGATAGATAGATAGATATATCCATGAAGGCAGCATACATCTTTCCTTTATCTAGAAACTTCCACTAAACACCTTAAGATGAATATCTGATGTACGTAACCTCTTACCTTCCTGAATCCTCCCCATTCTTATCTAACTAATTCCTTTGTTAATTCCCTAACTCTGTCAACAAGTATCCGGCCATATACTTTTCTAGTTACACTAAGAAGACAAAAGCCCTTATGATTGCACAAACTTTTCCCTTTTCCTTTGTTCAGGGAAATAATTATACCAGACTTTCAAACCTCCGGGACTCTACCATCCTCCAAGGCCAATCTGCACATCATCCATAACAATTCTACTACTATCTCTTCTGCGTGTTTCAGCATTTCACCACACCCTTCATCTGTTCCTGGTGCTTTCCGCACTTTGACTTTTTTCATTCCTTCCATAACTTCCATCCTACTGATTTCTTCCTCCCTTCTCGTCTTTTTCCTTCTCGCAGCTATTCTCCAGCCACTTGTGCAAGCGTTACTCTCATTCTCTGTTTTTAACAATTCCTTAAAGTGTTCTCTCCCACTGCTCACTTTTCCCTCCCTTCTCCACCAGCAATCTGCGATTTTTATCTGTCATTCCCCTACTACCTCTTTATCACCCTGTTACCCTCTTAACCTCCTTCCAGAACATTTTCTTACATTCCCTCCACTCTACACTCAGATTCCTTCCAAACTCCTCATTCTCTCTCTTCTTACTCTCTCATACTAGTCCTTTCACCTCTCTCCCCTTCTCTACATAAAACACTATTCCATCTCTTAACTACCTCCATGCCTCTCCCGTTCATTCACTATATTCTTTCTTCTTTTGCGCCAGATTGTGTTACCACTGCTTCCTCCTGCCCTTTACTTCTTTTCATCCATCGTATTTGTACCTTGACTCTCGCCACTAATAAGTGATGGTCAGAGAGTACACATCCCCACCCTCTGAATGCTCTCTCATCCAGCACATATTTACTACTACTACTACTACTACTACTACTACTGTTAATAATAAGAAGATGAAGAAGAATCGACATCATCATCATCAAAATATCTTCTTGTATCTCACAGAGAGAGAGAGAGAGAGAATGTGTGTGTGTGTGTGTGTGTGTGTGTGTGTGTGTGTGTGTGATAAGAAGAGTAAACATCGTATATATATGCAACAGATGCCGAATATTAACTTCCAGTAAGTACGAAGATCGATACCCCGGTGACATACATGTGAACGTACTGGACAGTGAAAGGATAGAGCACATGTAGTAGAGATATAACAGCTGAGAATTTAATAGCTTAGACAATAACGGTATCGTAAATGGACGTAATGGCTGAGCTATAGACTAATGGTATAAATGAAGTAGGCATAACCGGAAATCAGTATCATCTTCGATATACTGTATTTAGAGATAAGAAGTGGAGGAAAAGACCAATATGCATAACACTGATGCATTTCTCTGAGATAAAATATCCACGAGTGATGACAGTATCTGACATAGGCGAAGAGTGATATGCAGTATATGACAAAGACAATAAACGCCGAGAAATGAAGGGATGAACAGACAGAACAGTGTATAATATATATATGTAGAATAATATGCAAGAAAAATATTTGTAGTGGAGTAAATATCATACATTTTAATACAGTGTCACTACTTACCAAAAAGGTAAAAAAATAAAAAAAAAATGCTTAGAAAGAAATGCACAAAGATCAGAAAGAAAAATTTCATTGGCCCCTGAAAGAAAATGGCTTTTTCGTTTTTGCCTTGCTGTTACCAGACAATTTTATGCATACTTAATAAGACATCATTCCGTACTGAAGATCTGGATACAACCTTCATTAAATGAGTTTCCACTACTAGGGCTTCTCCCATTCTGAAAAATATTCCTTTAGAAACGGCAACAATACTTTTAAAAGATATGTAAGCTTAAATCAAAGTTTCAGAATTATGTTTTGGCTTAACATATAGATATTAAAATATCGTTATTATTGCTAATGATAGAATGAGAAACAGGTGGACTGAAAAATATATCAATAGATAAACAAGAGTTAAGATGTATGTAATATAACAAACAGATATACAGAGACAGATGCGACGGCAAATCGATAAACTGAATAATACTTGAACAGATAAAGATTATGAGGATTCCTTTCAAAATTCGCCTCAGCCCAATAATAGGATTACTTTCATAGTAATACAAGTTTCTTAAGGAGCAAGGAAGACAGGGCAGATTGGATAGGATGTGAGTAGAAGACTTATGAAGAGAGAGAGAGAGAGAGAGAGAGAGAGAGAGAGAGAGAGCTGGAACTCCCTCCACAGCACAAGCGGTTTGTGCAGGGAAGAGATGATAAAACCGATGATTCGGGTAGGGGGGATTTGTGACGAAATTATTGTAGCATTCCTCTCCCAGGTTCCACTCATCAACTCAGAATGTATCTTTTTCTTTTTCTTCACAGGACTGGAGGCCATAATCATGAAGTCCAAAATGGTTATTGTTTGTTCTTATCTTTTTGTCTTATCAAAGTTAAATAATCTGTTATTTTTTATTATAATGTACTTTAAAAATACCATACAAATAACCTTACGTAAATACCCCAACATCAAGAATTGTTACAAAATGCTATCCTTCATTAAGACCTAAGGAGGCCTAATTTATGTCTTAATAATAATAATCATCATCATCATCATCATCATTATTATTACTATTATTATGGTGGTAGGTGGGGACGCCCATCATACACCCACTTAGTGTAGTAGTACTCTGTTTTAGGATAGCTCTACATCAACTGTCAAGCCAAATGATATCCTGTAAACCAGGAAAGCATTTACATCACTGTGTGGTAACCTTATAACCAACCGACACGTGTTCCTTACGTGACAGCAAGTGGGTTGGTGGAAGGTTAGTGCCTCTCCCCGGAAAACAACTAACTAAAAATATGAACAAGAAGCCTCGGACCAGGACTGACCAAAAGATGACTACTAAGGACCGAAAAAAGGACATGATACGGATGGCGATGTGGTGTTGGAACTTCGTAGCCACCATTTATATATATGTAACTCTTTAGCCTTGTAATAGGCAAGTCTTGAGTTTTGGTTAAAGTTATTTTGGTAATTGATGAGCAGGAGGAGTTAAAGATGAATACAGGGAGTTGATCTTGGTATATTATCTTCAAAGAAAGTCTAAGTTGAGCAGAGTATGTATTACAAAGGGACTTATTTTACTAAGTCTAGTCGGACCCCTCTTCTTATTTGATCTCTCCACTACCTGCCGGTTCAATGGCTAGCCCCTTTCTGAGCTCTGATTCCTACATTCTCGTTTAGCAGGGGTCGTGTCACGTGGGCTATACTGTTGTGAAGCTTCTAGAACACTGTATGTCTGTGTGTATAGACAGCTTCTGGTGCACGTCCAGCATTCCTTCATTTAAGAGTTGCAAGCCTGTTTCCCTTTGTTCGATTCTCGCTGACACACTTCCTTTCTCATCCCCTGGCTTGGTGCTTCTATCTGTCTATCTATCTATCTATCTATCTATGAGTTGTATTATTATTATATGGAGGCCTGACATTGCTCGGTCACGCGAGCTGGCAGTCCTCCGACAGCAATCATCATTGACATATGCTAATCTGTTAATACATAACATTGATTATAATATTGTATAGATATAATATTCATGTTAATATTGCAATGATCCAGTAATATTACATCTTAAACAAGATATATACATAATTGAACAAGTGCAATATGGTTAAATTGGTTATTGTATGAGATTTTGTAAGATGTGTATATATAACAGTAAAATGCATATATGCAAAAAAAAAATAGTTCAAAGTTAAGATTATGATAAGAGCTATTAATATTTCATAAAGAGATAATGATTCTGGTATACTTCCATATCATGTGTTATTCTTCTTCTTTTTTTAAAATAAAATTAATACTATATACAAAATATGTACACTTCATTCAGGGAGGGTTAACTTGAATGCTTACTCTACCCTCACTAAATACTGACTCCAAATTTGCAATTCTTGCATGCATTCTGTGCATTGCGAACTACTGCAAATACAATACAGAAGATTATAAAGACAGTGGGTGCTGGACAATACATATAATATGGGTTGAACATACTCAAACTCAAATCTTCCCAGGGCTTCATTGTTTCATTGATCAGTTACATAGTTTCAAACTTAGGTGAAGTCAGCTTAATACCTGTGCTCATGTTTAAGTCCATATTAGGTACTGGGTGGAAATGTTTGTGTGTACGACTGAGGATGGCGTAGTGATTGATGGTGGATAAAGTGGACATGGATGGTGTAAATACCGCACAGTAGTCTGGTGCTATGTATAATCCTGAGGCTGAAGTATGAGATGGTGGTATATCTGGACAGACTATGTAAACTGAAGTGTTATGAGTGAAATAAAAAAACTGTGAGTGTCCGATGCGTTGATGGTGTACAAGCTTATCTGGAGCAAAAGTGAAGTTGCAATGATTATGAATATTGTGATTTCTGATGATAGCCATTTCACAAGGGACTGTATCAGTAGGTTGAAACGTGAAAATGTACGCAGGACAAAGGTGAACAGCATGTAAGGATGTGCGGCACTTTCGTTTAATCGTTGATTCACTTGCGAATGTGACAGTGTTCCGTCTCTTGGAGACCGTGATGAGTTCGGTGTCTGTGTTGATGTTGATGGTGACCAAAGTGTTATTATTCTTAGAAGGGAAGGGGTGTATTTCGTATACTGTGAACAGGTAGTCAGTTATGAATGGTACATGAACTACTACTGATGTTGGTGTTAGTGTTGCTTCTAAAAATGGATAATATTGCATGAAATCCCTACTTTGGAACAAAGGCTTCAATTTATGTTTATGTATGCCCTGACTAATTAGCTGACGTAGCTCATGAACTGGAAGTAAGTCAATTGTGATCTTGCCATTACCGGCATTCGAAATTCCTTGCATAAGTGCCCTGTAACGAGCTCTAGTGTTGTCTAATTGGAGTAGAATTGTGTCAACGGTGATGGAGAAGTGTTGGAAAAGTGTTATATTCCCTTCCATGGCATTTATTTTATCTACTCTTTCGAAAGCTATGTTTTCCGCCTGTTTCAGATTTTTCACGATTGTCTTCATTGCTGAGTTATGTCCTGCGATGAATTTATCTTGGTATGTTAGTACCTGAGCTATTTTGTTAAATTTGTTGTTTATTTCTTGAAGGTCTTCCTCTGTAGCCATTCCAAAGATGTTCCCAAGAACTGCACCACGCAGGTCGAACAAACCGCGCTTGTGGTGAGTACGTGTAATATTGTTCGCGGCGCTCAATACCTCCGTTCCATGAGATGGGAGATCTTGGATCATGATGAGCATAGTTGACTTCGCCTGTTCTTTTATCCATTTCGCTAACCACTATTCCATCCACTTCCTGTGTGTTATGTGCCTGTGAAACATAGTCTCTTTTCATGAAGTCCAGGGTCCTCATTGGTCTGGTTATGTTTTCTAGATAAGAAGGTAACTCGTATATGTAATCCAAACTGATTTCAGTACTCATGACATCTTTTACGATTGTCGTCGTGGCCGTCGGAGCTATGAGGCATCCTTGCCGTACTATGTGTTAGGGGTCTAAGTGAGCATATCCTCTTGCTATGTAGAGAAGAATCCATAGCATAAGTCCCTTCATCGTTACCTACCGATAAAAAAAAAAAATCTATTAAATTTCTAATATGGTCATGTTGTGGTCAGTGCTAGTGATGATGTGCGTTACGGTTGACTAACGGAGAACCATAACTTGATTGTCATTTCATTTATAGAAGGAGTTTAAATCGATATTAAATCTCGTAAATGATGTACTGTAGATTTTTTTTGGAACAGTGCACCAATGTTTGATTGTTTGGTATATGACCTTAATTTATTTTTTTAATTATTGTTGTTTTCTTGATTGGTTTCATAAGTTTTGTTCGGTTGTTCGGTGGTATCCGAGGCTGTACAATTATTGGATAGTTCCCTTGAAACTCGTTTTGAATGATCAATATGAACCCGTTTCTCTACGCCAGTTGACAGTGACATAATTAAAACTTTGTTTGCTTTTATGTTAATTACTCAGTATTGGCCCTCAAATTTCGGAGATAATTTATTGTCTCTCGTATTAATGATACCATAGACAATGTCTCCTAAGTTGATAGGCGAGGCTCTTGCCCTTTTAGTAAATGCCTCCATCATTTCTTCATTGGACATCGTTAATTGTTTTTTGACTCTTTTATGTATGTCCTGGAATTCACATAAACAGACTTTATAGTAATCATCGTAGTTGTATATGGGTAGATTTTGACCTTCTAGAATCTCATATGGTAGTTTTTTATCTGTACCATATTGAAATGTGGTGTGTCTCCTATAGATTTATTTATAGATCCATTAATTGAGGCATCTACTCTGGGAATCCAATCATCCCAGCTTGCATAATTTTCATTGAGAATGTGTCGTAGTACATCTAGTACTTTTTTGTATTGTCTCTCTACTAACCCACTGGATGCTGGGTGATAGGCCAAAACGTTAACCTTTTTGATATTGTATTGTTTACATATTTCTTGTAAGATATCGGAATTAAATTCTCCTCCATTATCACTTATTAGTACCTTTGGGGTAGTAAAGCGACATATTACATTATCTATTATTGCCTTTGCTACTGTCTCTGCTGTTTTATCTTTAATTGGGGCTAAAATTACATAACGGGAAAAATGATACGTTACAACGAATAGGTATTGGTTATTATTGTATGATAATGGCATCTTGAGTAAATCAACCGCGACAACGTCCCATGACTGATGTGGTACAAGGTAATTACCCATTGGTGCAGGTGAAATTGGGTATCTTTTGTGTTTTGCACATGATTCGCATCTGACTATATGATTGTTTATATCTTTTCGTAATGATGGCCAGTAATATAACAATTGGGCTTGTTTGAATGTCCTATCCTTTCCAGGATGTCCTGCATGTGGGCTATCGTGTATCGTTCTTAATACTTGAGGTATAATGTCATTAAGTACTACCAATTGGTTATTATATCTTCGGCGTTTTGGTTGTTCTGGGTTGATCTTGTATAAGGTATTATTGATTATTGTGAATTGTTCGAGTGGTACATGTAGTTTGGGTAATTGTATGTCATCTCCATTTTCTAACTTGTATATAACTTTAGACCATGTTGGATCAAGTCTTTGTGCTGTTGCGATTTCATCGTGGTTTGGGATGTCTCCTTTGAGATCTAATGCCGTGACCTGAATTGTTTTCGGGTTCCTAGATAATGTGTTGGCTACTAGATTCATTTTGTCTTGTATATAATGAATATGTACATTGTAGTTTTCGACTGTACATTTCCATCTTGCTCTCCTCCCAGAGAGGAGTTTTTCCTTAAACATACACACTAGTGGTTTATGGTCGATGAATAAGTGTATTTCGTAACCATATACCAAATCTCGAAACTTTTGTAATGCGAAAACCACTGCAAGTGCCTCTAAGTCAGTAGTGCAATAATTTTTCTCTGCACCTTTTATTTGTCTGCTGGCAAATGCAATTAGTTGATTCTGTCCTCTTTTATCGTCTTGCATCAGTACAGCCCCTAATCCTTTAACTGATGCATCTGTACAAATAATAAATGGTTTTGTGAAATCCGGATATGTCAAACATGGTGCACTTGTTAGTTTAATTTTTAATTTGTTAAATGCTTGTTTTTGTTCTTCTCCCAATTGGAATATAGCATCATTTTTGAGTAGTTGGAATAGAGGAAAGGCTATATGAGAGAACTGTTGTACGATTGACCTATAGTACCCAGTTAGACCTAAAAATTTTCTAACTTCGTCATTCGTAGTGGGTTTAGGAAAGTCTCTCACTGCCTGTATTTTGTCATCACTGGTGTGAATACCATTAGCACTTAATCTGTGGCCTGAGAATTTTATTTCCTTAAAGAAAAATTTGCATTTAGAAAGCTTAATTTTTAAACCAGCATCACCAAGCTGTTCTGTGATATCTTTCGTGGTGATGATAATAACGTCAAGATAAACAAATATTCCTTGTCCTAAAATTCCGGACAATAGGTAATTCATAAGACGCTGGAATGTGCCCGGGGCTGTCCTCAGTCCCATGGGCATCCTTCTATACTGATTGTGTGCTCTATTTGTGGAAAAGGCAGTGTATTTACGTGACTCCTGATCTACAGGAATTTAATAATAACCACTTAGCAAATCGATCGTGGAAAATACATTATTTTCTGGTCCAATATTTTGTAGGATGTTGCTTAGCAATGGCATGAGAAATCGGTCTGGGGTTATGTGATTGTTTAGTTTACGGTAATCTACTACCACACGCATTTCTCCATTTCGTTTGGGCACGAAGAATAATGGGGCATTCCACGGGGAGACTGATGGCTCAGAAATTCCAAGTTTTAACATTTCATCGACATACTGATTTGCGAGTGTACGCTGAGATTGTGGGATTTGGTAGGCAGGTACGAAAATTGGTGGTGTATCTGGGTACACATTAATCTTGTGATTAATGAGGTTAGTACACCCTAATTGTTCTCCGGGTAATGCTACAGAGTCCCTGTGTTTTTCCAACAGGGTTAACAAATCATTTTCTTCATCAAATTCACCTGAGTGAATTAAATTCTCTTTTATGCTTTCTCTATCTGTAGATTTTATCTCACTTGTGACTCCAGCTAAAACTATTTCCATTACAGGGGTGGGACATTTTTCAATATTAACTATATAAGTCCCCTTTTGCAACTGTACTTCCCCATTCATGTGATTAATTAGAAATATCTGAGTTTGCCCACCGTCGTTCATCTGACAAAATGCGTTTTCTACTGACAGTCCTTTTACTTTACATAATTCTTCTAAGACAAGAACAGTACTATTCTGTAACTTGCTCTTTATGGTAACTTTCATATAGGAGTTAGGTGGTATAACTAAATCATTGATGAGATGGGCGGGAAAAACTGATAAATCAGTATCGTTAGCTGGGTTTCTAGTCCTGGAGGCTGGGGAAGGGAGGGGGGGGGGTGAGTGGATATATACACTCATCTGTTTGTGTATGTTTGTTTAAGCTTTAAATATTACCAATTCTTATTGGTTCTGTTTTACTAATCGGTGAGGACTCTGATGGTATTTCCTCTATGAATTCATTATCAAAGTCTATTCCATTCATTTGTGGGAGTAAAGTTATTTTCTCTGTTCTCATGCATCTTAAGCTCAGTATCATATGAGCTTTATTTACTGTTTTCAACGATATAAAAAAATGCAGAGATTGGTCTTGTAGTCTCTGTGAAACTGATTTTTAACCGTATCATACCTTTTACTGTGATTTGTTTGCTATCTACTGTATATAAGTCTAAACCAGATTCTTCCAGAAAAGTTACTTTCTTCTTATTTCTAAACATTCTATTTATTTCCTCTTGTGTTATTACGTTCACTGGAGAGCCTGTGTTTGAAGATAAGGAAACGTTTTGATCCTCACATACAGCTGGTATTAAGATACACTCATTTCCCAACATGCCTCCTATGTGAATTTTAGACTTGCTTTTCTTACGTTTGTTTGTTTTTTGTCGTGACTTGGTCTTCCCCCGATTTGAAAATAGACACTAATTTTTCTACTGTTTTGCAGCTACTGGTCCAATGCCCTTGGCACCGGTGATGCCTACAGTAGGGACCAAATCCTTGTGTCTTTTGTCTATCCTCTTTTGTTTTGATAAAGCATTCATTCTTTGTGTGTCCTGGTTTTGCACAATAATGACAAAGAATGGACCTATCTCGTGACTGTGATCTACGAGATGACTTCCCATATTTAGTGGTGTCTGTGGCGTGAGATCTGCTTGGACTGTGCGAAAACTAATGAAACTGCCTGTAGCCTGGTGTTTGTGATCGTTGCCTCGACGCATTTGGTTGTTTGCCCTGCCTGCTTTTGGGTCGCGATCGATTTTGTTCTCTGTTTGGGGTAGTTGTAGCTGTTTTCACAGCTGATACTGTTTCAGGCACTCTCATTCTGCTAGAATGTGATTGTGTTTCAATCACTCCTGCTTTGCTACACTGCATCTCTACCTCATTCATTAAGTCTAATAAGCACATACCTGGAGTGTACACTATCAGCTTGGCGATCTTGAGGGTCCTATCAGGTAATTTACACAAGGCAGCTACATAACCAATGATGTCCACGACGAGGTCTGGGGACATCTTTCCATCTCCTGTTATCCAGTTTGAGTTTTCTAAGGTAACTAATAACGTTCTTTTGATCGTGGAGATATGGGCAGTTATTTCACTGAGCACATGATTTGTAGTGTGCTCCCTTACAAGATCTACAACCGTATGTAATTCTGGGATTATACCTGGCAAAAAGTTCATACCTCCAGAAAATTGCTTCAAAAATTCATTTCTAAAATCATCATATGTCTTAGCTAAGAGAAGCTTATCTGACTTAAGCAAGTCTCCTGCTGGGCACCTTTTCTGATTAATCCAAGAGGAAAAAATAGCAATTTTCTCTCGTTCATTTGTAATGTGCCTTTTTACGAAGATCTGTTCGCGTTGATTAACCAGCGAAATGACATCAATACGGTCTTTTTCTGTGCCAGAGAATTTCGGGGCAGTTCATGGTAACCGTACACATTAGTTGAGGATGTTTGACCCATGATATTCATTTTCACTGGTTGCTCTGTTAATTTAACTTGGACTTGTTTATCGTTGTGTGAGGGAGTAGTGGAATAGGTTTTCCCTGAACGATGAACTCTGTTAAGTATATTTTCATAGGTATGCAAGTCAGAGACAAGGTTCTCACTCGCTACATCAAAGGAGGTTTGCCAATCATTATCATTATCATTGAGAACTGAAGTATTTGTTTCTTTATCTTTAGTTTTCAGTTAATTTTGTAGGGTGGGTGTGTTGCCCTGGTGCTCTCCTAATTGTGTATCTGCAGTGGGCGTTAACTGCATATAATCTGGTACTAACACGGGTGGAGGTGAGACTATTCCTGTCATATCACTCAGCTAAAAAGATTTCATATTGCAAAGGTATGGTGTTATCCTAACTAAACAGATGAGTAAATGAGTTGTAATGAACGATAGATAGTGAGTGTATAAGTGTATACATAAAAATAAGTAAAGGAGGTGATTGTACCTAATTTCAAGCACTGAGAAGAAATGAGTAAGTATAATTACACCCACTTGATACAGATGGTCACTCGGAGAGGCATGTCGAAGCAGCTGTCAATCTCGGAAGATAAATGCAGAGCTGAATGAAGATCTCCTCTCGATAATTCTAGGTCTGTGTTAATGGACGATATTACTCAGGAAATTCAATGGCCTGATGAATGTAGTGGTTAACAGCTGTACTCACAGGCGAACCTCACCATAGAACGTCGAATTCCCATTCAATACTGTAGAAATAAATGAGTATGAGTAGGAGCTATGTGAATAAGAATGAGTAATGAGTAGTGGGTGAGAAGTGCCTGGTGTCAGTCCCATGTTGATTGGCATGGCGTCATCTCATCAGATACACATGGTGACGTCGGCTTTCCACGCTGGTAGCTGTGGTGGGTAACTGAGTTGATAAGTAACCTGAGTGAGGAAAGGTGAGTAAGATGCATTATAAATGTGGCTCTGGTGTTTGCCGAGTCGTCTTGACCTGTGTCAGCAGTGGAGGTAGGGGGGCAGTAGGAGAGAGCGTTGGGGATCTAGTGCCTGTTGCTTTGTTCTTGCTTTTCGTTTATTTGTTTTTTGTTTTGTTTTTCTTGCTGCTGCTTGAAGTTGCATGAAGAAGATTATAGAGTTGTCTTGTAGACTTATTATTTGTAGTTAATCGTAGAGCTTGTTGATCGTCACTCGTAACTCGTTGTTGCTACTGTATGCTCGTAGACTCGTAGGCTCGTAGACTCATACACTCGTAAACTCGTAGACTCGTTCTTCTTATTGTATACTTGCTTGTGGTTACTTGATCGTAGAATTGTAGTTTCTTGATAATGTAGAATCACCTGTAGAACTGGAGCTGATCTTGGTTACAGTTTCGTCTGCTTTTGTAGAAATGATGGTTCGTAGACATAGAGTCAATCGTTACCGCCACCATTTAATGTTGGAACTTCGTAGCCACCATTTATATATACATAACTCTTTAGTCTCGTAATAGGTAAGTCTTGAGTTTTGGTTCAAGTTATTTTAGTAATTGACGAGCAGGAGGAGTTAAAGATGAATACAGGGAGTTGATCTTGATTTATTATCTTCAAAGAAAGTCTAAGTTGAGCAGAGTATGGATTACAAAGGGACTTAATTTACTAAGCCTAGTCGGACCCCTCTTCATATTTGATCTCTCCACTACCTGCCGGTTGTGTGGAGAGATCAAGTAAGCTCTGATTCCTATATTCTCATTTAGCAGGGGTCGTGTCACGTGGGCTATACTGTTGTGAAGCTTCTAGAACACTGTATGTCTGTGTGTATGTACAGCTTTTGGTGCACGTCCAGCATTCCTTCATTTAACCCGCCCCATCCTGACGTTTTCTGGGCAGTGGTATGCCCCAGTCCCGACATTTTTGGACCTTTTTTTTTTTTTGGCTCAAACATTCGCTTTTGGTGAGAAACATCGAAAATTCATAGAGAAATCGCTCACCTGAGGTTTAAAATACTCGATACAGGTACGAGTACCTCCTTACCTGACTGGGTTTTCTAACAGGCTGGCACCAAAGAAAACGAGTTCTATGGGAGGGTAACTATTTTATTCACTCATAAACAGTATTTATTTATTTACTTGGTACGAATTTATATATAGTACAAGAGTATATTGGTTTTCAAACAGTAATATAGGCATTATAAGCATTGTTTCACTCACTAACTCATCACCATTCATGACCTTTTTTTCCCACATTACCTGATCATCATTTCTGACTGTTTCTTCCTCTAATGCTATGTAAACTTTGTCCTCCACATTGTCATCGATTGGGGAATCACTCTGGCCCTGAATGTCTTTATTGGCCAGGTCACTGGTAACAGGTGAATTGCCGAGACAATGGCGTGCAGGGGGGAGGGGAGAGGTTATGGGGTGTGAGGCATTGTCCCTGCTTGGCATCTTGTAGAGGAATAGAGGAAAGTGTCCCGTGTATACGTGCCAAAAATCACTCGCAAAATCACTCGCGAAAATTGAAAATTGTGCAAATTAGGGACCTTGCAATGTTGCTGCATTAATTTACGTCTCCGGGATATGAGTGCAGATCATGTGAGAACGTGAATTCACGTCTCTGGGACGCGGCGGGTTAAGAGTTGCAAGCCCGTTTCCCTTTGCTCGTTTCTCGCTGACACTTCCTATCTCATCCACTGGTTTGGTGCTTCTATCTGTCTATCTATCTATCTATCTATCTATGAGTTGTATTATTATAATATGGAGTCCTGCCAGTGGAATGTAAGGGGTGCAAATGATGAGGTGAATGAGAGACTGTCCAGGTACTTGAAGGTGCAAAAGTGGATGTATGTGGATTAACTGAAACTAAATGGTGAGGAGAGAGTGTGAGAGAATGGGAGTATGGATGGGGTATATGTGCAGGAGTAGGTGAGAATGAGAGGGCAAAAGAAGGAGTGTGTATTGTTGTGAGTATCAGATGGAAAGAAAATATAAGAGAGTATGGATCAGTTGGCTCAAGGACTGTGTGAGTAGGATCGAAAGTTTGACTACAAATGTGGGCAATTTTGTGCATGTATGTGCCAACACAAGATCGTGCAAGCAGAGTGAAAGAAGAGTCCTGGACAAATGTGGAAGTGTGCATGGAAAAGTTTGAAAGGAATGAGAGAGTGTTTTTGACTGGTGATGTGAATGGTAAAGTAGGGAATGTGAAGGTAGATGGAGTACTGGTGAGTGGGGTGTGCCTGCTGAGATAGTTGAGAATGGCAGTGCTTTACTCGACATTTGTGCTGGGAGGGGGTTGGTGATAGCCAATACCCTCTTCAGGCACAAAATGATCCACAGGTATACATGGCGAGTGATGAGAAGGGTGGGTGGTGAACTGAATGAAGGGACGGCACTGATTGATTATGTGTGTGTGGATGAAAGGATGCGTAGATGTGTAATGGGTGCAAGAGCATATAGAGGTTGGGGGAGTGGACTTTCTGACCACCACCAAGAGGTGGTCAAAATCAAGGTCTAAGTAAATTGTAGAAATAGAAGAAGGGAAGGATGGGAGGAAGGAGTAGGTGCAAGGAGAGTGGAAAGGTTGCAAGAGGTTGAGAAAATCGCAGAATATATAAGAGAGAAGTGGTAGAACGATTGGGTAAATGAATTGGAGTAGATGGGGATGTGGAAGGTGTGTGCAAGATATTCACAGAAGAAATATGTGCAGCATGTGATGTGGTGTGTGGAGTGAAGAGAAGACGAAAGATGGTGCAAGGAACAGTATGGTGGAATGAAGAAGTGAGACAGGCTGTGGCACAAACGAAGAAAGCATATAATGAAAGGATGAGAAATAGGGGCGTGGAAGAAGTTGAGGGATGGAAGAGAGAGTTATGTGTACCGTAGAAAGGAAGAGAGAGGTGAAAAGATTAGTAAGAGAGAGTAAGAAGAGAGTGGATGAGGAATTTGGAAGGAATTTGAGTGTAAAGGGGAGGGAATGTAAGAAAATGTTCTAGAAAGAGGTAAAGAGAGTAAGACAGGGTGGCAATGAAGTTAGTAGGGGAGTGAAAGATAAAAATGGTAGATTACCAGTGGAGAAGGGAGAAAAAATGAGCAGATGGAGAGAACACTTTAGGGAATTGTTGACAATAGAGAATGAAAGTAATGCGAGTTATAACTGGCTGAGGAATGGCTGGGAGAAGGAGAGAGGTGAAAAGACAGGAAGAAATCAGTAGGATGGAAGTTGTGGAAGCAATGAAGAAAGTCAGAATGGGGAAAGCCCCAGGAAATGATGAAGTGTGTGGTGAAATGCTGAAGCATGGGGGAGAGATAGTAGTAGAATGGATGTGGAAGATGTGCAGATTGGTCTGGGAGGAAGGTAGAGTCCCGGAGGATTGGAAGTCAGGTATAATTATTCCCTTGTACAAAGGGAAAGGGGATAAAGAATTGTGTGGTAATCATAGGGGCATTTGTCTTCTTAGTGTAGCAGGAAAAGTATACGGTAGGATACTTATTGACAGAGTTAGAGAAATAACAGAGGAATTAGTTGGAGAAGAACAGGGAGGCTTCAGGAATGGAAGAGGATTTGCAGATCAGGTATTCATTCTTAGATCCTTAGTGGAAAAGTTTCTAGAGAAGGGAAAGAAGTTGTATGCAGCCTTCATGGATATCGTTTTCGTTTTCGTTTTTAAAGGCTCCAACATGCTTGCATGTGTCGGCCTTGGTCACCTAATGGCGGCTCTCCATGCTGCACGATCCATTGCAGCCTCCCTGTTCAGTCCCTTAACCCTAAGGTCACACTTAATGACCTCGTCCCATGTCTTTCTCGGTCTACCCCTCATAACCCCACCCCCAATATTAACACTTCTCACCTTCCTCACCCAACTATCATCCCCCATCCTCTCCACATGTCCAAACCACCTCAATCTACCTCTCCTCATCACAACACCAATACACTCCAGTCCCATCCTACCTCTCAACTCTTCCATTGTAAACCCAGCCCCTCCAGGCCTTGGACGCAGGGACGCACTGCACATCCACCTAATCATATGGAGAAAACATATGACAGGGTGGAGAGACAAGAATTGTGGAAAGTATTAAGAGTATATGGAGTAGATGGGAAGTTGCTGAATGCTGTGAGAGTATGTATGAGGGTGCTAAGGCTGCAGTGCGAGTAGATAGTGAACTGAGTGAATTTCTCTATTTGAAGGTTGGGATGAAAAAGGAATGTGTCATGTCTCCTTGGTTGTTCAATCTGTACATGGATGGGATTATAAATAAGATTCAGTGTAGGGCAGTGGATGTCGAAGTGGTCCTAATGAGTGAGGGCAGTGTTTGGAAACTCCCTGTACTGTTGTTTGCAGATGATACTGTGTTGTTAAGTGAAGACGGAGCGAAGCTGCAAGGCTTGGTGTGTGAGTCTGGGAGAGTGTGTAAAAAGCAGACTCTAAAGGTGCATGTAGAGAAGAGTAATGTTATAGTCTTCGAGAGAAGTGAAGCCAGTGAATATACAGTGAGGTTGGATGGTGAAGAAATGGAAAATGTGAGTACGTTTAAGTACTTGGGTAGTGTGATGAGTAAGGATGGAAGTTTGGATGGTGAAGTGCTTAAAAGGGTACAACAAGGAAGAAAGGTTGCTGGTTCCTTGAAAGCAGTGATAAGCAACAGAGAAGTGAGCATGGAAGTGAAAAAGTTACTACATGACAGTATTGTGATACCAACTCGTACGTATGGAAGTGAAGCTTGGACGTTGTTAGAAGGACATAAGTCAAGAGTGAGAGCAGTCGAAACGAGTTATTTGGGAGAAGCATGTGGAGTCACATGGAGAGACAGACAAACGAGGAAGTAAAGGAGCATTGAGGAGTGGATGTGGATGTGATAGGAAGTGTTACAAGAAACACACTGAGGTGGTTTGGCAATGTGGAGAAGATGGAGAATGAGAGACTGACAAGGAGATTGTATGTGAGTGAGGTGGAGGGGGAGAGAGGGAGGGGGATGCCAAGGATAAGGTGGAGGGATGGAGTGGAGAGGTATATGAGAGAGAGGTGTGTGAATTGGGAGCGGGGCAGTGAAATGGCGGGGGACAGGGTGACGTGGAGGCGATTTGTTTGTGGTCACTCCATATGGGATTAAGGCATCTGGCAATAGGTAGACTATTATTATTATGATGATGATGACAGAAAACAACGCTATAATTAGAACAGGAGAACATAATCGTATAAAAAAAAGTACAATATCTGCTTATATTACACACCTGCACTTATGACCTGCTGACTATCAATCACTGAGCTCTATCGTATGGAGGGGGTTTCTCATGGGTAGCACCGCGTAGTTTGTGTGCGCACCGCCAGGGGCCCAGGTAGGCGCTGATGTAGTGGCAGCCATGTTTATGCACCGTACCTGACGCCCGCGCCTTCCGAAATCAGCTGATGAATCCGGAAAATGTAGCGCCAAGGTCCACTGCGCAGCTTATGGAAACAACAGTGAAACAGACAGCAAGCTAAGAACAGTGTTTCACTTGCATTACCATGATGGAGGCGGTGGGTGTGATGTTTCAGTATGGCAGCCCAAGGCGTGGAGGACTGTCTCCTCCCATTTTTCTCTCCATTCCTCCCACTCACCTCCCAGCCTCTTCTGGAAGGGTGAGTGGGGGGAGCTGCTCTTGTGTCAGCTATGGGAGAGAGGTAGAGGCAGACATATAGTGACACCGATTTTTTTTTTATCTGTTTAGTACTGTGTCGGCTCTTATTGTTTTGTTCTAGTTATCATCAGATTGATTTACCTAGATTAGAAGGAAACTGTGGGGTATAATGGGTAGTGACAGTAACTAAAGTATAATGCGAATGATGTAATGGTGATGAGGAGTTAATGTAGCTCTTTATAAGCTCTCACCATACTTTCATCTCCTTTCAGTTCTTTGAACAATCATGTACTCCACGTTTTGATATAATTAACTGGAACATGGAAGCTGAAGTAAGGGTATATAATTTGCCTCATTAAACAGAGACCTGAGAGAAAGGGGGAGAGACGGGGGGAAAAGGGGCTAGAGGAAGGAAAAGTGGGATGAAAGCTGTCAAACATTTCCAGAATACTGAACACCCCAAATCAGTCTAATTCTACTGTATGCAAATACCTATTAGAATGCACATCAAGTCGAACAGTAAAAGTGATTGCTAAGCTTATAATTTAAAACTGGCTTGACAAAGGCGGGAGATGAACCAATTATTACTGTGGAAAAATATGAATATTAGAAACTCACTTGACCAGTTACTCCTTTTTTTTTTCTTTTGTAAAATTTTGCTAAATGAATGCATGACTGAGTGATTATTCATTATATTTCAATGTTATACCCCACAAATACATACATGCATAGCAATACGCAATAATGCTATTACAGAACATAGGATGAAACAATTTATCACTATTTATCACAGCCTGGCAACCTCTTCTAAGGTGTGTCCACGCCTTGACGGTGTGCGCGAACTGGACGCAAAGTTGTCCTTGTATGATAAGACCTGGTAGTCTTATTGGCCTTGATGGCATCCAAAGTAACACGCTCGCTGCAGAGATAGCCCCTCCATATTATAGAGCTCAGTGCTATCAGTACTAAGTTCTCCAGTGCACATCTATATCCTCCCTCCCAGTTCCTCTCAGTTGCCGTTCCCCAAGCCTAGGCTTATTTCCATTTGCAATTTATGGTATTAATACATTTACTTGACGGTACGTTTTATCGCAAATTCGGCGTTCCATTTCGGGTAGATTTTCAGATTGCCTTCACTGGCTGAATTTCGGTGCTATATTAATCTCATCCACGATATAGAGACTCTGGGGGCTTGGGTTTTGGCGTCTGATTTCGAAATACAGGAAAATATTTTCCTCCTTTTTTACTAGTTTTTTTTTTTCTTGGGGGGGGGGGGAGGTTTGGTGAATAGACTAAAATTTGTTACAGAAGGGAAGGCAAACGGCTGGATAGGTTTTGTAATGCACTTCTTTAATAATTACTGTTGTTTAGTTACTAAGTATAATACTGAATGCTGCTAATTACTAAAGATTGCTTTCACCTATGAAACAAAAGACAAGTGAAAATTTTCCCAACATAAGTATAAGACAAGTTGCAGGGAAGAAGAAGAAGAAAGGGGAGGAAGAAATGGGAGGAAGAAGAAGAAAAAGATGAAGAAAAAGAAGAAAATGAAGGAAGAAAAGGGAGGAAGAAGAAAAAGATGAAGAAGAAGAAGAGGAAGAAGAAGAAGAGGGAGGAAGAAAAGGGAGGAGGAGGAAGAAGAAGATGAAGAAGAAGAAGAAAATGAAGGAAGAAAAGGGAGGATGAAGAAGAAGAAGAAGAAGAGGAGGAGGAGGAGGAGGAAGAAGAAGAAGAAGAAGAAGAAGAAGAAGAAGAAAGGCACAGATTAATTCCTATTGATTACAAAAGGGTTATTAATTTGCCCAAATACTGTAGATTTTCTTGTCTTTCTCTAGTCTGTGACCTGCAGCTGCCTAATTTACACTCCAGGTCCATATTTTGGTTCCAGTACGTACTGATTGGGATTAAAAAAAAGACCTTGCCCAAAAGTCTCATGCCGGTGCTGGCAGTCGAACCCGAGATTTATCGGCTGCGGGCCGAGTTTGTTTTTGACTACCCCACCACAGCCCCACTTAACGGAAAAATGAAGGCTTACATAAATGCATGTTGAATGAACGAAGGTTTAATAGTAGACATTCAGTTTTTGTTAAGTTCCGATGTCCCTTCAGACTACGACACGAAACCGTATAATTTATGATCCAAGTCCCTATTTTCGTTTTAGATGCAAAGCAGTTGATATGGGAGATAAAAGAGAATTAATAATGAGGAAAAGAAAGTAGAAGTGGAAAGGCTACAGTTGAAACCAAGACCTCGGGGTCCAGTGGGAGATCGCTGTGAGTTGCAATGGTGAGGGATGTTTTGTTTTGTGTGTGTGTGTGTGTGTGTGTGTGTGTGTGTGTGTGTGTGTGTGTGTGTGTGTGGCCTTCATGTGTGAATTGTGGAAGGACTCTTGATAATATGTAAATAAATATGGAGTCACCATAGTTCGCGATCGATAGATGCCTCGAAGCCATGGAACGAAAACTAATCCATGACAGATAATGTTGTTCGTAATGACAACCTACACAGACTCTAATACATTCACCCATAACCAGTAAAACGCTTCGACTTACACATCAATCGCAGATATTAAAGGCACCCCAACTTTCACAATCTGTACTTCGTCTTCATGAGGAAGGTTAATCCTGGCTACAAGTAATCCGATGAGATAATCAGCTTCTCAAAAAGATCTTAGAATTACACACACACACACATATATATAAATATCTATATATATATATATATATATATATATATATATATATATATACAGTATATATATATATATATATATATATATATATATATATATATATATATATATATATATATATATATATATAAGTAATCCCTCTAATATCTGAACGCCCAATATCCGAACATCCCCACTAACCGGACATAATCGTCCTGGGATCCAACATTCCCAAAATGGTCCGAAAACCGCAAAAAATTTATAAAAAAAAATGAACTTTTCCCGCCCGTAATTTGAACTTGCCGTGCACGGTGCGGGAGAGCATTGTTGTGGCGCGTCATTCCTCTGACGTCCGATAGAGCGTCGCTGCATCCTCCCCATTTTCCGCCTCTCTCTCGCCGCGAGTGCACTCTCGTCATTATGGCTGCCCACGTGCTCGCTTTTGTGGTGGTGCCTTACCTGCTGCAGGCACTCATGCTGCTCTTGGGCCTCCTATTAGTGTGTGTGATGATGGCCCCCGCTGCCTGAGAAGAGGAAGAGAGTGGTGTTGACTCTGGAGAAGAAACAGGAGATATTGGAGAAAGTAGATGCGGGGTGGTCTTCTTCCCGCATCCTCCGCAAGTTCAACCTGGCCCAATCTACTTTGTTCAATATCAAGAGATCCCGAGACAAACTCATGCAGTACACAGCTGACTTCTCGTCAAGAAGCAAGCGCAACGTGGAGAGGAAGGTGATGTTTACTCCCAAGTTTGCTGAAATTGACCGCTCCACATTGATTTGGTATCGACAGCAACGTGCTGCTGGTGTGATGGTACGTGGAACGGAGCTGAAGGCTGCTGCTGAGAAGTTCGCCAGGCTTCACAATGCACTAGACTTCAAGGCATCCGAGGGTTGGCTCTTTGCGTTCAAGTAAAGGCATGGCCTTACCAACCATAAAGCTCATGGTGAAGCTTTGGACGCTAACTAAGATGGAGTTGATGAGTTTTGGCACAAGGTGAAGGGCTTGATCGACAGGGAGGGCCTCACTCTCGGTCAATCTACAATGCTGACGAAACTGAATTATTCTATTGCTCTTTGCCAATGAACACTCTAGCCGAGGAGACGGAGAAGCGTGTACCTGGCCGCAAGCTCTCCAAGGAACAGATATCTGCTTTGTGCTGTGCCAATGCTAACGGCATGCACCGGCTTAAGCCCGTTGTTGTTGGCCATGCAAAGCAGCCTCGGTGTCTTCGTGGGGTGATGGATGTCCTTCCTGTCGTCTGGTACCATTCTTTGAAGGCATGGTTTACAGCCCAGATCTTCAAAGACTGGTTCCACCGCCACTTCGTCAAGGAGGTCATCAATTACCAGACAAAGACACTGGGAATCCCGTATGACTGGGTAAAGGCCCTCCTTCTCCTCGACAATGCACCTGCCCACCCGTGCGACAAGGACTTGGTGGCTGAGAATGGCCGGATTAGGTGCATGTTTCTGCCACCTAATATGACTGCTCTCATTCAACCAATGGACCAAGGAGTGATCGTGGCAACAAAGCGCCTATACCGACGGAAGTTCCTGGATGAGGTGATGGTTGTTCTCGAGGACGAGGACAAGCGCAGGGAGGGACGGGACACACGAGGCCAGCAGACTTTGGAAAACCTTCGCCGCTACAACATCAAGTCTGCATTCTACAACTGGGCCAGTGCATGGAAGGAAGTCCCTGTCAAGACTCTAGAAAATGGTTGGTCTCGTCTGCTTCTCGGAACGGATGTGGAGTACGATTTTCTAGGGTTTGACGTGGATGACTTCCATGCACGGCTATGTACGCATGGCGACGATGTTGATGTGGACGATGTGCGTGGGTGGTTGGATGACAACAAGGGCGATCCTGGGTATCAGACATTGTCTGATATCGAGATCGCGTCTTCAGTTGCAGGTGTCAGTACCGAGCTTGAAGATTCCGACGAGGAAGGCGACGATGATGCGGACTCCTCTCAGCAGGACACTACTCCAGCCATCCCCAAGCTGAGTGCACTCTGGGAACACCTAGAGTTCGTCCTTGACTACCTGGAACAACTGGACTGCGACAGGGAGATGGGACCCTTGGGACTTGAGGAGGAAGTGCGTGCTTTCAGGCAGCGCATCATCAATCATCAGAATCGTCGGTCCTTGCGTCAATCAACGATTGACAGTTTTTTCAGGCCCGTGACCCCCGCTGTGCCCAGCCCTGGCTCCACTCCGTTGCCTCCCCAAGACAGGCCCTCGTGCTCCGAGCCACAGCCCAGCACATCAGCCACGGTGGAGTCACGCTCGACGTGAGTTTGCGCCTGTCTTCAGAGTCGTCTGCAGTGGGTACGCCATCACTACGACCCAGCGACGCACCCCTAGGTCACCTGCCAGTGATACTCTCGGACTCTGACAGTGATTAAACAGCAAGAACTTCTCCACTAGACCACACGGGAATTTACAGTGTTGTGCAGTGAAAAAAAAACAGTGTGTTGTGTTAAGGATTTACAGTTATAAGTGAAAAGACTAATTTGGAACAAAATTTAACGTAAATAGACTTGTTTGTTTTTGCTTTAGAAAATTATTAGAAGAATGGGAAAAGTTAAGTGCAGAGTGCAACACTTAGTAAGTTACAATGGAGCATTAGTTAGACAAGAGTGCGCACTGTGAAGAGAACGGACTTCTGAGTGCGATTGACTAAGTTCAGTGCAAGACTTCATGAACAGTGTACTGGAAGTGCTTCAGGAAATCCTTCTTACTGTCAGAGTCCGAGAGGAGGCGGTTATTCATCGAGGTGGCCATGGACTTGCTGTAGGTAGACAGAATGTTTCATACTGTACTTTTTTCCATACTATACTTACCTCAAACACCTCATTTCACTCTTTAATGTCCTTTATTGGTGTGAATAGGGTGTTAGGAGCTATGCATGTGCAGTAGAAATGTGTTTTTCTGAGTTAGGCTAGGTTAGGGTCCATAAGTACCAGTCCAGGAGCCAGTAACCAGAATGTTTAATATTGTATGAACCTACTTCTAAACCCTCATTTTATGCTTCTTTTGCATTTATTTCAGTCATTTATTAGCCTTATTCGTGTGATTTGGGTCTTAAATAGGTGCTATACATGTCCAGAGGGAGTTATATACGTGTTTCTCTGAGTTAGGGTCCATAAGTACAAGTCCATAAGCTGGGGCCCAATATCCGGACAGGACCAGTATCCGGACCTGCCTATGGCCCTATTATGTCGGATATATATATATTTATATATATATATATATATATATATATATATATATATATATATATATATATATATATGTCAAGTAGCTTTAGTTCTGAGCAGACACCAGCTGATCCCGAACAAGGTGCGTAACAGAACCCACAAAACAAATTTAGTATCAAATCAATGGTTAGGAATCCTTGTGTTCCTTTTCCTTCAGGCTACAGTAGTACTTGTATATTGTTCATCACTGTTTACCACCACTCGTTAAATAGGGTTTTCTTGAATGAATTTGTTCATTGTGGAGTACTGTAGGGTAGGGAGTCTAAAATTCCTCATTCCCTAAAACCTGTATTTACTTTCACCAACACTATTTACAACAATAAAGCATGAACCACATTACACAAGGAATAATAAACATAAACACACTAATAATAATCACAACATAGAAATATACATAGTTCTGCAATATGGGTCAGCAGATAATATCACTCACAAATACATATATATATATATATATATATATATATATATATATATATATATATATATATATATATATATATATATTGATGTAAAACCACAACCCGGCTCCGCCGACCACTGACCAGCCCTCGTCACCTCCTCCCTCGTCCCTGTCCAAGGTAGTTCTGTTCACTCCCTCCTCACCAGCTTCCTCTACAATGCTGTTCAGAATTCGAACGAATCCGAACCCCCGAAGTCCTGGACCCTCAACACCTGACGTCATCGCAACAATGTGCCATAGCATGGTCCATTCGTTCAGTCTCTGTTCCAAATGTATTCAGAGGTAGCGAGTGGAGGTGGGAGATGCTGGTTTCGAACAGGCACGGGTGGATGGTTGGGTGAGCCGTGTCGTGTCTCATTGCCAACCACGTAACAATATATATATATATATATATATATATATATATATATTGCATACAATGAACTTCCGACAATCCGGCATCCGATGTTTCGGAAAACCCGATGGTTCAGAATTATCAGCCTAGAATCGTTTTTAGATTTTTAGGGTAAAAATTTGAGAAAAATAGGATAAAAATAGAAAAACATCGAAAAATAGCTGGAAGAGGGGCGTCGAACTATCAAATTCAGCACCCACGCCAACATTCAGGAGGTCCTGGATGCTCACCCATCCGGTTGTCCATAGTAAACTTATTTTTGAGGGGGAGTTTTGAACATTTGCAGGTACCTGTCTGATAGTCCTGAATTTCTGATAATCTGGAAGATCCGTGCTCTACTTCATTCTAAATTAAAGGAAAAGGGTATGTAGATCGGATATGTGTTCTAAGATGTTTAGTGGAGAAGTATCTAGAGAAGGGAAAGAAAGTGTATGCTGCCTTCATCGACTTGGAGAAAGCTTATGACAGAATAGATAGGCAAGGTATGTGGAAGGTATTAAGAATATATGGAGTAAATAGGAAATTGTTGAATGCTGTGGAGAGTTTGTACGAAGGAGCTAGGGCTACGGTGCGAGTGGATGGTGAGCTGAGTGAGTTCTTTGATCTCAGTGTGGGACTGAAACAGGGTTGTGTGATGTCTCCATGGCTGTTTAATATATACATGGATGGGGTTGTAAAGGAGGTACAGGGTAGGGCAGTGGATGTGGGGGTGGCTCTAATGAATGAGGGTGAAATTTGGAAGATTCTGGTGTTGCTGTTTGCTGATGATACAGTATTGTTGAGTGAAGATGAATGGGAGTTGCAAGGTTTGGTGAATGAATTTGGGACAGTGTGTAGGAGGAGCAATCTGAGAGTTAATGTAAACAAAACTAAAGTTATGGTGTTTGAGAGGAATGAAGTCACAGAATGTACAGTGAGGTTGGATGGTGTGGATATGGAAAGTGTGAGTGCATTCAAGTACTTGAGTAGTGTGATGAGTAAGGATGGAACTTTGGGGGATGAAGTGCGTGAAAGGGTACAGCAGGGAAGGAAGGTTGTTGGTTCACTGAAAGCAGTGATGAGAAATAGGGAGGTGAGTATGGAAGTTAAAAAGTCACTGCATGATAGTATTGTGATCCCTACCCTGACATATGGAAGCGAGGCGTGGGCCTTGCAAGAGGGGAACAGGTCAAGAGTGAGAGCAGTGGAAATGAGTTACTTGAGAGGAGCATGTGGAGTGACATGGAGGGACAGGTTGACGAATGAAGAAGTGAAGGAACGTTGTGGGGTGGATGTGGATGTGGTTGAGAAGATTAGGAGAAATACACTGAGGTGGTTTGGACATGTGGAGAGAATGAAGAATGAAAGACTGACTAAGAGGGTGTATGTAGGTGAGGTGGAGGGAGGGAGAGGGAGGGGTAGACCGAGGATGTGGTGGAGGGATGGAGTTGAGAGGTATATGAGGGAGGGGGGTGGGTGGGTTGGGCGGAGGGTAGTCAAATGGTGGGTGACAGAGCGACTTGGAGGCGTTTTGTCTGCGGCCACCCTTTGCGGGATTAGGGCTTCAGGCTGTAGATAGATAGATAGATAGATTATTATTATTATTATTATTATTCTGATTTTTATTTGTCCTACTGTAGGCATAGGCTTCAAAGCCTGTTCCCAAGGCCTAGTAGTCCCCATAATTATCCTAGCAGTTGACTCAGCTGAGAGAGAGAATATCCCTGCTTGGTTGAAGAGATGGCATGTCAGTAGATATTTAAAGGATCTAATATCCCTGCTTGGTTGAAGAGATGGCATTTCAGCAGATATTTAAAGGATCTAATATCCCTGCTTGGTTGAAGAGATGGCATGTCAGCAGATATTTCAAGGATCTCTTAGGCTCATTCCTCCAATACTACTCTGCAGTATGGGTGTAATCAAGCACACACTTGTCTACAACCTGTGGCATTGACCATACAAACTGTTTTCCCTTCCCCCCTCACTAAGGTTCTGAACACAACTCCCCACATTTAGCCAATATGCATGCTTCGGTATACTCTCATACACACACGAAAATGCTAAAAAAATACTATTTTACACGACATGTACATATGTCTGTGTGTGTATGTCTGACCCTGTATGTATGCTGTTGTCTGTATGTGTGTGTGAGTGTCAATGTGTGCGCGTGTACCTGTGTGTGTGTGCGTGTATCTTTTTGTGGTGTTTGTGAAAGTGTCAGTTTTCCTGTGTCTGTTTATGTCTGTGTACCTGTGTGTGTGTGCCTCTGTGTGTGTGTGTGTGTGTGTGTGTGTGTGTGTGTGTGTGTGTGTGTGTGTGTGTGTGTGTGTGTGTTCGTGTGTGTGTGTATACACGTATATACAGACACAAGCATGTGTGTATGCGTGTGTCTGTTGTTACATAGCCTATGATTTCATCATCCTTTGTGTAATTTTAACGCACAGTATGCTGCATGTTTGATCACGAGCGTGTTCTGCCTCAGTCCCCCCCTTCTACCGTTATAGTAGAGTAAGTCGTCCTTTCTGTTATTCAGTGCGGGATTGTCGACCGTTTGTCCCCATCGCTTCATTTGCGCGTCCCTCTTACAAGTTATGTCAGGCTCTGCCGGCCCCTATATAATGAGCTCAGTCTCTGCATCATCGCCACTTAGATCTGCTCCTCATTTTGTTCACATCACGCTGTCTCCTGAAACATCTCTCCGTAGTTTGACCAAGCTTACTACAATAAGTACATTTACTTTTCTGAAATCTAGAGGTGAAGCTGGTATTTACTTCCTGAGAAACATCATCCTTATTCTCTTTCCTGTTACCTGTACTCTGAGTAGAGGCAACGTACTTACTCTCAGCTTTCCCTTTTTCTCTAGAATATCTCTTGTGAGTGAGAACATACTCATCAGCTAAAACTGCAGCATCAGACAAATTATCTATTCTTTTCTCATCAAGATATAGGCTTACATCTTTACTAATACACCTTTTGAAATCCTCCAGCAAAATCATCTGCTTAAATTTACCAAAATCAGAATCCACATTCTTAGAATTTAACCACTGCTCTAACAGATCTTCTTTGATTTTTGCATACTCAACATGGGATTGCTTATCTTGTTTGTAAGTTGTCCTAAATTTTACTCTATAGGCTTCAGGAACAAGCTCATAGGCCTTAAGAATCAAGCTCTTAACTACATCATAATTATCACATTGATCCTGAGGCAAAGATGCATAAGTTACTTGAGCTTTACCGGCGAGAACAGTTTGAAGGAGTACTGGCCAATACTTTTTAGGCCAATTAAAACCTGTAGCTACCCTCTCAAACAACTGAAAATACTTTGTTAAATCAGATTCATTAAAAGGAGGGACAAGTTTAACATTTTTAGCCACATCAAAATCATCAGAGCTAGATGATCCAGTTCCACCTTGTTTCATGCGATACTCATGGTCTGCCTGAATCCTGGCAAGTTCAACTTGTGCCTGAGCCTGTATTTGTGCCTCCTGAATCCGAACCTGAGATTCCGCCTCCTTAGCCTGAGACTCAGCCTCCTTAGCACGTGCTTGAAATTCAGCCTCCTGAATACGAGCCTGAGACTCCGCCTGCTTAGCATTTGCCTGAAATTCAGCTTCTTTAGCACGAGCCTCCTGCAGAGCTAGCTGTAACTTAGCTAATTCAATCTGCGTTTGCTCATTTGGAGGAGTTACATTAAACAAGCTTTTATTAATCATGCCAACAATTTGATCCTTAGAATGATGAGAGTGAACTGCAATTCCCAATTGTTGAGCAACAAGCTTGAGTTCATTCTTTGTTCTGTTTTCTATATCACACACTGTTTGCACATTTGACAAAAAATCTTTGGCTTCATCAAGTGTAGTAATAGTAGCCATCATGAATATATCACAGTCACAAAATATCAAACAATATCCTTATGATAATATCCTGAATATCCTGATGAGAGGTCGCCAAATTTATGTTACGGAACAGAGAAAGATAATGTACACTTTCAGTGAGAATACGAAGAGTCACTACTGTCCCGTAAAGTTCCAGGTTCAAAACAAAAGAGTTAGGTAAAATTACAAGTTAAAGTTTAATGCTTAAATTAACAACAAAACATTCAGGACTCATAAGGATAATGTAATAGCAAATAAACAGGTTAAATATATTGTTAACTGCAATAGCCTCTATTAACACGAAATTAGCAAGAGTAAATTTTATCTAAGTCAGCCCTGATAAAATGAGATACCAGATAATACTCAGTGAATGCCAGATAAATAATTACAGATACAAACTATTATCAAAAATGACTGACATAAAGAACCCCACACGAATTACAAAAACTTCACTAGGCCTACAAATTAAACTTATGCTATACAGTACAAGAAAAAATACAACAACAGTTATACTCAAATTACACACAGCTGCTAGATGGTTGGAGACTTCTTGAGCACTCACAATAATAATATCTGTACAGGGGAGGACAGAGATGTGAACAAAATGAGGAGCAGATCTAAGTGGCGATGATGCAGAGACTGAGCTCATTATATAGGGGCCGGCAGAGCCTGACATAACTTGTAAGAGGGACGCGCAAATGAAGCGATGGGGACAAACGGTCGACAATCCCGCACTGAATAACAGAAAGGACGACTTACTCTACTATAACGGTAGAAGGGGGGGACTGAGGCAGAACACGCTCGTGATCAAACATGCAGCATACTGTGCGTTAAAATTACACAAAGGATGATGAAATCATAGGCTATGTAACACTGTATATACGTGTATCATGGTGTTTCTGTGTGTGTGTGTGTGTGTGTGTGTGTGTGTGTGTGTGTGTGTGTGTGTGTGTATGTGTGTGTGTGTATGCGTGTGTCTGTATATACATGTATCATAGTGTTTTTTGTCTGTGTGTGTGTGTGTGTGTGTGTGTGTGTGTGTGTGTTGGAGAGTTGGTTTGGTGGATGGGATGAAAGAAATTGAGTTGGTGGGTGTGGTAGTTCGTCTCATCGCCAGGGTATGTGGGCAGGGTTGATGTGAGAGTGGAGTGTTTTGGTTGGGTGGGGTGTGCACGGTGGCTTGGGGTGGGTTGTAGGGGGGTAGTTGGGTTGGTGAATGGATGCGTGGGTTGGACTGCGTGAAAGAGTGGCTGCATCGGTGGGTGGTCGGAGAGAGGTTGGTAAGTCAGGTTTGGATGGGATGAATTTGGTGGATGAATGGGGCTCGAATGGATGGGTGGGATGGGGGAGTGATTGGCTTTGGGTAAGATAGGTGGTTGGGCATGTGGATGGGCGGTTGGGTCAGTGGATGGAGTGGGTAGATAGGATGGGTGGGTTCCGAGGGCGAGGTGGGTGGACAGGATGAGTGTGTAGTCAGGGAGAGGTGGGTGGGTAGGGTTGGAGGTTTGGGAGGGTGGGTGTGATGGATGGCTTCGATGGGTGAGCAGAGTGGGTGGAATTCGTGGATGGGAGGAGTGGGTGGCCGGGGTAGGTAGTCAAGGTGGTTCGTCGGACTGTGTGGGCAGAGCGGGTAGTCAGGGTGAGCGGGCACAATGGGTCGCCTTGGTGAGAAGACTGCTTGGCTTGGGTGCTCTGGGTGGGTGGTTGGCTTGGTGGGTTGGATGGCTGGATGGGTTCCGAGTGGGTAGGTGTGTGGGTAAATGAGCTGGGTGGCATTGTTTGGTGACATTCATGGGTGGCATCTGGCATTCATGGGTGGGCTGCTTGGATGGCCGTGATCAGTGGGCTGGGTGTGTCGCCCAGGAGGCCTGGGTCAAATCGGAGGGATATGTTGGATGGGCTGAGTTGGTAGGTGGATAAGTGGGTGGATGGATATGTGGCTTCCTCGATGACAACTTGTTGCTGTTACTTGGATTATAGCATATTATTTAGAAGACACTAAATAATTATTTGGAGCCAGACTCTATACATAGTGGTCATTCCACTGAAATTTGCAGAAATCTCAATATATTTGCATTTCACTGAATTTACGATATATCTATGAATGTAGTAATACACTTAATAGTTGGATAAATGAAAGTAATATTACATTTCGCTAGACGTCAGAGTGGGCGAGGCTTCAGATCCCCGATCCATTCGCCTAAAAAATCAGTGGTTTGGTGAGGGTTGGGAGGAGGAGTTGGAGGGTGGACGTGCGAGATTAATCTGCCGTTTTGTGGCAGACTACCCTGTTCCTTTATTTGTGTTCATGACTATGTCCACTTTGCCATGTCCTCTTTAAACAACTTCCAGGGCCCATCTTTGTTTTGTGCATTACCACCGAACTGCCATACCATTCGCCACCATCCACTCCCATCCCATTCACCCTTTCCGCACAGCCCCATTCTTTTCGTATGAAACATCAAGCTTTTAAGAAATATGTGCTTCCACCACCAACACCACCCTTCATGCACCATTATTATTAACAGGGTGCGATCGAACGGCCCCGCACCACCATCCCCAGCAGTCTCACACCTCTCCACCCAACTCACCGTATTTTCATCCTACACCTCCCCCACATCAATTATTTTAATGAGTTCTGTTCCCATCGCCATGGCCGCCCCTTAGAGAAAGTCCATGTTCACTGTGTGTAGAAGTTCTCGCTCTACCCATCCACCCCCATCATAGCATATGCCACTAACCCCACCCACGTCTTTCCACCCTCCCCACCCACACTGAGTGAAGTTACATACGGCAAGTAGCACGTATTACTTTTTGATAAGTTCTATAACGATGTGATGAGATCCTCTGCAACAGTAATAATCTTTGAAATTAGTTTTTGCATATAAGTGATACAGTCGTCCACACCATGGTATTTGCCTTCCAGTATTCGAGCAAGCATTTTAATGAGCGATAATAACGATAATAGTAATGAATTTCTTTTGTCACTATGTGAATAATAACACATTCTGCAACATCTAACAAAAGAATAATTAACAGTGCCAACATATTCTCAGCGTTCATACGAGTACAGTAAAAGACAACACGTGAGGAAGCCGAAGCAAAAGTAGTTATGACAGAAGGTTATCTTCTTGCCGGGAGACAATCGAATATTGTTGGGAACTTTTGTGGCGCTCTTTCTTGAGGAGTTATATTACATTAATTCTCAGTCTAACTTCTTTTTTACTTGCTTTTTCCGCTTAACTTTTCACATTGAATTTTACTTGCTTCTCTCTCTCTCTCTCTCTCTCTCTCTCTCTCTCTCTCTCTCTCTCTCTCTCTCTCTCTCTCTCATTCTGAATTTTACTTGCTTCCCCCCTCCCCCCCTCTCTCTCTCTCTCTTTCTCTCTCTCTCTCTCTCTCTCTCTCTCTCTAATCTTATTTTCTCAGTCTGTATTTTACTTGCTCCCCCCCTCCTCTCTCTCTCTCTCTGAGAGTTTGACCTACAAACTGCTGAAGTGAAGACGGGCTTTCGGAGTTATTCCCAATCCCCCGTCTAAGATGGCGTCTGCCCAGCGATTTCCCTGCTGTCCGTGATCTAAAGAGATTTTTAAAGACTACCTATAAGGTGAAAGAGGAAGGTGAGTATGTGCTGTTTATTTTGTTAGCCAGTAGGCTTAGCTTAGGAATTTGAAAATAAAGAAATCCAGTGAAAAATGTTAAATGACAGATTGAAATGTTATGAGAATGATGTTGGTGTGGTGGTTGCTAAGACAGTGCATGTAGAAGTGGAAGCAAAAGTGTTAGGCAAGGTAGATAACATAGAAACTAGGCTAATTCAGACTGAGATTAGGCTGGATGATAGTGATGGCTTCTAGCAAGTCAAGGGAGGGTGCAGGGCTAAGGTAACACTAACAGGACTATATAGGTAGTACAGATAACAGCTGACCTATATTCCCATGGAGAGGTTATCTGCTGGAAGGAAAAAAATTAAGTCTAATAAGATCTGACCAACGTGCAAGTGAAAAGGACAGAAAAGAGGAAGGCTCTCCCTCACCCACCACACCATCGAGTTAAACCGACAGGCAAAAGAGAGAAAAAACACTGTGCACGGTAGGAAGAAAATTCAAGGACAAAACTGGAGATTTTACAGGAGAGACGGAACGGGAACGACCATGCATTGTATACTGTTTATTCTACTGGTGTGCAAAACAAAAGCAAACACAGTCGTCGAATGTTCTTGTTATTAAACAACGTCTCACATTCGTCAGCATCACTTCAGTCTGGAAATAAACAACATTTAGTTACAACCTACAGTCTCAAATTATTTGTCCAGCTGAATTTTAAACGTATCAATATTTTATTTGGACTAACTACTGTTGCTGGTTGCCTATTCCATTGGTCCACTACTCGATTACTAAAGTATCTTTTTTTTTTTTTATAACTTTTATTAGATCTTCTCTGAGTCATTACCCAGGGGGCAAGTTGGGTTCAGCAGTCATGGATAGTTATAAAGGTTGTGACATAATTTAATCCGTGGACCACGAGAACAATATCCAGTTGCACAACTTTGGACACCAGCTACAAGCTGGAAATCCAAGACGCATCCAAGAGTACTGACATATCTATAAATGTTAGTCATAATTTGCTGTAATTTCAAGTTAAGTACATCTTTCCTAGGGTTATTAAGGACAAGGATTTATTTATTTATTTTTTTTTCAAAGAAGTTTGATATAGGTTTACCTGTAAAATCAACTACTGTAATCTTGAAATTCAAGATGGGATCCAACATATCTGCCAGGCACTGAACTGGCAGACATCACTTCTAACTTCAAAGCATGCACCAAATGAGTTGACACCAAATGTATAACATCAAAGATCAGCTCTAAACTGAAAAATGTGTTACTTCTCAAAATCTGAAATTGAAAATCCTGAAATTGAAAACCCACATAAAGCTGGTACAATTCAGGTCTCCAGGTACAGTGAACTAGTCACAAACTTGATGACAGCTGCTGAAACTAATCCATTTACAGTAGATTCAATCCACTTGATCAGTACCGTGAACATGCTCTTGAAAATGTACAAGTATATTATGATCTGACACATGTGGATGTAATTGCCTGTAGGCGCTTGAAAATTCCTTACACAAAGATGACAAAGTTCAAGTTGTCAAATGGAACACCTTCTTCACACAAAACCAGGCTAAAAGCAGCAAGTAGAAACCTCAGCCCCCAGGAAAATGTGATGAAGTTAGAGCCCTTCTTGGAATGTCATATTATTCGTGGTGGTGGCAGTTTTAATGTACTGGAGTGCATTGGAAAACATGAATGTAGCAATTACCCTCCATCCATATTTAATGAGAATGGCACAATGCGAGCATGTGGAAAAAAATCAAGTCTTGTTAAAGCTACAAAGGAGGATACAGGCATAAGCGATTGTGACATGTTACCACCGTAAAACAAATCCAGCGCATTAGTGATCGATATTATGCACTGAGTTTTTTGTTTGTCATCTGTGAAAAGTTCTCTGCCATTGCACTTAGATATAAATAAGCAATTGTAAGAGAAGTCCTAGCTAATGCAGTGGTGTCATAAAGACTTTGTAGTTACTTGTAGAGAAGTATATTTTAGACTTGTGGTCGAGCGGCTTTTATATCTTGTAGTGACAGGAGAGGTAAAGAATAGTATAGGACTATTTTTATTTGTCTTGGAAATATTAAACACACGGAACGAGTATAAGTCCCGGGTAGCTACCTCCCTGTCTCGCTATCTCTCTCTCTCTCTGTTCTAAGGCTAATCTCCGTCTCGACCTCTCTCTAGGGTCGCTTGTCTCCTTCTAAACTCTCCTAAAATCTGGTGTAGCAGGGGTGTGTCACGTGTGTTCCTCATGGATGGAAAGCTTAAGGAGCCTGTGTGTGAGTATGTGTGTATATGTGTGTGCATGGTTACCAGATCTTTGTTCACGAGAGGACTGCTGACAGCTAACTGCATCATCTCCTTACTGGCCGCTGTCGTCAGCTTTCCTCAGTGTTAAGAGTGTGTAAGCATGTTTAGCACTGCTCGATTCTCGCAGACACAACACCTTCTCATCATCTGACTCCCTGCTTCTATCTGTCTCTCTATCTATCTATTTATCTATCTATCTATTATGTAGTCCTACATTTGCTCGGCCGCGCGAAAATGGCGTACCATCGACATTTAATAGTTATAACATATTAATACATACTACATACACATTATAATGAACTTATAAGCTAATTAAGTGAAATACATAATATTGTAAAGTAACATAATTGTATGAATATTGTATACATATATTATTCATAGTAAATAGTGATTATTCAGTAATATTACATTTTAAATAAGTTGTATACATATTTGAATAAATGCATTAAAGTAAATTATTTAACTGTAATACAGTATGTACTTGGGATATTATAGTGAAATGCATACATGCAAGAATAAAAATAGTTTAAAATTAAGATTATTGTAAGAGTTATTAATATTTCATTCAAAGATAATGGTACTGGTCTGCCATATATGGGTCATTTTAATTTGTATATATATATATATATATATATATATATATATATATATATATATATATATATATATATATATATATTTATATATATATATATATAATTAATACTATATACAAAATATATACACTTCATTCAGGGTGGTTAACTGTGATGTTAACTCTCCCCCCACTAAATAATGACTCCAAATTAGCAATTCTTGCATGCATTCTGTGCATTGCGAACAGCAGTACTGCAACTACAATGCAGACGATTATAAAGACAGAAGGTGCTTGGCTATACACATAATATGGGTTGAACATACTCAAACTCAAATCTTCCCAGGGCTTCATTGTTTCATTGATCAGCTGCATAGTTTCAAACTTAGGTGAAGTCAGCTCAATACTTGTGCTCATGTTTAAGTTCATATTAGGCAGTGGGTGGAAATGTTTGTGTGTATGGTTGATAATTGCGTAGTGATTGATGGTGGAAAAAGTAGACATGGATGGTGTAAATACCGCACAGTAGTCTGGTGCTATGTATAATCCTGAGGCTGATGTATGAGATGGTGGTATATCTGGACAGACTATGTAAACTGATGTGTTATGAGGGAAATAAAAAAACTGTGAGTGTCCAGTGCGTTGATGGTGTACAAGTTAATCTGGAGCAAAAGTGAAGTTGCAATGATGATGAATATTGTTATTGCTGATGATAGCCATTTCACAAGGGACTGTATCAGTAGGCTGAAACGTGAAAATGTACGCAGGACAAAGATGAACAGCATGTAAGGATGTGCGGCACTTTCGCTCAATCGTTGACTCACTTGCGAAAGTGACAGTGTCTCGTCTCTTGGAAACCATGATGAGTTCGGTGTCTGTGTTGATGTTGATGATGACCAAAGTGTTGTTATTTTTATAGGGAAAAGGGTGTATTTGGTATACTGTGAACAGGTCTTCAGTGATGAATGGTACATGAACTATCACTGATGTTGGTGTTAGTGTTGCTTCTAAGTACGGGCAATATTGCATAAATTCCCTACTGCGGAACAATGGCTTCAATTTATGTTAATGTATGCCTTGACTAACTATCTGACGTAGCTCATGAACTGGGAGTAAGTCATTTGTGATCTTGCCATCACCAGCATTCGAAATTCCTTGCATAAGTGCCCTGAAACGATCTCTAGTGTTCTCTAATTGTAGTAGAATCGTGTCAATATGTTCTGTGATGATGGAGAAGTGCTGGAAAAGAGTAACGTTGCCCTCTAATTCATTTATTTTATCTACACTCTCGAGAGCTACGTTTTCTGCTTGTTTCAGATTTTTCACAATTTTCTTCATTGCTGAGTTCTGTCCTGTGATGAATTTATCTTGGTATGTTAGTACCTGAGCTATCTTATTAAATTTGTTGTTTATTTCTTTAAGGTCATCCTCTGTAGCCAATCCAAAGATGTTCCCAAGAACTGCGCCGCCCAGATCGAACAAACCGTGCTTTTGGCGAGTACGTGTGATATTGTTCCTGTCGCTCAGTACCTCCGTTCCATAAGATGGGAGATCTTGGATCATGACGAGCATAGTTGACTTCGCCTGTTCTAGTTTCCATTTCGCTAACTTCACCATTTCATCCACTTCCTTGGTGTTATGTGCTTGTGAAACATAATTCCCTATCTTGAAGTCCAGAGTTCGCATCGGCGTCGCAAGTCTTTCTAGATAAGTAGGTAAGTCATACAAGTAATCTAGACTTATTTCAGTACTCATGACGTCCTTGACGATTGTAGTCGTGGCCGTTGGAGCTATGAGGCATCCTTGTCGTACTATATGCTTGGGGTCTAGGTGCGCATATACTCTTACTATGTATAGGAGAATCCATAGGATAAGTCCCTTCATCGTAACCTACCGAAAAAAAAAATCTATTAATTTCCTATAAAGCTGTGGTTGATGATAGTGATGATGTGCGTTATGGTTGGCTGTTATTTCATTTATAGAAGGAGTTTAAATCGATATTTAATTCTCGTAAATGATGTACTGTAGATTTCATTGGAATAGTTGCACCTATGTTCGATTGTTTGGTATATGACCTTAATTTCTTTTTGTAATCATTGTTGTGTTCTTGCTTGGTTTCTTGAGGTACGTTCACCTGTTCGGTTGTATCCGAGGCTGAATAATTATGTGATAATTCCCTTGAAACTCGTTTTAAATGGTCAATATGAACTTGTTTTTCCTCGCCACTTGAAAGTGACTTAATTAAAACTTTGTTTGCTTTTATGTTAATTACTCTGTATGGGCCCTCAAATTTAGGGGATAATTTATTGTCTCTCGTATGAATGATACCGTAAACAATGTCTCCTAAGCTGATAGGTGAATCTTTTGCCTTCTTGTTAAATGCCTCCGTCATTTCTTCCTTGGACATCGTTAATTGTTTTTTCACTCTTTTGTGAATGTCCTGGAATTCACGTAAACGGAGTTTAGAGTAATCATCGTAATTGTATATAGGCATGCAGTCACCTTCTAGGAGCTCATATGGTAATTTTTTATCTGTGCCATATATAATGAAATGTGGTGTGTCACCAATGGATTTATTTATAGACCCATTAATGGAGGCCTCTACTCTGGGAATCCAATCATCCCAGCTTGCATAATTTTCACTGAGAATGTGTCGTAGCACATCTAATACCTTTTTATTTTGTCTCTCTACCAACCCATTCGATGCTGGGTGATAGGCCAAAACGTTAACCTTTTTGATGTTGTATTGTTTACATATTTCTTGTAAGATCTCAGAATTAAATTCTCCTCCATTATCACTTATTAGTACCTTTGGGGTAGTAAAGCGACATATTACATTATCTGTTATTGCCTTTGCTACGGTCTCTGCTGTCTTATCTTTAATTGGAGCTAAAATGACATAACGGGAAAAATGATCCGTTGCTACGAATAAGTATAGGTTATTATTGTATGATAATGGCATCTTGAGTAAATCAACAGCGACAACGTCCCATGGTTGATGTGGTACAGGGTAATTACCCATCGGTGCAGGTGTGATTGGGTATCCTTTGTGTTTTGCACATGATTCGCATCTGTCTATATGATTGTTTATATCTCTTCGTAATGAAGGCCAGTAATATAATAGCTGGGCTTGGTTGAATGTCTTATCCTTTCCAGGATGTCCTGCATGTGGGCTGTCGTGTATCATTCGTAATACTTGGGGTATCATGTCATTAGGTACTACCAACTGGTTAGTATTTCTTTGGCGTTTTGGTTGTTTAGAGTTAATTTTGTATAATGTATTATTGACCATTGTGAATTGTTCAAGTGGGACATGAAGTTTGGGTAATTGTATGTCATCTCCACTTTCTAACTTGTATATTACTTTTGACCATACTGGGTCAAGTCTTTGTGCCTTTGCGATATCCTCGTGGTTTGGGATATTTCCTTTGAGATCTAACGCCGCGACCTGAATTGTGTTCGGGTTCCTAGATAATGCGTCAGCTACTATGTTCATTTTACCTTGTATATAATGAATTTGTACATTGTAGTTTTCAACTGTACATTTCCATCTTGCTCTCCTCCCAGAAAGGAGTTTTTCTTTAAACATACCCACCAGTGGTTTATGGTCGGTGAATAAGTGGATTTCGTAACCATATACCAAATCTCGAAACTTTTGTAATGCAAAAATCACTGCAAGTGCCTCTAAGTCTGTAGTGCAATATTTTTTCTCCGCACCTCTTGTTTGTCTGCTGGCAAATGCAATTGGTTGATTCTTTCCTCTTTTATCTTCCTGCATCAGTACAGCCCCTAATCCTTTAACTGATGCGTCTGTACAAATAAGAAATGATTTCGTGTAATTCGGATATGCTAAACAAGGTGCATTTGTTAGTTTAATTTTTAGATTGTTAAATGCCCTTTTTTGTTCTTCTTCCCATTGGAATACAGCATCTTTTTTGAGTAGTTGGAATAGAGGGAAGGCTATATGAGAGAACTGTGGTACGAATGACCTATAGTACCCAGCCAGACCTAAAAATTGTCTAACTTCGTCAGTTGTAGTGGGTTCAGGAAAATCTCTCACTGCCTGTATTTTGTCATCAGTGGTGTGAATACCATCAGAACTTAATTTGTGGCCTAAGAAATTTATTTCCTTAAAACAAAATTTGCATTTAGAAAGTTTAATTTTTAATCCAGCATCACTAAGCTTTTGTAAGAGTAAGTCTAATTTCCTGAGATGATCCTTAATATTCTTCGTTGCGATAATAATATCGTCAAGATAAACAAATATTCCTTGTCCTAAAATTCCGGACAATACGTAATTCATAAGACGCTGGAACGTACCTGGGGCTGTCCTCAGTCCAATTTGGCATTCTTGTATATTGATAATGGCCTCTGTTTGTTGAAAAGGCAGTGTATTTACGTGACTCCTGAGATACCGGAATCTGATAGTATCCGTTTAGGAGATCGATGGTCGAGAATATATTATTCTCAGGACCAATATTCTGTAGAACATCACTTAGCAATGGCATGGGAAATCTGTCTGGTATAGTGTGATTATTTAGTTTACGGTAATCTACTACCGCACGCATTTCTCCATTTCGCTTGGGCACAAAGAAAAGGGGGGCGTTCCACGGAGAAACTGAAGGCTCAATAATTCCAAGCTTTAACATTTCATCGACATACTGATTTGCAAGTGTACGTTGGGAGTGTGGTATGCGATAAGCTGGTACGAAAATTGGTGGTGTTTCTGGGTGCACATTAATCATGTGATTAATCAAGTTAGTACACCCTAATTGTTCTCCGGGCAATGCTACGGTGTCCCTGTGTGTTTGCAGCAGGGTTAACAAATCATTTTCTTCGTCAAATTCACCTGAGTGAATTAAATTCTCTTTTATTCTTTCTCTATCCGTAGATTTTATCTCACTTGTTACTCCACCAATATTTATTTCCTTCACAGGGGCGAAACATTTTTCAATATTAACTATGCAAGTTCCCTTCTTCAACTGAACTTCCCCATTCATGTGATTAATAATGAATATCTGAGTTAGCCCTTCGTCGTTCGTATGACATAATGCGTTTTCTACTGACAATCCCTTTACTTTACATAATTCTTCTAAGACAAGAACAGTACTATTCCGTAACTTGCTCTTTATGGTAACCTTCATGTATGAATTAGGTGGTATAACCAAATCATTAGTGAGATGGGCTGGAATAATTGATAAATCAGTACTGTTATCTGGGTCACTAATTCTGGAGGATGGGGTTGCTGGTGTAAGTGGATCTATACACTCATCTGTTTGTGTATGTTTGTTTAAGCCTTTAATATTACCAATTCTTTTTGGCTCTCTTCTACCAATCGGTGAGGGCTCTGAAGTTATTTCCTCTATGAATTCATTATCAAAGTCTATTCCATTCATTTGTGGGAGTATAGTTATGTTCTCAGTTCTCATGGATCTTAAGCCCAGTAACATATGAGCTTTAATTGCTAAGTTTTCAACGATATAGAACAATGCAGAGAATGGTCTTGTAGTTTCTGTGAAACTGAGATTTAATCTTATCATACCTTTTACTGTAATCTCTTGACCATCTACTGTGTATAATTCTAAATCAGCTTCATCCAGAAAAGTTACTTTCTTTTTATTTTTAAGAATTCTGTTTAGTTCTTCATGTGTTATTAAGTTCACTGGAGAGCCTGTATCTAAAAATAAGGAAACGTTTTGATCCTCACATACCGCTGGTATCAAGATACACTCATTTCCCAACATGCCTCCTATGTGAAGTTTAACCTTGTTCTTCTTTACGTTTGTTCGTTTTTTGTCATGACTTGGTCTTCCCCCGATTTGAACATAGACACAATTTTTTCTACTGTTTTGCAATCACTAGTCCAGTGCCCTTGGTATCTATGATGCCTACAGTAAGGACCAAATCCTTGTGTCTTTTGATTATCCTCTTTTGCCTTGATAAAGCATTAATACCTTGTGTGTCCTGGTTTTGCACAGTAATGACACAGAATGGACCTATCCCTTGACTGTGACCTACGAGGTGATTTCCCATAAGAAGTGTTGTTTATGGCGCGAGACCTGCTCGGGCTGCGCGAAAACTTATGAAACTGCCTGTAGGAAGGCGTGTGGGAACGATTTCTAGGTGTCTTTGTTTGTTTTGGCTGCCTCATTTCTGGTCGCGATCGATTTTGTTCTCTGTTTGGGGTCGGTGTAGATGTTTTCACAGCTGATACTGTCTCAGGTACCCTGATTCTACCAGAATGTGCATGTGTGTCGACCACACCTGCTTTACTGCACTGCATCTCTACCTCGTTCATTAAGTCTAGTAAGCACATTCCTGGGGTGTACGCGATCGTTTTGGCGATCTTAAGGGTCCTATCAGGTAATTTACACAAGGCAGCTACATAACCAATGATGTCCACGACGAGGTCTGGGGACATCTTTCCATCATCTGTTATCCACTTAGAATTCTCCAGAGTAGCTAATAGGGTTCTCTTGATTGTGGAGACATCAGCAGTTATTTCACTGAGCACATGGTTTGTAGTATGCTCCCTTACAAGATCTACAATTTTATGTAATTCTGGAATTATACCTGGCAAGAAGTTCATACCTCCAGAAAATTTCTTCAGAAATTCAGTTTTAAATTCATCATATGTCCTAGCACGATGTAGCTTATCGGAGCGCAATATATTGCTTGCTGGACATCTTTCCTGGCTTATGCAAGATGAAAAAATAGCAATTTTCTCTTGTTCATCTAGTATGTGGCGCTTGATGAACATTTGTTCGCACTGACTGATTAATGAAATGACATCAATGCGATCTTTGTCTGTGCCAAGCAACGTGTGACTGACACCAGGCACTTCTCACCCACTACTCATTACTCATTATTCACATAGCTCCTACTCATATTCACTTATTTTCACAGTTAAGTTGGAAATTCGACGTTCTATGCTGAGGTTTGCCTGGGACAGCCGTTAACCACTACAAATACCAGGCCATGGAGTTTCCTGAGTAATATCGTCCATCAACACACCACTAGAATTATCAAGAGATCTTCAATCAAACCTGTATTTTCTTCCGAGATCGACTTTTGTATCGACACACCTCTACGATCTGTATCAAGTGGGTAAAATTATACTTGCTCATTTCTTCTCAGTGCTAAAATTAGCTATATTCAACTTATTTCCTCATCTAGTTTGCTAGGACATAAATAAACAAGAGGCGTATTTCATAACATCATATCTTAATGACAGGAATATTTTCGCCACCACCCACGTTAATACCAGATGACACACAAATTGCCACAACATCAGACTCTTAATTGTGAGTCTGATGTTGTGGCAATTTGTGTGTCATCTGGTATTAACGTGGGTGGTGGCGAAAATATTCCTGTCATTAAGATATGATGTTATGAAATACGCCTCTTGTTTATTTATGTCCTAGCAAACTAGATGAGTAAATAAGTTGAATATAGCTAATTTTAGCACTGAGAAGAAATGAGCAAGTATAATTTTACCCACTTGATACAGATCGTAGAGGTGTGTCGATACAAAAGTCGATCTCGGAAGAAAATACAGGTTTGATTGAAGATCTCTTGATAATTCTAGTGGTGTGTTGATGGACGATATTACTCAGGAAACTCCATGGCCTGGTATTTGTAGTGGTTAACGGCTGTCCCAGGCAAACCTCAGCATAGAACGTCGAATTTCCAACTTAACTGTGAAAATAAGTGAATATGAGTAGGAGCTATGTGAATAATGAGTAATGAGTAGTGGGTGAGAAGTGCCTGGTGTCAGTCTCACGTTGCTTGGCATGGCAGACTCGCGTTGTGATGTCATCTCAGCACATGGTGACGTCGGCTTCCCACACTGGTAGCTGTGGTGAGTGAATGAGTAGCGATGAGTAACTTGAGTGAAGACGAGTGAGTAAGATGAGTTGTGAGTCGTGTCTCACTCTTCGTTTGTTTGTTCCGTTTTTCTATGTCGATGTTTTCTCGGTCCTTTTCTCTAGTGATTTACTCGTTGTGGGATGAAAACTGCCGCTACTTGTAGGTGCGTGTAGAAGATTATACAGACGACGTAGAGTTGTTAATTGTAGTTGATTGTAGATGGCTCCAGTTCGCTGATTCGTCGTAGACTTGTAGACTATTTGCACTGTAGACTGTATTTTGTAGGATTCACTGTAGAACTGAAGCTAATCTTGTAGTCTCGGTTGCTTTTGTAGAAATTTGCTTTTAATTCGGAGACGATGTCCGCAGATTTGCTGGTTTGTCGTTAAGCTACTTGCAAGGCGTCGAGTGATCTCTTGACCTCTGCATCAGCGTAATGATCTGGGAGACGGAGGGGGCTGGATGGAGAGAATACTGTCAGGAGCTGATGTTGTTGGCTGTTGAGAGAGATATTCTTGTTTTCAATCTTGATATTTTGTAGGAATTTAATGTTGATTCGTAGACGAGGTTCGTATACGTTCGCTGCTACCAAATGTCATAAAGACTTTGTAGTTACTTGTAGAGAAGTATATTTTAGACTTGTGGTCGAGCGGCTTTTATATCTTGTAGTGACAGGAGAGGTAAAGAATAGTATGGGACTATTTTTATTTGTCTTGGAAATATTAAACACACGGAACGAGTATAAGTCCCGGGTAGCTACCTCCCTGTCTCGCTATCTCTCTCTCTCTCTGTTCTAAGGCTAATCTCCGTCTCGACCTCTCTCTAGGGTCGCTTGTCTCCTTCTAAACTCTCTTTCCTAAAATCTGGTGTAGCAGGGGTGTGTCACGTGTGTTCCTCATGGATGGAAAGCTTAAGGAGCCTGTGTGTGAGTATGTGTGTATATGTGTGTGCATGGTTACCAGATCTTTGTTCACGAGAGGACTGCTGACAGCTAACTGCATCATCTCCTTACTAGCCGCTGTCGTCAGCTTTCCTCAGTGTTAAGAGTGTGTAAGCATGTTTAGCACTGCTCGATTCTCGCAGACACAACACCTTCTCATCATCTGACTCCCTGCTTCTATCTGTCTCTCTATCTATCTATTTATCTATCTATCTATTATGTAGTCCTACAGTGGCTCTTCATCTGTGTTTTGATTGCTACAGAAGTTCAAGTATGCAGGAAGCGACAAGACAGATGTGGACTGCACAGTAAAAATACTTGATGTCTCAGACCAGTACAAAGCACCAAATACTTCCGAGTTCTTTGCTTGCTCTACAAACAAAGTACAGTTACTTGCCTACTTGTGTGATAAATAGCGTCAAGACGAACTCCTGTCGTCACGTCTTGGCAGCACCAAAATTTTTCTGGGTGGTGGTTTCAGTGAAGAAAAAAAATGGTAATGTTACAAAGAGAAGATGTAACTGCATTCCCTGCCCTTGAATCAACACATGAAAAGGCAGACACTCGTATTATTTTGCATGCCCTGTATAGTTCCAAGTAGACAAAATTGATCAGGTTATTTTCTTTCAAGCGATACAGATGTTATTGTCTTCTGTATGTTTTGCATCAACCATATTGAAAGATCTTCCTAAACTTGTGGTCATGGCAGCAACAGAAACTTACTTTCCCATACATGACATTGCTAAAGCACTGCGACCACACGGATGCCTCTGATTTCCACTTGTTCACAGTCTATGTAGCAGGGATACCACCAGCATTTCCTTTTTTACCAGCAAAAATGAATGGTTAGCAGCAACTAAGAAAATTGAACTGGATTCTTTGCAAGACTTTGGTTGTGGCAGCAATGCTATCATGATTTAAAATGTTATCAGCCAGTCTAGGAAGTTAGCTGTCACTGTTTACACAAAGAATGCCCGGATGTCAGATGTTTCTTTGAGGGAGATTCGCACGCAAAACATTTGTACCAATAAGACCTCTGTTACCGAGCTCCTTTCTCTTACTGAGGATGCTTTTATGCAGCATTTGGAATATTCTGCCTTGGCAACAATCACTGACAAGACAGAACACATTGCAAAGCCTTGCATTCCTTCATTGGTTGATATGGATGGACAGTAAAGAAAGCAGAACTTGAGTCAGTTCCAGTGACTGCAGAATTGTGGCCACCAGAGATGTAAACATCCCTTCCTTGTGGTTGTAGAAAAGGTTATGTGCCAAACAGAATCTTCTGTGTTATCTTGTCTGCAGATGCCATGGATCTCCAGAGAGCTGTTCTAGAGCTCAGTATTCCCAAGAAATTGAGGAGACCTCTGACTCTGAAGAGATTTTCCAAGAATACTGTATTTCTTTTTTCTCAGTTTGACCAGGATTGTATCTGTATAGTACTATCCTTGTATGTTAGTTATTTCAGTGGTTAGAACAGTTGTGTTACATCTCATTCACAAAAAATTGTGTTATGGCTTATGGATGAAATGTTTAACTACTTGACTATTATAAAGGATGATACAAGAGCTTATATTCGTGACATGTTTAGTTACCGACATTTCTCTGATCTGTGCTATTTATCCACCCAGCAACTGTATTTTTACAAAATATTCCAGTCATTACAAGTATGGAAACTTTCTAAAGAAAATTTTTTTTTTTTTTTTAATAAATCATTATATTGTTTTGAATATAAATAATCATTTGTTTTATTCTGAAGACAAATAATATGAAAGGCTTTTAAAACATCGAATAATATGACCAAACACGATTTTTTTTTTTTTAACAAATCATCATATAGTAAAATAGAATCAGCAGCCTTCTTGGCCGCTATCTTGGATTCCCAGCTTACAGTAACTGGTTTCCAAAGTTATGCACCTGGATATTGTTCCTGACGGTCCAAGGATTAAAATGGCATGCCAAAACATTGTATAACAACCCATGTCTGGTTGATTTTTGCGTTCCATATGTCGTAAATGAATGTTAAAAATTCAAGTAAATTTGTGAAGCATGATCTGTTATTACGAAACCCATGCTGATTATCTCTTATAAGATTATGATTATTAACGAACACGACAATTTCATCACTTATTTTTTCAAAACTTTTTTTTAAGTGTCCGACTTTGGGCAAAGGCTTCAGGGCCTATTCCCAAGTTCCAGTAGTCCTCCTACATCTCCACATGTCACCACTTCAGCGCTAACACCCACCACCAATACTGAATGCATGCTAGGGCTGTCTCATACAGGACTGGTGTACTGGTATTAGCTGGGGTACTTTTATGACATGTCGGCAGGTCATCTGGTAGATCAGAAAAGTCTGCTTTTTAAGAAATTCAAATAATTAAACTGTTCCCTACCCCAGCTGGGATTCGAACCTGGGTCCATTAGGACTGCAGGCCGCCTCTCTACCGATGCTGCCACCGTCTCCCCCACAGCTTGACTAATGATGTTAGATTTAATGGGTGGTAATTCATAGTCATTTATCGCTCTTTTTAAAGATCGGTAATAAAGTACCGAGCTTCCATTGTTTAGATGCTTGACACTCAGTTAATGAGTTATTGAATATTGTAGTTATGGGATTTTCTATCTGTAACATTCATGTAGTATGAAAGAGATATTTGATCTGGGCCACTTATCATATGCTCCTGAGAAAACCGACTGAGGGATGGCAATGTTTACAGGATTTTCTTTTGTGAAAACACTGTGAAATGAGTCATTTAGTAATGCTATTGCTTGACTATCAAGGATGAGAGTGCCTACACGACCTACGCTGTCCTTTTGAATTTTCTTACTCCTCACGTAATGAAAAAATAATTTAGGGTTTGATTTTGTTTCGCGAGAAATTTTCGCCTCATAGTGTCGTTTAGCAGTCCGAATAATTTTTGTACTTTCCCGCTGTAGTTTAAAATATTTGGTACCGTCAATGTGATTTCCTGTCTGTTTGTATTTTTTCTATGCTCTTCTCCTGCGACCAATGATTTCTTCAGTATTCACTGATATCCAGGCCGGTTTATTAATAAGATTATTTCTTCGGGTAATTCTCGGAATATTTTTTTGCACGATAGATATCAATCACTTAGTGCATATATCCCACATTTCTTTGACGTTATCTACCTCAAATAACTAAATTATATTGGTGTTGGAAAGTCCCTTTCTCATATTTTCAAAATTAGCTTTCTTTTTTTACAGCTGGAAAATAAAAGCATGTATTCACTGGTCTTACAGTCGATGCATACTTCAATTCTGGTATAATATTATCATCCCTCCTGCTAAAGTTTTCAACATCACATAAATTTATTAGATCACTGTCTGTTTCTGGGTCAGTATCGAGAATATTATAACCAGGCGTGGGTCTATCAGTTCTTACAACCTGTTCCCTTTTTTATCGGCACACGATTTTTTCCACTCGGTACTCAGATTATTACAATCCCCATATATAACGCATTTTTTTTTTTCTTTTTTAATCAGAAGTATCATTTTCCTCGTCATACTTGGGCAATTTGCATATTACACTGAAAAGGACTGATTTATTATTCTCTGAGAAAATTTGATATACAAAGAATCGTATTTTTCAACATTCAGTTTACTGATCTGTACTACATGTATATGGTTCTTAATATATATTCGAACTCTCCTGCCGGTTTTGTGCAGTGCCGATTTCTCAGATTTATAGTTTTGAAGTGATAAATACACAAATAGGAGTGTATGTATTACGAGTAGGCTTCCGGTTCTTGAAGATGAAGAGAAAGATGAGTCTATCCTTATAATTAATGGGACTCATTGATTAGGCATCAGAAGAAGGAGTTTTCTGATAAAGGTTCCAAGAAGAAGCATTTTTGCTGTATGTAGGATACAGGACGTGACAGTGAGAGCTGATGACTTACAGTAGTCAACAACTCACAGGACTCAGTATTATTTATTTTTTTATGTATTTTTTTACTGCAGTTGGGGCTAATAATGTAGCTTCAGGAAGATCAGAGTAGATTCGTAGAAAAAAGAGACCGGGAAGTTCATGGAACGTCATACGAAATTAGCTGTATGTGGTTTGTTACCATTATTTAATAACAGTTCTGTAATTTTTAGTAGAATGATTATGTGGAGTCATTAGTAATCTAGAAAGCCGCTGCAAAAAGTTGGGTGTGATATTTGTTGTTTGAGAAAATATAGTCATGTCAGGGGTATGTCTGGTACAGGCTGCCTTCACCGCAGTAGGGTAAAAAAAAAACTAGGATAGGTAGGTTTCTTTAATTATGATAGTGTTAGGCATGCCTTAGATAGTAAAAGAGAGGTGATAGGAATAACAATAATTGTGTAGCTGTTAGCACTCAAATCCCTAAGGCCAATGGTGGAAGGGTGTGAGAGGTATCAAAGTACTAGGGGAATCACGTGGATCTGACATCACCTCAGGTGTAGGGATTTGTGAGGAGGGTGGGAGAGTCAAAGCAGTTGCTCGTACGAGTGTTACCATACTGACTGAGGAATTAAAAGCTGAAAGAGGGCTAATTTCACTGTCTCACATCCCTAAAAGATCCAGCTGTATTATAAATATTAAGTATGCAAATGCTGGAAGTATTATTTCAAAGTGAGATTAATTAATTACTTATGCAAATACTGAAAATCCCGACATGCTTATGATTTCAGAATCATGGTTAAACCCTTGTGACAAGCATCTTATTGAAGAAGTTTCACTACAAAACTATAAAATATTTGAAAAACTGCGACTGCAAAAAGCCGGCAGAAGAGCTTTAATATACTGTATTTTAAAATGGATACACATGCAATACATATCAGTAAATTGGATGTAGAAATATAAGGTTCTTTGTTTATCGAATTTTCAAAGAAAGTAAAGAAGTTATTTGGGGGGTCTTTAATAACCCGAATATTGATTAGACAAATTCCTGTGCAAAGAAGGAAACATGTTTGAACTGACAGACAGTGAAAATCTGAGTCAGGCGGTTAATACACTAATGCATGGTAACAATATACATGACCCTGTGGTGCAACATAGAGTACTCTAATAAATTTGCGTTGCTGGTGAATATTTTGCCAACAGGGATCAAAGTATCATTAGACTTGATATTAACATTAACTTAAATACCAGGAGAAATAGCCTCTTGATTTCCAACTTTAAGAAAGCTAATTTTCATGCAATGGGAGGCGAAATTACCAACCCTGACTGGATTTAGTTTGTGAAGGTGCATGGCACTGAAGAAACATGGGAAATAATCACTAATCGCTTGATGTCTATTGAACAAAAACAAATACCAAGAACTACCAGTAGAAATAACCCCCAATAACCGGCCTGGATGTAGAAGAATATTGAGGAAATATTACGTCACAAGAAAACGTCATATAAAAAAAGTAAAGTACATGAAATCGTGATGTTGGTATCGAATATTTTAAAATGCGCTGGCAATGTATCAATATCATTAGGAACACTAAACATGACCAAGGGGTGGAAATTTCTCCTGAAGCAAAGTCAAACCCTATACTACTATTTTCACAATATGAGGAGTAAAAATATATATATAAATAGATAAAAAATAAAAAAACAGCATAGGGACTCTGCTAAGCACAAAAGGCGATCTCGTCAATGATAACCAAAAAATAGCGACGATACTGAATGATTCCTTTCACAGTGCTTTCACAAAAAATAAATAAATAAATAAATAACGTCAAGTTTAACATCCTTGAATCGGTTTTCTCAGGACCAGAAAGTGGTAAGTTATCAATCAACGAAGTGACAGGACATGATGTATTAAATTATCTTCAGTAATGTGATCCAGATAAATCAGTTGGCCCAGACCAGATATCTCGGTATATTCCGCGTGAATGTTACAGTTAGCCTTTCCTATATATAAAATATTCAGTAAAGCATTACTGAATGTAGAGTACCTAATATGTGAAAACTCGCAAATATATCATCAGTCTTTAAAAAGAATGCCATAAAAACGAGCCAGAAATACGGCGCAATAAATCCAGTGTTAGTGCTATTAAAAATATAACAAAGAAATTGCTAGGGATATAATTTCTTTACTCCTTAATATGTAATCTTGTAGCAGACAATCAGGACGTGTTTCATAATAACAGGTCATGGATTACAAATTTCCTTGATTTTTTTTTTTTTTTCAAATATAAGATAATTGCCAGGCAAAAATACCATCGAATGTTATCTACTTAGATCTCCAGAAAGTATTTGATAAAGATCCCCATCTAAGCCTACTAGAAAACTAAACACCTGCTACCTCTCTCGAGTATATCCATCCATCCATCATCCAATCCTATGTCGTCCCATAGAGGGGCGTAGGCGAGGCAAGTTGCTCCTAACATATAAGATGAAAGTGACCAACCTCACTCATCGTTAAGTGGCATTACGTGAGCAATAAACCCCAATCGCCCCTTGGATATAAACCTTCACCGGCTCAATCCGATTGGAGCACCTTGATTACCCACTAAACCACCAGGCGCCATAATTTGGTTATATGGTTACCACGTAATCCCACTCATCTCTGAGTGGTACTATGTGAGCAATAAACGCCAACCATCCCTTGGATATAAACCTGTACGGCTCAATCCGATTGGAGCACCTTATTTACCCACTAAACCACCAGGCGCCATAATTTGGTTATATGGTTACCACCCAGCGTAGTAAATAGTTTTCTAGTGTACAGGAAACCCTTTGGCTTGTCACTCAGTGTAAAGTCACCTATAGGCAGAAGGAAGAGGAAACAATGAAGGAAAGAAAGACAGAAGAGGGAGTGTAAAGCCACCAGTAGGCAGAAGAAGGAGGAAAGAATGAAGGAAAGACAGAAGAGGAAGGATGGAAGAGAGAAAAGGGCAAACACCCAAAGCAGCACTACATTGAGTGAGTGGATGGTGAGCGCCCCCACCTATCACAAAATATCTATCTATTTACCTATATCTATCTGTCTATTTATTTATCTATCTATCTATCTATCTCTATCTATCTATCTATCTATCTATCTATATAGCTACATATATATATATATCTATCTATTTATATATATATATATACATATATCTATATATATATATCCCATTAGCGCCCAGTGTCCTCAGTATAGGACGGAACTGTGCATTTTCAAATTTTTATGAAAAAGGGAACCCCGGGGTAGGGACCTATGAGCTTCGCGACTGTTAGCCGACAGGCGGAGGGAAGTACGCCTAGCACCTTTCCAGCAAAATTCCTCAGACAGGAAATCTGGGAGCCACTGGGATATATATATATGTATATATATATATATATATATATATATATATATATATATATATATATATATATATATATATATATATATAATGTTGTTGAAAGTAGTGAAATATGTCTGTATGCCCGAGTGTATGACGTCTCGCTCAGCACATCTCCCTTGTGAGAAAGTTTGTTTTTTCAGTCCCGAGTTGTTTACTTTTTCGCTCCCACGTGAATTGTGCATTGAATTTAGCGTCCATATGATGTTCTGCTTATACTCCCGTGTAGTTTTCATGTGTATTACTGTCTGTTATGTAGTATTTCCAACTATTACACCATGTCATGTTTCCCCATGATTATCCCTACCATTTTACCATGTATTATTTCTAATGACTACCCCGCTGTTGCATCATGCTACGTAATCTCCTTCGCTTGCATATGAGCACTCAGAAAGTGGGTGGAGAGTTAGTCCCCCCACTGCCCCACTTTGAACCAGACACTCATCTTGACTCCCCTGCTCCCCATATTGAATACCGGTGTGTTCGAGTGAGTTGACTCCCCATAGTTCTGATATTTTGAGATTATGGACCATTGATGCAAACTGTGTCTGGCTCTTTCTCCCCCTCACCCTTTGTAACCATTTTGTATTCTTATTATTACCCTGTGACTTGGTGTGAGACCCCATTATTTATCCTCAAGCATTTTACTTTACCCGGTGACTTGGTGTAATACCCAAGTGCTTTTTCCCCAGTATTTCACCATTCCCCCCACTGTAATAACCCACTGTAATACCTCCGTGTAATACCCCAGTGTGATTCCCTCAGTAGTGCTATACAGGTGTTATACTTTGAATCCCAGTGTTGATAATGGAGTTTGCTGTATTTCTGTGTTTGTTTGCCAACTGCCTTTTAAACATTTTAATAAAGGAGTGCTTAATAGCTATCACATCCGTCACGTCCCCCATTGTCATCCTGGAGAGTGTATTGATTGGTGATTTTCCACGTTATATATATATATATATATATATATATATATAGATAGATAGATATATAGATACATATATATATATATATATATATATATATATATTTTTACGGAACAGAGAAAGCTAACGTACACTTTAACTGAGAATACTAAAAATCACTACTGTCCCGTAAAGTTCCAGGTTCAAAACAAAAGAGTTAGGTAAAATTACAAGTTAAAGTTTAATGCTCAAACTAACAACAAAACATTCAGGACTCATAAGGATAATGTAATGGCAAAAAACAGGTTAAATATATAGTTAACTGCAATAACCTCTATTAACACGAAATTAGCATGAGTAAATTTATCTAAGTCAGCCTTGATAAAATGAAATACCAGATAATACTCAGTGAATGCAAGATATATTATTACAGATACAAAATACCAAAAAATGACTGACATAAAAATACAAGAATCACAAAAACCCCACTAGGCCTAAGAATTAACACCTTACGCTACACAGTACAAGAAAAAATGCAATAACAGTTATTCTCAAATTACACAGCTGCTAGATGGTTGGAGACTTCCTGAGCACTCACAATAATAACAACTGTACAGGGGAGGACAGAGATGTGAACAAAATGAGGAGTAGATCTAAGTGGCAATTAATGTAGAGACTGAGCTCATTATATAGGGGCCGGCAGAGCTTGATACAACTTGTAAGAAGGACGCGCAAATGAAGCCATCGGGACAAAGAGTTGACAATCCTGCTCTGAACAACAGAAAGAACGACTTACTCTACGATAAGGGTAGAAGGGGGGAGTGAGGTAGAACACGCTCGTGATCAAACATGCAGCATACAGTACGTTAGAATTACACAAAGGATGATGAAATCATAGGCTATGTAACACCTCCCCACAAAGAAAAAGAAATTTACAAAGGAAATTTCTTATTACTCTAAAACAATCTATCTAAAGTCTAGATAAGCAGTCTGCAATAACATTTTCTTTCCCCTTGACATGTTGTATGTCTAATGAATACTCCTGAAGAAGTAGACTCCATATTGTCAATCTCTGATTTTTATCTTTAAACTTACTAAGGAATTTCAGTGGGTTATGATCGGTATAAATGACTATGGGGTCAAAACCAGAACACAAATAAAATGAAAAATGCTGTAAACCCAAAATCAAGGCCAAAAGATCTTTCTCAATAGTTGAGTAGTTCTTTTGAGGTGGAATGAACTTCTTACTGTAATAAGATACAGGGTGTTCAATACCCTGATCATCCTCTTGCAGCAAAACAGCCCCAGCTCCTGTATCACTTGCATCAACAGCCATCTTAAAAGGCTTAGCAAAATTTGGAGTAGCGAGCACTGGCTGACTTAATAGGATAGCTTTAAGTTTGCTGAAAGAGGATTCACAGTTATCGGTCCAGACAAATTTAACTCCCTTTTTCAGTAGGTCTGTAAGTGGTGATACAAGAATTGTAAAGTTAAGAACAAATCTCCTGTAATAACCTACCATTCCCAAAAATCTTTGTAGCTCTTTCCTACTTTTAGGTCTGGGAAGATCACTTCTAACCTGAACCTTAGCTGCTGGTGGTGCAACATGTCCATCACCAATTACATACCCAAGGTACTGAACTTTAGCTTGACCAAACTCACACGTTGATAAATTAGCTACAAGATTAGCCTGAACCAAACGCTCAAGAAATTTACTGACATGGCATAGGTGATCTTTCCAGTTGTCACTGAAGATTAATACATCATCAATATAAACAACACACCCTGCCAAACCCTCTGTTACAACATTCATGAGCTTCTGAAATGTGGCTGGTGCATTCTTCATACCATATGGCATTACAGAACATGCAAAAGTCTTTCCTAGTGTTATAAAACATGAGATCTCCCTAGCACGTTCAGTCATAGGTACTTGCCAGTATCCCTTTAACAAATCATACTTACTTATGTACCTAGCCTTTCCGATCTTGTCTATGCAATCTTCCACGCGAGGGAGAGGGTAAGTGTCTGTTTTGGTTATCTGATTAACACGTCTGTAGTCAATACAAAGCCGCTGTGACCCACCTGGCTTAGGGACTAGAGTGACAGGAGAACTCCACTCGCTCTGACAGGGCTCAATCATCCTGTGGTCCAACAGGTAGCCAAGCTCCTTCTGGATGAGAGGAACTTTCACTGGGTTCACACGGTAAGGAGGCAATTTAATTGGCTTTGCGTCTCCAACATCGACATCATGCATCAACACAGTGGTTCTTCCTGGAGTGGCACGGAACACTTGCGGGTACTCCTGCAGTAATGCCGAAAACTCCTGCCTTTCCTCGGGAGGTAGATGAGAAAGCTTAGTCTGGAGATCATTCATGATGTCAGGATTCTTCCCCAAAATATCACTCAGGCTCATTCTGCATGGGAGAACTTCACTTGCAGACTCGGGTGGAACAGCTACAGTGCAGACTGGGTTATTTTCGTCCCGCCTGTGATATAACTTTAGCATGTTGATGTGACAAAGTTGCTTGTTCTTTCTACGATCTGGTGTGGCGATGACATAGTTGACATCACTGAGTTTCTTCTCCATGAAATAAGGACCACTAAACTTGGCTTGAAGAGGTTGCCCATGATCTGGTAGCAGAATCAAAACCTGATCTCCTGGCTGAAAGTGGCGTAACCTGGACTTCTTATCATACCAAGTCTTCATCTTCTGAGCAGCTCCTAAATTCTCTCTCGCCATCTGTAAAGCAGTGGACAGCCGTTCTTTGAACTTCATCACATACTCCAGCAGGTTGATGTCATCTTCCTCCGACAGCCAGCATTCCTTGAGTAACTTAAGAGGTCCTCTTACTTCATGGCCATACAGTAGTTCAAAAGGTGAGAAGCCCAGTGATTCATTTGGAGATTCTCTTGCGGCAAACACAACGAATGGAAGACCTTTATCCCAGTCTTTCTGATGTTCCAAACAGTATTTCTTGAGCATCGATCTGAGTGTTTGATGATATCTCTCCAACGCTCCTTGGGTCTGGGGATGGTAAGCTGAAGACGTGATCTGGGTGATGCCCAACTCTTTCAGAGACTGCTTAAAAACATTTGACATGAAATTACTTCGCCGGTCTGACTGTACCTCCTTGGGGAGACCAAACTTGGTGAAGAACCCTAGCATTTCCTTAACCACGTTCTTTGCTGAGATATTTCTAAGTGCAATGGCTTCAGGATGACGAGTAGCCATATCAATCAGGGTCAACACATAAGAAAATCCTGAAGAAGTCTTAGGAAGAGGGCCCACAATATCCACCAACACACGGGTGAATGGCGCCTCAAAAGGAGGAATGGGAACTAGAGGTGCAACCTTTTCGGTCTGATTACACTTCCCCACAACTTGACAGGTGTGACAAGACTTACAATACCAGGAAACATCCCTGAAGATACCTGGCCAGTAGAAGTGTTTCAAAATGCGTACCAAAGTCTTCCTCACTCCAAGGTGTCCTGCCAAACTGGAATCATGAGCCACTCTAATGATATCCTGCCTACAAACACGAGGGATGACAACTTAATGTACAACCTCCCATTCACAGTCGGCTGATGCTGTTGGGGGTCTCCACTTCCTCATAAGTACTCCTGACTTTATATAATAACAAGTAGAAGCACCGGCTGCCTCTTCCTCACTGCAAGCAGAGTTAGCTAGACCTTTCAACTCAGGGTCAGCAACCTGCAACTCAACCAACTCTTGACGAGACAAATTATCAACACTACGGGGTACTGCCTCATCTGGTGAGTGGTCCAAATTAGCAAGAAAAGTGTCAGCTAGGATAACATCATCATCATAATTATCCTCTAAGTCACCAGTAACTTTAGACTTTGCCCTAGTGACAGCACATGCAGGGAACATATCAGGGACATCACAATCCTGGGCCGCAGCCACTGGCTCACTAGACAACTGAGGAACTGGACACACTTGACTTCCACCAATATCATTTCCAAGTAAGAAAGTTACACCTGACATTGGGAGTGTCTCAACCAACCCAACCATAACGGAACCATTAACAAAACCAGACTCTAAATTCACTCTGCACAGAGGGACAGAGAAGTAATTATTCCCTACACCTTGTAAGATTACAGTTTTATCAGAGGAATTAACATTAGAGCCTAGAACACTGGTCAGCATAAGGGATTGGCAAGCACCTGTATCACGATATATTTTAACTGATTTCCTGTCATTACTGTCCAGAGGACTGACAAAACCTTCAGACAGGAAATTAGCACATGAACTTTTGAGAGTGTCACCCACGTTACTGCTCAAAAGAGGAGCTCCATCATGAGAATTTAAGTTACCCTTCAAAGCAGGTTCAGTTAACTCGGTTAAAGAATTCTGGGAACTCTCAAGGGTGGACACTAGACCAATTGACTGAATATTTAAAGACTCCTTTTTGTTCACATCACGCTGTCTCCTGAAACATTTCTCCGTAGTATGACCAAGCTTACTACAATAAGTACATTTACTTTTCTGAATTCTAGAGGTGGAGCTGATATTTACTTCCTGAGAAACATCATCTTTATTCTCCTTCCTGTTACCTGTACTCTGAGTAGAGGCAACGTACTTACTCTGAGCTTTCCTTTTTTCTCTAGAATATCTCTTGTGAGTGAAAACATATTCATCAGCAAAAACTGCAGCATCAGACAAATTATCTATTCTTTTCTCATCAAGATATAGGCTTACATCATTATTAACACACCTTTTGAAGTCCTCCAGCAAAATCATCTGCTTAAATTTGTCAAAATCAGAATCCACATTCTTAGAATTTAACCACTGCTCTAACAGATCTTCCTTGATTTTTGCATACTCAACATGGGATTGCTTATCTTGCTTATAAGTTGTCCTAAATTTTACTCTATAGGCTTCAGGAACAAGCTCATAGGCCTTAAGAATCAAGCTCTTAACTACATCATAATTATCAGATTGATCCTGAGGCAAAGATGCATAAGTTACTTGAGCTTTACCGATGAGAACAGTCTGAAGGAGTACTGGCCAATACTTTTTGGGCCAATTAATACCTGTAGCTACCCTCTCAAACAACTGAAAATACTTTGTTAAATCAGATTCATTAAAAGGAGGGAAAAGTTTAACATTTTTAGCCACATCAAAATCATCAGAGCTAGATGATCCAGTTCCACCTTGTTTCATGCGATACCCATGGTCTGCCTGAATCCGAGCAAGTTCAACTTGTGCCTGAAACTCAGCCTCCTGAATACGAGCCTGAGACTCCGCCTTCTTAGCCTGAGACTCAGCCTCCTTAGCACGAACCTGAAACTCAGCTTCCTTAACACGAGCCTCCTGCAGAGCTAGCTGTAACTTAGCTATTTCAATCTGCGTTTGCTCATTTGGAGGAGTTACATTAAACAAGCTTTTATTAATCATGCCAACAATTTGATCTTTAGAATGATGAGAGTGAACTGCAATTCCCAATTGTTGAGCAACAAGCTTAAGTTCATTCTTTGTTCTGTTTTCTACATCACACACTGTTTGCACATTTGACAAAAAATCTTTGGCTTCATCAAGCGTAGTAATAGTAGACATCATGAATAAATCACAGTCACAAAATATCAAGCAATATCCTTATGATAATATCCTGAATATCCTGATAAGAGGTCGCCAAATTTATGTTACGGAACAGAGAAAGATAATGTACACTTTAAATGAGAATACTAAAAATCACTACTGTCCCGTAAAGTTCCAGGTTCAAAACAAAAGAGTTAGGTAAAATTACAAGTTAAAGTTTAATGCTTAAACAACTAACAATAAAACATTCAGGACTCATAAGGATAATGTAATGGCAAAAAACAGGTTAAATATATAGTTAACTGCAATAACCTCTATTAACACGAAATTAGCATGAGTAAATTTATCTAAGTCAGCCCTGATAAAATGAAATACCAGATAATATTCAGTGAATGCAATATATATTATTACAGATACAAAATACTATCAAAAAATGACTGACATAAAAATACATGAATCACAAAAACCCCACTAGGCCTAAGAATTAACACCTTACGCTACACAGTACAAGAAAAAAATGCAATAACAGTTATACTCAAATTACACAGTTGCTAGATGGTTGGAGACTACCCGAGCACTCGCAATAATAACAACTGTATAGGGGAGGACAGAGATGCGAACAAAATGAGGAGTAGATCTAAGTGGCAATTAATGTAGAGACTGAGCTCATTATATAGGGGCCGGCAGAGCTTGATACAACTTGTAAGAAGGACGCACAAATGAAGCCATGGGGACAAAGAGTTGACAATCCTGCTCTGAACAACAGAAAGAACGACTTACTGTACGATAAGGGTAGAAGGGGGGAGTGAGGTAGAACACGCTCGTGATCAAACATGCAGCATACAGTACGTTAGAATTACGCAAAGGATGATGAAATCATAGGCTATGTAACAATATATATATATAGTAGCGATACTTTCGTGCTGTGGGAAGCGGAATCTAATGATGACCAGCAAAACCATCGTGATGATATACATCACCGAAACGTCACCAATAAATCACACACACACACACACACACACACACACACACACACACATATATATATATATATATATATATATATATATATATATATATATATATATATATATATATATATAATCATCGATTGATGACTGGGGAGTGAAACGCACTGTAAAGTAATAAATGGTGAATTATCAGACTGGTTAGATGTAACAAGCGAAGATTCTCAAGGGTTTGTTCTAGCACATTTTTTTTTTCACTGTTTAAGTAGATGATGTAGAAAATGGATTTGCTTGTAAGGTATCAGCATTTGCAAATGACAGAAGACTGGAGACAAATTATGAAAGCAAACTGTGAATCCGTGCAAAACGACCTTGATGAGTTAATGAAATGGAGTGAAAAATGGCAGTTGAACTTTGATGTAGGTTGATGTAAGGTAACGTACTTTGGTGACAAAAATATTGTATATGAATATCATATGTTCAATAGCCCACTAACTGAAGCAAAGGACGAAGTGGATTTGAGAGTTATTATCATTAACGACAGCAAAACCTCAAAACAGTTTGTAGCAGCCAGTAACGAGTAAAACAAAATACTTGGCCTCATCACAATTAACTATGACCATAAAACACCCCATTTAATCTCTAAGCTTTATACGTCACTACGTAGACCACTCCTGAAATATTGCGTAGAGGAATGGTCCCCGAATCCTTATGTGGACGTAGAGGGACTTGAGAGAGAGCGAAGCGAAGGGAAAAAAACACGTCTGCAAAATTTAGCGACTAAAATGTTTCATCTTAGAACGGGACATCTCAGAGGTGATCAAATATAAGTATTAAAAATACTCAAAAATGTTCACGATGATAGATACGAAACGATAATTTGTTCGAAATCCTCTACAAAATGATACTGTTACTAGTACTGATGAAATGACACTGAAAAGTAAGATATCCAACACTAATATAGAGAAAAACCACTTTAATAGTTGCGTAGTGGAACAATGGGATAGGCCACCAACAACACTAGTTAGTGCACAAATTATTAGTCTAACTATCTATTGCCAGACGCCTTAATCCCATACGGAGTGGCCACAAACAAATCGCCTCCACTTCGCCGTCCCCCGCCATTTCACTGCCCTGCTCCCAGCTCACACCCCATTCCCCCATATACCTCTCCACTCCATCCCTCCATCTCATACTTGGCCTCCCCCTCCCTAACTCTTCCTCCACCTCACTCACATACACTCTCCTCGTCAGTCTCTCACTCTCCATCCTCTCCACATGGCCAAACCACCTCAGTGTGTTTCTCCTCTTTCTGTCACATCCACATCCACACCACAACGCTCCTTCACATCCTCATTTGTCAGTCTGTCTCTCCATGTGACTCCACATGCTCCGCTAACTCATTTACACTGCTCTCATTCTTGACTTGTGTCCCTGCAACAAGGTCCAAGCTTCACTTCCATACAGTATGTTAGAGTTGGCATCACAATACTGTCATGTAGCAACTTTTTCACTTCCATGCTCACTTCCCTGTTTCTTATCACTGCTTTCAGGGAACAAGCAACCTTTCTTCCTTGTTGTACCTTTTCATGCACTTCACCCTCCAAACTTCCATCCTTACTCATCACATTACCTAAGTACTTTAACTTGCTCACATTTTCCATTTCCTCCTCATCCAGCCTCATTGTACATTCACTGACTTCACTTCTCTAGAAGACCATAACTTTACTCTTCCCTACATTCACCTTTACATTCCGTTTCTTATGCACATATGATACATATAATACGAGGACTATGATTTACGGGAAATGACAGAATTATGTCGCTTTGTATCCTTCATTTGTGCTGTTATCTATTTTTTTACAGATACAAAGCTGGATTCGTCGTAGTAATATTGTACTATTTGACAACTCAATCACTTCTGTGAATTTAAAAGGCATACTAACACTACTGATTGAGCCAGAAAGGAAACATCTTATCCGACCCCAGGGTTCCGATACTTTTTTTGTTTGTTTTTCGAGGGTACATTAAAATTTGGGTAGACAAGTATTATGAGAAAATACGCATTGACATAGCGTTGTTTATATCCAGTCTGAAGTGTACGAGTATGCTAACGGCTGTGAGAAGTTTGCTTAATAACGAGAACATTCGGCTATTGAATCTGCTTTTCTATTGCAGATGTATGGAACAGAGATTACATACCTTGCTGCATAGTTGTTCCTCCTCTGCTTCTATAAAAATGTCCATGTTTGTTCTTTCTGGGAAGTATGTATTTTTTTTTATAACTTTCTCCTTCCTGCCCGCTTAATCAGACGGTGGGTGGATGGGGGAAAGCCTTCCATTTTTTTCTTTTCATTTGTCTTTCATGTCGGTTAGATCTTAGTAGACTTAATACTTTTTCCAGCAGATAACCTTCTCACGGGCCAACATGCCTCCTGTTATCTATACTTTCTATGTACTCCAGTGCTCTGTCTGTCTGTCTGTCTGTCTGTCTGCCTCTATCTCTGTCTGTCTGTCTGTCTGTCTGTCTGTCTCTGTCTCTCTCTCTCTCTCTCTCTCTCTCTCTCTCTCTCTCTCTCTCTCTCTCTCTCTCTCGTACCATGTTTCGATTTTACCCTCCTTTGATCCTTTTATTCCACTTGCATTCCTCACTCATTGCTTCACCTCTTAAATTCTTCCACGTTCAGTTATTTTTCCATTCCTAATACCACTTCCCCCTCCTTTACCTTTTCCCTTTCTATCTCTTCCACTCCACTTCTATCCACAAACAAACACATAGGTGCCATTCTGCCGCTGCTACTCTTTCTTTCTCATTACATCCATTTTTTCTGTCTCTCCCATGTTTTTCCCTCTTCCCGCTTCCCACTTGGGTTTCCCTCTGCCAACCTAGATCCCACCCTCTATAGGTACATCATCTATTACTTGCCTCCTGTTCACCAACCTCACTTCCATCCTACCTCTCTCCCTACTCCCCTGTTTCTTTCACGTATTTCCTCACTCAGATTTTTACTCCTTTTACTTCTCCCCTGTCTCCCTACTTCATCGTTTCTTGCTTCACCTCTTCCTCTCTGCCTTCCTGCCTCCAAACCGTTCATCCTCACTGACTTTCTCTCTGCTTCTTTCCTTGTCTTGCTATCCTACATCTTGTCTCCCTTCATTCCTTCTTTTCTCATTGCTTCCCTGCGTCACTTCTTTGCTCTTCTTTTTTCTCTCTCTCCCTACCTGTTTCTCTCCCCGATAATCTCTCTTCCTGCCGACCTACCTTCCTTCATCCTTGCTTTACTTCCTTCTTTCCTCCCTTTCTCTTCATATTTACTTCTACCTTGCATCTTTCCCTCCGGCTCAACTTTACTCCCTTCTGTCTTCCTGCCTCACACCCCTCTTGTTTTACCTTCTCTCTTATTCCCTGCCTAATCGTTCACATTCTCCCTGCTTTGATTCCACTTTGCCACTTCCCTTGCTTCTCTCCCTGCCATATGTTTACCTCTTTACCTTCTTGGCTATTTTATTTCTGTCTTTCAGCTTCCCTGCCATACCGGTACCTCCAAAATGCCATCGTACCTCCTTTCCTCTCTCACTCTGGATTTTAATTTCTTTGTTTCATTTCTTGCCACACTCCTTATCTTTCTTTTCTGACAGTGTTTCTCCATCTGCTTTGTCCTTCCAGCCTTCCTGTCTCAATTCCTCCACACATCTCCCTCCCCCACTTGCCATGCTACCACACTTTAGTTTCTTACTTCTCCCACTTTCTGACTTCCTACCTTTCAGTTTCACTCCTTACTTTTTACTCTCTCTCTCTCTCTCTCTCTCTCTCTCTCTCTGAACCTTTCATTCCCTCCTAGCCTTCCTATTGCATTTCGTGCCTGGGTCATACTTACCTACCTCCTTACTTTTTACCCCCCCCTCTCTCTCTCTCTCTCTCTCTCTCTCTCACACACACACACACACACACACACACACACACACACACACACACACACACACACATACACACACACTTTCATTCCCTCATTGCCTTCTTTTCGCTTTCCGTGCCTGGGTCACAACCTGGAGGGTCGACAAAGAGCGTAATATTTCTTATACACGAACCAATACGACTCACTGGCTTCATTCAGTACCCCTTCCTTTTCTGAACCATTTACTTTCTTACTTTTTACTGTTTTTGTTGTTGTTGTTGTTGTTGTTGCTGCACTGTTTTTATCTTCTTTTTTACACTCGCTTAACTACCAGTCTCTCTCCCTGTGTATTTTTTTCCCTTCTCTGATTTCATGTATTATCATATTTTTGTGATTAATCCAACTTCTTATTTCCATCTCTCATGCCCCTGCTCTCTCTTTCTCTCTCTCTCTCTCTCTCTCTCTCTCTCTCTCTCTCTCTCTCTCTCTCTCTCTCTCCACTGCATTGACTCACACGTTTTCAGCAATTTTCTCCACCCAAACATCATCTCAAATGGCCACCCATGCTCATATTCATATATTTATGTATTTATTTATTTTTTGGTCTGACTTCAAAATCGTTTCTAATAACATATATCACTTTCGTCACCGTGTCTTTCCTTTTCTAATCTCTTTTAGGTATGATATTATTCTTCACTTTTTTAATTCAGCTTCAGTTTGTACTCTTCTTTGCACTTCGGTTTTCTGTCTAATAACCTGTTTTTTCTATCTATCTGTCTATTGCCGGAAGCCTTAATATCGTAAGGGGTGGCCACAAACAAATCCCCTTCATGTCGCCCTGTCCCCCGCCATTTCACTGCCCTGCTCCCAGCTCACACACCCCTCTCTCATATAACTTTCCACTCCATCCCTCCATCTCATCCTTGGCCTCCCCCTCCCTCTCCCCCCCTCCTGTGTTTTGAGAAGAAGAAATGCACCTTAATTTCTTTGGCTCAAAATGTTTAGTAGCATCTCCTCTCTCTGATTTAGTATGTTATCTACATTTAAATATCCACTTACATATTGCTGACAGAACTTTGTGTTATATTTTTGAACCTGATGACGTCTTTTACACTTTGTTCATACTGTTGCTGCTGATTTAAAGCAGCATAGAGAACAGTGGTATATGATTACAGCATTTATTAACTACTTCAGCGCGGAAGACCTTTTGATATGAAATACGTGCGTCTGTATACAGCATCAGTATAATCAAAAGGACAATCTCACAGTGAATGAGATGAATAGGTATAAGTAACATGCAAAGGATTATTACGACGTAAAAAACGAACACCTGAGGAAGAAGTGCTACGGAGGGTCTCATGTCAACCCTAATGCGGCTTATGATGTTCCTTTGTTCTTTTCTGAGATGGGACAGTTTAGAGGTAGCAGCTGTCTTAACTTTTAGATTACGCTATCTCATAAACAAATTCTGACCTACACAAGCTTATGTAAATGTGTGTAAGTGCCATGTGTGATAGGGTACGACTCAGAGTAGGTGGGTGTGTCTTTTCGACTGACCAACATAATGCGTATCGATGACGATGATGATCATGATCATTATGATGATGCCCCTCTCTTTATGTGTCCCTCTCTCCCTTGAAGGCTTCTCCAGATTAACCCGCCCCGTCCCGACGACGTATGGGTACGTCACCACGATTTGCATTTGCCAGTCCCGGCGATGTACCAGTACGTCGTGCAATTGCAAAGTACCTAATTTGCACAATTTTCAATTTTCGCATGTGATTTTTCGTATGTATACACGGGACACCTTCCTCTATTCCTGTACAAGATACCAAGCAGGGACAATGCCTTACACTGCATAACCTCCCCCCTCCCCCCCTCACGCCATTGTCTTGGCAAAGGACCTGTTACCAGTGACCTGGCTAGTAAAGTTATTCAGGGCCAGATTGATTCCCCAATCGATGACAATGTGGAGGACAATGTTTACATAGCATTAGAAGAAGAAACAGCCAGAAATAATGATCAGGTAGTGTGGCAAAAATAGGTCAGGTATGGTGATTAGTTAGTGAGTGAAACAATGCTTATAATGCCTTTATTACTGCTTGAAAACCAATATACTGTCATACTACATATACATTCGTACCTAGTAAATACATAAATACCGTTTATGAGTGGATAAAATAGTTACCCTCCTATAGAACTCGTTTTCTTTGGTGCCAGCATGTTAGAAAACCCACTCAGGTAAGGAGAAACTCCTACCTGGATTGGGCACTTTAAACCTCAGGTGAGCGATTTCTCTATGAATTTTCGATGTTTCTCACCAAAAGCGAAGGTTTTAGCCAAAAAAAAAAAAATCGAAAATACCTCGGGACTGGGGGATGTCGGAGGTGCGGAAAACCTCGGGACGTGACGGGTTAACTATAACTCCCATATCATCTTTCCTGCGATCGATAATTCCTCTTCCTGAGCCCTATTACTCCATATCTCTCCGCTCCCTATCCTCAGATCTTCTTCCCGTCAAAATTTGCAGTGACTCTTTCTCCCTGTATACCTTCATCAGCTTCACCATTTCTCACCTCATCCATTTTTTCCCCAGTCATGCTTCGCTCCTTCCCTCCATCCCTCCATGTATCTCTCCTTCATCTGTACGTATGTCTGTCATCCCTCTCTCTATGTTTATCTCCTATTCTCAATCTCTCTTTTCATAACCAACCCTCCCACCTACTCCCCTCGCCCCCGTGGTATTGTTTCCAGAGTAAACATTGTAAGAATTACTGTGGAACCAATTAGCACCGAGTTAATTAAGTCTCCCACCGTCTGTCATCTTACTTCGCTTTTCCTCTCCTTTATCATTCTCTTTAAATCTCTTTCTCTCTCTCTCTCTCTCTCTCTCTCTCTCTCTCTCTCTCTCTCTCTCTCTCTCTCTCTCTCTCTCTCTATTTATCTATCTATCTATCTAAGAGAGGAGATAAAAAAAAGTCCTGAGAAATACCGTCTAATTAGCTTGACCTCCATTATAGTCAAACTATTAGAAGGAATTGTTGTACACATGATATTCAGCCTCACGAAATATCACAACCTGATATTTACTCTCAGCATGGGTTCAGACGAGAGAGATCATGCCTAACCAACTTGCTTGATTTTCTCCACAAAATATTGTGTGAATATGCAGGAGTTAATTAGTGGACACATTTTGTCATTTTCTCGAAAGGCAATCGGGAAAGTGCTTCACCTCAGACCAGTGCCAAAAGTAGGTGCACTAGGGATGTTACACACTCAGTAGAAAACTGGAAAACAAAGAGAAAACAACGACTTGTGACCAACGCAATTTCTTCTGATTGAACTTCAGTCGGTTCTCGCAAGGATCTGTCTTTTGTTCAGTCCTGTGAATCATTCAAATCAACGACTTAAACGCTGGTTTGTTAAGTGTGATCTCAAAGCCTGCATATGATGTCAAACTTGAACTGTCGTGAGCTGTCTTGAAGGGACTGATACTCTCCTAACAGATCTGTTTTGGCTGGGGGACTTGTTTGTGACAAAACAAATGCCATTTAACGTGGAGAACAGCAAGGTGATGCATACTAGCGATGCAAATCCCGGGTCATATTATTTACATTTGGAGAGAACTCAGAGGATGACGTAAAAGATCTTACGTGTACTGATAGACAGTGGCCTATAATTTTCATTACATTGCATCGAAGTAAAGAACAAAGCCCAGAAATTGATAGGCTACACCCAGAGGAAGTTTCGTTAAAGGAAAAAAGAGATTTTTTCCTACAATCTTCAGGGCCCATACTTATAAAACACTAAGACTGAGTCATAGGGCTAAAGTCTGTCCTAAATTCATAGGAGCGAGTCATAAGTCCTTATGTTCGACTTAAACTGAGTCATAGCTTAAGACCCCTCCCGAGTGGTTATAGCGCTTCGGACGCGGCTTATGACTCGATCATAACAGTAAAGATGGCCGCCGCACCACAACAACAACAAATTCGCCAGCGTCAACCAAGACATTTTCGTGAAAGGAAAGATGTGCTTAACGAGCTAAGTGATGCAGAACTGGTCAAGAGATATCGTTTGGACCGTGCAGGCATAATTTTTGTGACCGATTTGGTGCGGGAGACACTAACAAGACCAACGGCAAGAAACAAGGCTTTAACCCCCTTCAGCACGTGTATGTTCTCAAGATACAACTGTGCCAGCTTATATGTGGCATCGGGGGTCCAATTTTGCTTTCTGGAACGTTTGCTTGTTACATTGTTGGAGTTCTCCATGCTTGGATAGCGGTGGTGGTGTTTGTTTACAGGGTGGTGTGGAGAGGCAACATGTCCTCGTCCACAACACAAAGTGGTAAATTAATAATTCCTCAAAAATGACATTAATCTGTTTACTTTACCCTGAAAACATTTAAGAAAATATCGTAGTAATTTCTGATTTTTTGTAGTATCCCTTCTCTGTTGTTTTCTTGGATTTTTCTTCATTTTTCGAAACTCTCAAGTGCTACGCAGCGCCAACCGCTAACTCAGCAGCTTGTGACTTCGACCTAACAAAGTCTCGACTTAGTTATGATGAGGTGCTCCCTAAGTCTCACATTTATGACTTTCACCTAACTATGATGTAGTTTTTATAAGTACGGGCCCAGATCCTTAATACATCCGCTTCTGGAGGACGGTGTGTAGTTCTTGTTACCTGCAGTAAGAACGGCTTAAACTGAATGAAAAGAGTCAGGTTAAAGCTGGACGACTTATTAGTACTGAGGCCAGTGATGACAGAAAATGAATTAACTGAAGAGATTTTAATGTCACCCAAGGGGAAGTCAAAAGGGGGAAGTGACGGAGGAACAGCACCGGAATCGTCTAAGGTGGAAATGGAGGAGAAAGTCTGAGCGAAGAGTTCTGCTTTAGCAGTAGAAGAAAATGCTATAGAGTCATCAGACTGGAAAAGAGGAAGAAAGGATGATGAAGTAAAGTTGTTAGAAAGGTTTTTGACAAGGTACAAGAAGGAGCAGGGAGAAGTCGAGTTGAAGAATTCAGAGCATTTAGAACGAATGATTTTTTTTTTTTTTTTTTAGCAGAGCGAAGGACAGACTTAGCGTCATTAGCGGATCAGAATTTTATGTGAAGGGGAAGGTAACTCTTGAAATACAACTTGATGATTCAATAAAATCTTTCACAGCCGAGTTTCATCTCACAAACTCGGGTATCCTGCAGAAGTTTTGATTGGTATTGACACCAAGGATGAAAAGTCTGTTGATGTGATACCTGCTTGTGGAGGTGTAACAGTGAGAGGACTTTCTGTATCAGAAATGAATTGCCCACACCCTGTCCTTTCACAAATAAATTAAGTGACACAGTCTACCGAAACTCCTACTCCACAGCCACCGATAGAGGGTAATGAACGTAATTTAGTACCTGCACTCATGACTTCCCCCTTTAACAGTGACACAACGGCTGACTCATCAACACTTCATTTAACTACCTCAGAGGGTTTGAATGACATTTTCCAAGATGTGGAAATGAAAGAAGCAGTGACAAAATGGTGCAGTTCTGTTGCCGCACGAATTCAAGGAAGTCTCTGTCTGTGAAGTGTGCGCAAAAGAAAGAAAGAATGCATTAACCTTACCTGGGATGTGTTGTGTGAATGGTTTAACATATGAGTCAGCATTGTGTTCCATGCTGAAAGATAATTTGAGTTATCTTTACCTATTAAATGTCACCAATGCTTCAGTAAAGCTTAAGTGTTACAAAGACTGGCAATATTCTGATGCACCCATCACCCATAAAGGTGTGCCTGAATATACCATTTTCTGTAACTGATAAGGATGATGATTTACAATCCATACTGTATACACAGTTGAAAACTCTATGGATTCTGCTACAACTCCTTCGGTTGACTCTATCTTTTAAGTAAGCGTGGCAGATGTTCCTGAGGAAAAAGGACAGTTAATTATTCTTTTGCAGACCTAAAGAGATGTTGTGGCCTTACTTCGTGAACCTATGGGAATGAAGAACTTTATAAACCACACCACTGAGCTTATTCCCGGTACTCAACCAATTTATGTCCCAGCATCTAGGTTACCCCATAGCTTACGGAAAGAAGCTGACGAGATAGTGTAGGATATGCCGAACCACGACATCATTGAACACTTTGTCGGTCCGTGGAATAGTCCACTTTTCCTAGTCCCCAAGAAAGGAGGTAAGGTCAGATCCGTAGTTGAATACCATCAAGTAAGCTCTACCACTGCACCCGATCTATTCATTGCCAGTCATCACTTATTTACGGGAATCACTTGGCGAGAGTAAGGTTGTTTTCATTTCCCCTGAATTACTTAGTGGCTACTGGCAGTTAGAAATGGAAGACTCTTCACGCCCTATAACTGCATTCAGGACAACCTTCTGGCCACAAACTTTTAAATGCTTCCATTTTTTCTTAGAAATGCTTCATTATTGATGAGATTTAGCCATTCTGTTTTCAGTGGTATGATAGGCCATTATCTCTATACTTATCTGCGTGACATCATTGTAGTGAGTAAATAAATCCCTGGACATTTTGCCAAATTACAGCAAATTTTGTGATCGCCCCAAATGGTAGGTTTAAAAGTTAAGCTCAGTAAATGCAACTTCCTGCATAACAGAATTAAATTTCTTGGACCTGTAATTGAAGCTGAGGGAAATCTTACCTCAGATGAAAAAGTTAAAACAGTTGCTAACTTACCAAAACCCACCGGTACTGATGATGGAAGAGCTTTCCTTTGATTACGTGGCTACAATCTGTGATCATTCAAGGTTATCCACAGATCGTCGCCCCTTTAACTACATTACTTAAGAATACAAAAAGGCTTTTGTTTGGACTACAATCTGTGATTTGTTCTAGGTAATCCACAGATCATCGTCCCTTTTACTAAAGTACTTTAGGGAAAAGAAAGAAAAAAACTCTGAAGTCCTAGTCTTGGTATTCCCTGAGTGTAAGAAGACTTTTCTTCTTTGTACAGACGCATCTGGTGTAGACACAGGCGCAGCATTGATGCAAGTAGGTCATGCAAAGAGAAAACGTGTAATATCGTATGCCATTGTGCCCTCAACACCGCTGAACATAACTACAGTGTTATTAATTCGGAGGCTTCAACAATTGTTTGGTCTGTGAATCATATCAGAGAAAACTTACCGACATCCAGTGTATATCCAAACACATCTTCTACTTTGTGACTTATTCAAAAGAAGAATCTTGCCGGACATCTAGCACAATGGTCAGTTAGTATCCAAGACTTCAACTTAACATCTGAGTACATTCCTGATAAATCTAATGTATTTTTGGAAGCTCTTTCACGTCATGTAACCGTGGCAGTCTTACCATATCAACCAAGTGAAGTTCCTTACACCACTCTAACCTCAGATGTTGTTTATAGTTGTCAGCACATAAATCCTCTGTGGTCTAAGTTATATACTTCCTAGGGTCAGGAGATGCTTCGAGCTTACCTCCTCCGCTAGTGCCAGTATATGAACTAGTGTTAGACATTGATATCTTTTATAGGAAGACATCCCTTACCCGTAGGAACATACCAAGTATAGAGGTACTGTATGTCAACTCGTTGTTCCCACTGATTTAATACCTTCAGAACTCCACATCATCCTTAACACACCTCATGCATCCCATCCAGCAAAAGATCGGTGATTGAGACAAGCACGTCCTTCGTTTTATTACCCTACTAGAGTATGCATAAAGACATCAACGTTCGCTGTGATCCCTGTGTTCCCTACAATCGTCATAAAGGGTCAACCGGATCACCTGCTCCGCTTTTACAATGTCCAGTTCCATCACGTGCATGAGAAGATGTTTCTATTGACCTCCTTAAACTGCCTATTACGGAGTCTGGTGCAGTATTTGTTTGAGGTAGTTCACCATTTCTCATGTTACTGTGTTCTCGTAGTTCTCCAAGAAAAGCCTGGTAAGAGTGCTGCACGTGTCTTAAATGATAAAGTTATTTTGTTCATTCGCTACACCATTAAGCATTACTACCGATAATCATTCAGAGTTAAACAACCGTCTTCTTGTTGTGATTTGTAAACAGCATAACATCAATAAATATAATTTCATACCCAACCACCCAGCTTCCAATGGCCTTTTCGAAAGTCAAAACTGTAAGGTGTTGGAATGCTTCAGGTACTTAGGTTCTAAAAACACTGTTTGGACGAGTGGATACACCAAGTTGCTGTGTCTGTCATCGGCCCCATTAATAAGCCCATTAGGGAAAATCCATTCTTTGTCTTTTATGGATTCGATAAATCTTTGCCCTATTCATTGCTTTTATTTTAACCTAGTCCACTCTGTATCTTGGATGATTATGTAAATGTGAAACTGATAGACTTCCGGAAAATTCGCCAGTATATAAATGCTAATCTGGCCTTATCTAAAAGAGGAAATGTTACATCACCAACATAGCCCTGCCTCACCTATCAGTATTACCAGAGAGAACTTAGCATTTGTCCGTTCACATACACGTACTTCTACTCTGGATGACAATTTCACGGGCCCACACCATGCGATATCTCGTAACGGTAACAAATTTGAGATTAAAGTCTTGTCACCTAAGAGTAATTGGGTTCGCACAGATGATTTAAAGTGAACTCCTTAGTACTTTGAGTGGGAGGAAAATCAAGAAAATAATGCATCATCTTTTCCTTTTTCTCTTTCTTCTCATTTTGCCTTTACTACCCTTTCATCACATTCTACTCTACCCGTTAATGAGTACTGGCAAAAGCTTCGTTCAGCAGCTCGTCCCACTGTTTCTCCAGAATGAAAGGGAGACAGAGAACTGCTAGAGTCCAAGAGTGTACCACAACTTTCTCCCAGTAAAGTATTCAATAGTAGTACAGAGTCATTAAGAAAAATTTGAATTCCTGATAGTATATCTACGAGCTTGCATCTCACAAAAGTTCCATTAGTACTGATGCTGTTTGCTTTCCTCTATACTCCCTTGTACTCCCACTCCCCATCACTCTCCTTCATCCCCATTCCCTTTCTCATCTCTACCTCTCATCCTCTGTTTTCCCCTCACTCCCCTCTCCCCTTGTCTTATTTTCATTTCCCTATTATCTTTCTCCTTCACTATACTTCCTCTCTTCCATTTTCTCATTTTTCAATCCCACCCCCAATTTCCTTTTTCCTTCACACTTTTGAGCGTTTTCCACTTTCTCCATCCACTTTCGTTTTACTGTATCTTCTAACTGATCCACCTTTTCTTCCTGACTACCTCTTGCTCTCCCCGCCCCTGTTCATCCGTGCCTCCCACTCTTTCTCCTCTATCCCTCTCCCTCTCTTTGCATTTCTACATTCTTCTCACTATCTCCGCTTCTTTCCCTCCTGCCCTCTATCTCCCTACTCTTTCCTTTCCTGTACTCTCATCTGCTTTCCCTTCTTCTTCCTTCGCTCCCTATCACCTTATCCAACACCTTTCACGCCCTTATCTCTGCAGAGAGAGAGAGAGAGAGAGAGAGAGAGATGAGCGCTATGCTCGATATTTGTGAAGAATACCCCATCAGCTCCCAGGGTTCCTGTGTGAGGGATTGTGCTGGAAGGGTACTAATGGTACCTCCTTCCACCTGTCGGCTCATTGTCGCGAAGCTCTTAGGCCCCTACTCCGGGGTTCCCTTTTAAATTAACTCTCGAAAATGCCCAGTTCTGTCCTAAATTGAGGACACTGGGAACAAATGGGTTTATAAGGCAGGCCAGATAATGGTTCGGGGAATGAAAGAAAGAAAAAATCATTCTTTTCCTTTATATTCTGTTATACGCCCAATCATATGAGAAGATACAAACACACAGAAACCTTCAGGTATTCTTTTTCTTATCAACGACCTTCCACCATTTCCTCTTTCATCACTAATTTCCTGTGCTTTTTAATGATTTGCATATTCTACTTCATCCTCTTCCTTTTTTTTCGTTCTTTTTCTTCTTTCCTTTTATCTTCTTTTCTTCTTCTTCTTCTTCTTCTATTTCTTCTTCTTCTCCTTCTTCTTCTTCATCTTCTTCTTTGTCTCTATCCACCTCACTCTTGGTATACCTCTTCTTCCAGCCACTCACTCTCATACATCATTCCTCATAATACCCATTCATATCTCTCACCACCTTGCATCATGTTCTGCCTTTCCTTCCACCACGCAGTCACTCGGCCATAAAACACTGAAGTGAACATATCCCGCGCCTGCAGTGTGTCGATATGGACACACGCACCAAACTGACTTTTTGTTTTTGTAAACTGGCGGAAGAATATGGCATCGAAATCTATCGTTATATGCAGAATGTATTCCAACTTGGCTGAAAAGTTGGCTGAGAATATAACACTATAATCCGTCCCGTAATATAGTGAAATAAACTGCCTCAAAATATGCTCAATGATATATTTAAAAAATAATAAATAAGAACCAAAATTAACGTAGTTAGAAATATACTGAAATATCATAAGAAATTCGCCTTGTCGTCCTGACGCTGTGCAAAAATTTATCGCAGTTTGCATTGCCAAAATTTTCCAAATAAATATAGCGGCATAGGCCAATTTTGCGGATATTCCTGACGCATAAATCTGTCTGGTATTAACCCAGGAAGTATTAGACTTCGGTGGAAGACAGAAGAGATCAAAATACAGTAACATAATTGGTGGATTAAAAGTAGATTGAATAAACAGAAGGGAAGATGTGTTCATCAACGGAGTATGAATGCAAATTTATTTTAAAAATCTAATCTGTCCAGTAACATAGAGGACAGATATATAACTGGAAAATGAACTGGTATCCAAATTTGCCTAGCAATATAGAGGATGTGTATATATTTTAGAGGAAATTTTGAGCCAGAAAACTTACCGTACTGTATGCGATAATGACTCCAGAGTGATGCAGGAAAACTGAGAACGGAACAAAGAACTGCGATGCTCTAAGGTGGGGAAACAGGAAATGTGAGGGAGTTGAGACAAGGAGGGGATGAGGTGAAAGAAGGACGGCTGGAAAACGGAAATAGGTATATGGGAGTGGGAGAGAGAAAAATTATAGAGAAGAAAATGGGGCACTGAAGAGGGAGGACTGCAAGGAAGGAGAAAGGAAACTGAAGGGACAAAGACGTGAGGTAATTAAGATTGGAGAGATGTTGAGAAACTGATTGGAGCGAAAAAATGATGTACAAATAAACATGGCGATACTTCATGTAAAGAAATAATAATAAGCAGAGGTATCGAGACTGGAAGCAGGGTAGGCGTGATGGAAGGAAGGGAGAGCAAAAGGTCAATTCAAAAGGAGGGGAAATGGAGATGGAACATAAATATTACAGTCAACGGAGATGGAACGTGGCGGGGGGGAGGGGGTGAATAATTTGGAAAAGGAAAAATGGTATTATTCTGAATTAATGGCGGGAGAAATAAACAGCATATGTACAGTATATATATATATATATATATATATATATATATATATATATATATATATATATATATATATATATATACATATGTGTGTGTGTGTGTGTGTGTGTGTGTGTGTGTGTGTGTATAACACGAAAGGAAATAAGATAAGCGGAGGTATCAATATGGGGAGGGAGACACATGACGAGAGAGGCCATGAAAGGAGATGTAGGGAAGACGAGGGAGAAATGAGGAGAAGAAGAGCATTGTTTTGGTGGGTAAAATGATGGTGGAGGAGAGAAAAAAAACTGTAAAAGTTAGCAGATGTGTGAAAAAACAAACTGATACAAATTAATGTACTGAGACAGGCTGGCGTGAAAGGTGGGTGGAGAGACTGGAGTGGGTGGGAGGAGGGAAGTAGGGGTGAGGGAGGGGATGAAGGAGAATGGGAGACATCGAAGAATGGAGAAAGATTAGCTCAGTAAAATTAATATTCTAACACAGACGGTACAAAAGGGATAAAAAAAAAAATTGAGGGTGAAGTTTCTGACAGAGAACTCTTTCAGGGAAAGTTTCTAACGAAGGAAAAAAAACATCGGCAGCAAAAACTTCGGTGAAAAATCAACGTAAAATTTCTGATTGGAAAGTACGCCCAGAAGTGAAAATCTGGCGATGAAGTTTCTCGCGAGGAAAACTTTGTCAGATAAAAAGACTGATATGAAAAGTTTTGCCGGGGAAAATCTAGCAGGAAATACTCTGGTAGGGAAAAACTGGTGGCTGGTGGGAAAATAGGTTTCTCTGTAGTGAAGTTAGGGGGGTGGAACGCACGCCACTTAACCTTTGGAGCACTTCGAGTAGGCTGAGGCGGGGAGGGAAAAACGGGAAGAAGGAGGAGGAATTACAAAAAAGGAGAAAAAGAGGCAGGACGTGTAGCAGGATGGTTTAGGAAAGATAGGAAGATGTGGCTGAAGAAGGTGATGTAGGGGGAAGTGGTGGGGGAAGGGAAGAAGAAGGAGGAAAAGGACTGAAAAAAATCAGAGTGTTGTGGGAGGAGACGAAGAGAAAGGGCAGGAGGTAAGTGCAAGAACTGAGATCAAGGAAGAGGAACGGTAAAAAGAAAAGGAGAGAGAGAGAGAGAGAGAGAGAGAGAGAACACTACATAGAGTGATGGTAGACAAAGAGGAAAATGGAGAAGGCAGAATAGTAAACGTAGAGATGATTGAGTAGGAGGAAGAGAATCAGATGGTTGGGTAAACGAAGAAGGTGGATTAAGGGGAAGACACTGTGAAATTGGAAGAGCAAGAGGAAGAGAGAGAAAAGTAGAAAGTGGAAGGGAATAATGGAAATTGGTAAGGAAGGGGAACAAGAAGAACACGAAATATCTGTAGAGAGAGGGAAAGAGGAAGAAATGAGATGATTAGTAGTTTCTGAAAAAGAAATAAAAAGAGAGGAATATATATATATAGCCACTGAGACCTGAGGACGATAATTTTTTTCTTTAATTTTTGCTGTCAAGACAATTTGAATAACTTAGGAAAGGTTACTCCTATTACTATTAAATTAAGGCTATTTCCTTCAGCACGTAGACACTAAAATGATGTAAGTCATCTGGTGGGAGAAAAAAAAATGAAATCGTATTGAATCGGTTAATAATCACTTCAGTGCGATGACCGTCTTCTCTCTCTTTCGTATCTTATCTTCATTTCTTTATTACTTCTTCTTCCCAACTAACGGTCTCTTTTTTTTTTTTTTGCATTTCTATTTTTTATTGACCTTCATTACTATTACTAGTCTTCCATTTCCTTGTCTTTCTGAAATAACCTCAGTCGCTCCTCATTAAGTATCTTTTTGACTTCTGTATTTGTTTGAGCCAGCAAGAACACACAATTATGTTAATTTTTACTTGGTGGTAGACCACAGGACTAAACCTGACTTACGTCGGTAATTACTACAGCTGAAGCGGATCTATGAACATCGTGGAAAGCGTATGAAATTAGAAAACTTTTTTTTTTCAAAATTCGTATCCATATTGCTGAAAAGGGGACAAAAGGCGCCACAGTGAAGAGAAAACAATGTACGAAAATGTATAAAATATTAAAGCTAAGGAAGATATCCCGACATCTGAGGAAAGCTTGCGAATAAGTATGAGATGTTGTTCACGTGACTTTTCTCAAAATCCGACACCATGTTGCCGAAATATGACCAAAACCTTCCACCCAAGTGCTGAACTAAACCAACAACGAAATAAAAGTACAGCATATATTAGTAGATTGTTGTAAAGATTTTTTTTTAAATAGGCACTACATGAATTTTTTCGCTGAATTAGCCACCCTATTCCTGAAAGAGAGAGAGAGAGAGAGAGAGAGAGAGAGAGAGAGAGAGAGAGAGAGAGAGAGAGAGAGAGACCAAATCTGGAACCTCGAAAACTATTAAAATTACTGCCGACCTGTGCTTTGGACATTATTGGAAAGCTTAAGGGGAAAAAAAAAATGTGTCCGTAGGTGGCCTGCCCCACACAGTCACCATTTTGCTGAATAAGACCCAAAAACACACAAATTAGAGCACTGAAGCTAGGCTATCTCTGATCTTGGAAGCTGATAAAGCTATAGCCAGCGTACCCAAATCATCGGTACGCTTTTGCAGAATTTATAGGCTTCTTTCATGTGAATTTTCTCAATTTTTCAATATGAGTATAAACATCTGGCTCGTGTGAAACACTTCTTTTAGTAAATATAACATCGTCAGCAGCTTCCTTTCTTAAAAATTCCACTTTCAAGTGGGGACACATCCGGTATGACTTAATCTTTGGGTTCCCTCTATTTGCCTTTATAGTTTTATATCATCCCTTCTACTGTTATTTTTATGTGTGTGTGTGTGTGTGTGTGTGTGTGTGTGTGTGTGTGTGTGTTTCTTTTCCGGGGGACTGGTGTCTTCTTTTAGTTTTGTTTACATTGTTGTTGATCCCCAGTCTTTTGCACTCAAAATCTACGCTTTCGCTTCGTTTTCTGATCGCAACACTGCTTCTTTCTGTCATTAATTTTATCTCACTGCTCGTCCATCACAGTTTTAAAGAGATATCTATTACATCCCCCTCGTGTGCGTTTCCACACATGTTGCTCTGCTCATAACGACCCTTATCCAATGTGTTCAGTCATATTTTACATGTTTTTTTTTTTACATTCATTACTCTGATATTTCTCATCCTGACTGGGCCATAGGATGTTACTCTCTCTCTCTCTTTCTCTCTCTCTCTCTCTCTCTCTCTCTCTCTCTCTCTCTCTCTCTCTCTCTCTCTCTCTCTCAGCATAGAGCTCCATTACATAGGCCCTTCTAGTAAAACAAATGTCATGAAGGATGCTGTAGGTATTTCTTATGAAACCAGAATGAAGGTCATAATAGTACTTTTACTAGTAACAGTAGTAGTAGTAGTAGTAGTAGTAGTTGTAGTAGTAGTAGTGTAGTAGTAGTAGTGTTTGTTGTTGTTGTTTTGATCTCCATCTATTACCACTAGTGGAGATCTGGACTTTTTAAGATAGTAGTAGTAGTTGTAGTGGCAGTAGTGATGGTGGGGGAGGTGTGAAAAAGTTCAGCGGTAGGTGTGGCATGAGTGGTTACGCTCGGTTTCACGTAAGATTTGCCGCTACGAAGAGGAGTCAAGGTACTTGCATCACAGAGATCAACATCTTCACTTTCAGCCTCAAGTTGCTGGCGAACAGGAAAGAGATTAAATTCTGAGAAGTATGCCATGCAGGAAAGTAATAAAATTTATATTGATAATTATGAGAATGAAAATGTATAATATAAAATGAGTGTTTGAGGGAATATGATATATATATACGATGAAGGTGAGGGGAAATATGCACAAAGAAAGCGTGTAGGAATGAAAATTGCTTGGATGAAGAGTGAATAAAGTGAGAGGTGAGAGAGGAGAGTAATGAATGAAGTGAAAGAAGAGACTGATTAAAAAGAATGGGAAGATGCGATTTAGTGAATGAAAGCAGGTGAATGACAAAATGAATCACAATCTGTAGAGAAAAACTAATTTCTATAGAAAGTTAAGTATGGGTAAAAATAAAATATGTATAATTACTGAATACCAAAGCGTCGCTGAACTAAATTAGAGTGAGGCAGCGATCTCCCGGGCAGAAAGGACTAATGCGTTGGTTGGAGAGTGAGGGGTATGGCAACACTATTGAGACGGGCTTATCAGAGGCGGCCAGGAACACTAGGTGATCAAAAGCAAGATGTTGATTGGAGGCAACGATGATGTGGACTTCGCTGGTTGGCTATGCTCCCGAGACCCAGTGAAGGCGATGGAGGTGGTGAGGTGGGAGCTTGATGTGGGTAGGAAGGCTAGCTCGCTAGCTGGCTATATGGCTGGGTCGGTGGTTGGGGCTTGAGTCAGTAAGGCTTGGCAGGGTATGGTCGCGTTATGGGTGAGGTGGGATGGTTTTAGGAGTTGCAGTGATGATAGATTTTTTAAAATGAATTGACGTGATCGCTGGCGGTGGTTAGAGAATAGCTTACTGGTGGTGTGACGGTGTAGCTCCTGATGGGGGTTGAAGATCGTCACATAGGTAGAGGTCAGGAACTCACTGAAGCAGAATCTCAAAAAAAATACTTGGGGCACACCACCACAAGCCATGTGAACAGAGATCTGTGCGGTAGGCTGTAGACAGGGCAGGAACAGAGCACCACTGGAGGAGGCAGGTAAGGTGTGCTCAGGTTGCAACTGCACGATGAAAATACACAGGCGACGTAAGTGGGATTCGACTCACCGTTAGCCACCATTCATGCGTGACATTAGATATATTGGACACCCTCCTGTTCAATTACTCTTCCATACAGGAAAAACCAAGAAATAAACTTCGTCTTAGAAGATTTATCTGGTACTAATGGTCGATATACTTTTGGTGGCAATTTGACCAACGGTTTTTGAGTTATTACCATAAACATAGGTTGTGCCTGTCAACAGTGTTCTTATATATGGAGATCAGTAATTGCGTGTAACAGTTACAAAGGAACCACAAAGTCTTTATGACATTTGGTAGCAGCGACCGTATGCGAACCTCGTCTACGAATCAACATTGAATTCCTACAAAATATCAAGATTGAAAACAAAAAGAATACCTCTCACAACCAACAACACAACCAGCTCCTGACAGTATTCTCTCCAACCAGCCCCCTCCGTCTACCCGATCATCATGCTGATGCAGAGGTGAAGAGATCACACGACGCCTTGCAAGTAGTTTAAAAAAATATTGATACGATCTTGCAACTTCTACGAACTACAACCATCTACAATCAAATACAATTAACAACTCTACGAGTCGTCTGTATAATCTTCTACACGCACCTACAAGTAGCGGCAGTCTTCATCCTACAACGGGTAAATCACAAGAGAAAAGGACCGAGAAAACATCGACGAAGAAAAACGGAACAAACAAACGAAGAGTGAGACACGACTCATAACTCATCTTACTCACTCATCTTCACTCAAGTTACTCATCGCTACTCATTCACTCACCACAGCTACCAGTGTGGGAAGTTGAGGTCATCATGCGTGCTTGCTGAAAAAGACGCCACGTCGGTCAACACACCACCTGCACCACCAGTCACACCATTCCCACCACGGTAAAAAGTAGTGAGTTACATAGTTACTTCATTTATACAATACACAGTGATAGACAATAATCTGCACAAACATATAAAACGTGCTGTATAGTTACAACTTAAATACACATACTTACTTCAGTTATCTGCATAACTCAAACACTAAATAATCACCAACAATAAATATTCTACACTGTATATATTCATTCATTTATTATAACATTTATTTACTACCAATGAGTGTTACCATTTATACCTACATAAAATACGTGTTACATACATACAGCTATACATTATTACATCTACAAGTGATAAAGAAAATATACCATCACAGTTACTCAGTGAGCGATTAAAATAACTGTATTAAACATTTATTAATTAAAACTACCTAGTGGAAACATAAAAATTAAGTTACAAGGTAAACTAGAAAAAAAAAAAAATGGCCAACACAAATGACGTTAGCAAGAGTGAACATCTTCAACACAATCGTGAAGACAAAGATTTCCACACAGTGCTGACACACATATTACCCACGATAGGTACAAGTGAACAACAAGTCAGTGTATATAGTTAATACTGTATATATATGTATATATATTTTTTATATGAAATAACAAAATATGGGACTATATAATATCATTTTATAATCTCTGTGCAGTATAAACTAAACTTTAAAAAAGTATCCCAAGGAAATTAGCCAGTAATTATGCAACCATGAACAACATAGAAAAAGCGTACACAAGCGAAGAAAAACAAACTATAGAAAATCAATACATACAAAAAAAAAAAAAAGAAAGAAAGAAAGAAAGAAAAAGTAAGAAAGAAAAAAATAAAAAATAGAGTAAGATCACATAACAAACAAATGAAAAATAAGTGTAAGTGTTACTACATATGCCAAAATACCACATAAACTACAAAAAAAAAAAAAGCAAATTGTTGTCTCCACAAGCAAGTGGCATGACACATCATCACTATCATCGACCGCAGCATATGTTAGGACTGCAATTATAACAATTATGTAACTCCATATTATAATTATGTAATGACAAACGATTGCATTATGTTACACTTATTACAATTATGTAACTACAAACGATATGTAACAATTATGTAACGACAAACGATTGCATTATGTTACACTTGCTACAATAATGTAACTACAAACAATATGTACCAATTTATGTAACAGTTGCATTAACAAGATGTAACTTTTATGTAACTTTAACTACAATTATGTAACTACAAACGATATGTAACAATTATGTAACTCCATATTATAATTATGTAACGACAAACGATTGCATTATGTTACACTTATTACAATTATGTAACTACAAACGATATGTAACAATTATGTAACTCCATATTATAATTATGTAACGACAAACAATTGCATTATGTTACACTTGCTACAATTATGTAACTACAAACGATATGTAACAATTATGTAACGACAAACGATTGCATTATGTTACACCTTGCCAATTAACAGTTGCATTAACAAGATGTAACTTTTATGTAACTTTAACTACAATTATGTAACTACAAACGATATGTAACAATTATGTAACGACAAACGATTGCATTATGTTACACTTTGCCAATTAACAGTTGCATTAACAAGATGTAACTTTTATGTAACTTTAACTACAATTATGTAACTACAAACGATATGTAACAATTATGTAACGACAAACGATTGCATTATGTTACACTTTGCCAATTAACAGTTGCATTAACAAGATGTAACTTTTATGTAACTTTAACTACAATTATGGGGCCAAGACACTTATGTAACAGTTGCATTAACAAAATGTAACTGCAATTATAAGGCCAACACAATTATGCATTAACACAATATTTTGTAACAATTCATAAAATGTTACAATTATGTAGTACCACAATGTTAGTACAATATTATAAGTCATACAATTATAGCACAATTCTGTATTACCAGTATCATCATACAAGTTAGGTGAAATATTAGACATTACTAAAGTGATAACACTATGTAATGTATAACCTAGCAGTATTACCATTGCACAATTATATGCGTACGTCTGTTGTACATGCACGTCTTACAAAGTGTTATACAACAACCATTGCATTTATTCAAATATGTATACAACTTGTTTAAAATGTAATATTACTGAATAATCACTATTTACTATAAATATTATATGTATACAATATTCATACAATTATGTTACTTTTACAATATTATGTATTTCACTTAATTAGCTTATAAGTTCATTATAATGTATATATAATGTGTATTAATATGTTAGGACTATTAACTGTCGATGGTACGCCATTTTCGCGTGACCGAGCAATGTATTATAATTATAAATCATAATAGATAGATAGATAAATAGATAGATAGACAGCTCTATGCGAGCCTGGGAATAGGAAATGAGCTTGCAAATTACACTGAGGAAAGCTGACGACAGTGGCCAGTAAGGAGATGATGCAGTTAGTTGTCAGCAGTCCACCGGTGAACAAAGCGCCTAGTGACCATACACACACATACACACATACTCACACACAGGCTGCTAGAACTTTCCACTCACAAGGAACACACGTGACACACCCCTGCTACACCAGAATTTAGGAAAGAGAGCTCAGAAGGAGACAAGCCATACAAGAGGCAGGTCGCAGGGGAGAAGGGCTTAGCAACATGGGAGAGAGAGAGCGAGACAGGGAGGTAGCTACCCGGGACTCTATACTTCGCTCTGTGTGAGAGACTTGTTAATATTTCCAAGACAAATAAAAATAGTCCCATACTATTCTTTACCTCTCCTGTCACTACATGACAAATGGGAAAGAAGATTAGCTACTTACAAAGCTACTCAAATATAATAACCGCTCGTCTTCCACCGAAGTCTAATACTTCCTGGGTTAATACCAGACAGATTTATGCGTCAGGAACATCGCAAAATTGGCCTATGCCGCTATATTTATTTGGAAAATTTTGGCAATGCAAACTGCGATAAATTTTTGCACAGCGTCAGGACGACAAGGCGAATTTCTTATGATATTTCAGTATCTTTCTAACTACGTTAATTTTGGTTCTTATTTATTATTTTTTAAATATATCATTGAGCATATTTTGAGGCAGTTTATTTCACTATATTACGGGACGGATTACAGTGTTATATTCCCCGTCAACTTTTCAGCCAAGTTGGTATACATTCTGCATATAACGAAAGATTTCGATATATATAACTCCACTACGAGTAACTACAATGTCATTTTATGACATTTTCATTTTATGACAACGATTACTATTGATATCCAATTATAATCATAGGTGGAGATCTTTGTATCTGTCATTATTGTTAGTACTCCGTCATTTTTCGTCCCCGATTTTCTTCATATTTATTGAGGATGTACATCACCTTGACCCTATTACACTGACTCATTTTCAGTGACTTTGACCTGATTTTCAAGGTCAGAGTTAAAAAAATATCCAGAAACTATGAATTTTCAACCATAATTTACTCCAAATCAATTATAGATAAATGCACATGTAAGGAAATCTCATGATAAAATTACTTTCCAAACATTTCTATAGAAAAAAATAAATGGAGGTCAATCATGGGTGACTTTAGGATACTGTGGACATCAAATTTTTGAACTGCTCTTCAATACATGCAAAACCAACACATAAATGAGGCACTACCTGGTTCTGGAAGAGTTGTCTTGTCCTGGACCAGGGCTGTAGGCTATGCTTTTTGATGGCAGATTGAGCAGTGGTTTTTGAGTTATTACAAAGAAATAAGCTCAGTTATATTCTCATAGGTGGTGATCAGTAACTGTCTCTGACTGTTACAGTTTTCTGGTTATTATTATTACCTCCGCCAAAGAGGTTATGTTTTATCCTGCGTTGGATAATTTATCTGTTTGTTTTTCTGTCTGTTAACGGGTTTACTCAAAAAGATATGAATGGATTTTAATGAAATTTTTTTGTGGGCTATGGGCCAAGGAAGATATGAATAAATTTTGGGGGTAATCTGGATTCGGATCCGGATTATCCCTTACAATATCTCCAAATATTCTCAATGAATTTCAATGAAATTTTGTGGAAAGGTGGACCATAGACAAATAAAGATTAAATAAATTTGGGGGCCGATCCATGTCCGTATCCGGATCTTATAATCCACGGACCCGGATCCGGGGTTATTTAAAAAGTTTCGAACTGATTTTGATGAAATTTTTTGGAAGAATGAGTCATAGACCAAGGAAGAATTAACAAATTTGGGGGCGGATCCGGATCCGAATCGGGAATATCTCCCAGAATGTCTCCAAAAGTTCTCAAATGAATTTCAATGAAATTTTGTGGAAAGGAGGGCCATGAATCAATTAAGAATTGATTAAATTTGGGGACTGATCCGGACCTGGATCCTACTGTATATCCAAAGATCCGGATCCGGACCTGGATCCTACTGTATATCCAAAGATCCGGATCCGGATCCGGATCCTTTTTAACGACGATGACATTGGCGAAGGCATGGAATCTCTGAAAGCTTTGTAGTTATTATTGTTATTAGTATTAGTATTAGTATTAGCATTAGTATTAGTATCAGTATTTTTTTTTTACTATTATTATTATTATTAACGGCCACCCTTTGCGGGATTAGGGCGTCGGGCTATAGATAGATAGATAGATTATTATTATTATTATTATTATTATTATGATTATTATTATTATTACTTGCAGTAGTAGTAGAAGTAGTAGTGGTAGTAGTAGCAGTAGTAGTAGTAGTAGTAGCAGCAGTAGCAGCAGTAGTAGTAGTAGCCGTAGTAGTAGCTGTTGTAGTAGTAGTAGTGTAGCAGCAGCAGTAGTTGTAGAAATAGTCATCGTCATTGTCGACGTCGTCGTTGTTGTTGTTGTTTTCCCAAGTTCACCTCCAACCTGAACCCTTTGGACTGCATACTGAAGCTGCTTGTCCCCTGGGGTCTGCCTTCCTCCTCTCAGGGGACAGGGAAGAAGTTTGAGGAACGTTGGTATCACCGAGCTATGGACCTTGTCAGTTATGTCGATGCTGATACTATAAAGGCGTCCCTCTCCAGCACAAAATTAACATCGTAAAAAGAATGACTTCGTTTTTATTTCTCTTTTATGTGTTTCCGGTGTTCCCTTAAGCTTCGTGTCTGAACACTGGCTGAAAGCCAACACAAAGGCTCATTTGTCTGCATGGTAACACACACACACACACACACACACACACACACACACACACACACACACACACACACACACACACACACTTGCTCAAAAGCGAAATGATTCTCTCTCTCTCTCTCTCTCTCTCTCCCTACCTAAAATTTATCTTTTCTCATGCTGACCAAGTATCAACCAGGAAGGGGGGAGGGGGTTCTGTAATGGGAACAGAGTACGTAAAAGTAGACAGTATGAAATGTGAGTGTTTGTGTGTATCGAAATCCGTTTACGTCACTACTATGATCCGACAAGAACACTCGTTAGCATTAAATTTCATATAAAACGACAAAACACCAACCCCACCTTTTACACAGAGTAATAGATATTAAATTCCTACATAGCCACCAGTTAGGGTTCTGCACTGTATTTTTTCTCTCTCTCTCTCATCAGATGATTTTATTCAACTTATAGTGAAGTTAAATTGGGGCAAGCCCCAGGAATTGATGGAGTGTGTGGTGAAATGTTCAAGCATGGGGGAGAGATAGTAGTAGAATGGATGTGGAAGATGTGCAGATTGGGCTGGGAGGAAAGTAGAGTTCCGGAGGATTGGAAGTAGGTATATTTATTCCATTGTTCAAAGGAAAAAGGGAAAAAGAAATGTGTGGTAATCATAGGGGCATTTGTCTTCTTAGTATAATAGGAAAAGTGTATGGTAAGATACTTATTGACAGAGATAGGGAAATAACAGAGGAATAACAGGGAGGCTTTAGGAAGGGAAGAGGTTGTGTAGATCAGATATTCATTCTTAGATCTTTAGTGGAAAAGTTTCTAGAGAAGGGAAAGAAGTTGTATGCGGCTTTCATGGATTAGGAGAAAGCATATGACAGGGTGGATAGACAAGGATTGTGAAAAGTATGAAGAATATATGGAGTAGATGGGAAGTTGTTGAATGCTGTGAAGAGTATGTATGATGATGCTAAGGCTGCATTGCGTGTGGATGGTGAACTGAGTGAATTTTTCTCTTTGAAGGTTGGGTTGAAATAGGGATGTGTCATGTCTCAATGGCTGTTCAATCTGTACATAGATGGGGTAATAAAAGAGGTACGAGGTAGGGTAGTGGATATTGGAGTGGCCCTGATGAGAGAGGGTAGTGTTTGGAAACTCCCTGTACTGTTGTTTAAAGATGTTACTGTGTTGTTGAGTGAAGACGAAGGGGAGCTGCAAGGCTTGGTGGATGAGTTTGGGAGAGTGTGTAAGAAACAGAATCTAAAGGTGAATGTAGGGAAGAGTAAAGTGATGGTCTTTGAGAGAGGTGAAGTCAGTGAATGTACAGCGAAGTTGGATGGTGAGGAATTGGAAAATGTGAGTACGTTTAAGTACTTGGGTAGTGTGATGAGTTAGGATGGAGGTTTGGAGGGTGAAGTGCTTGAAAGGGTACAGCAGGGAAGAAAGGTTGCTGGTTCCTTGAAAGCAGTGATAAGAAACAGGGAAGTGAGCATGGAAGTGAAAAGTTACTACATGACTGTTTTGTGATACCAACTCTAACGTATGGAAGTGAAGCTTGGACGTTGATGGAAGGGCACAAGTCAAGAGTGAGAGTAGTGGAAATGAGTTATCTAACAGGAGCCTGTGGAGTCACATGGAGAGACAGGCTGACAAATGAGGATATAAAGGAGCGTTGTGGTGTGGATGTGGATGTGATAGGAAGCGTTAGGAGGAATACACTGAGGTGGTTTGGCCATGTGGAGAGAATGGAGGGTGAAAGACTGACGAAGCGAGTGTATGTGAGTGAGGTGGAGGGGGGGAGAGGGAGAGGGAGGCCGAGGATGAGATGGAGGGATGGGGTGGAGAGGTATATGAGAGAGAGGGGTGTGAGTTGGGAGCAGGGCAGTGAAATGGCGGGGGACAGGGCGATGTGGAGGCGAGTTTGTTTCACTTTGCCATCACCAGGAGTGGGGCGGATGATCCTGGCTTTTATGATCCACTCCCCTGGGAACTCTGAGCCTGGCTGTTGAGACTCTTAACTTGGATTAGAATAGAGAGTGTGATAAGTAATGTACACGTAGTTTCTTGCTGACAGTTAGAGGATATGGTATAGGAGACTATGCTGGGCTTCTCTCTATGTTACTGAAACACTGAAAAGGTTCAACAAAATGCTGGTGCCGAAGGATGATGAAACGGGAGCTCCAGGTTTCCCAGTTATCAGTTTTCTACACACCCTGGGAGTACTGTCCAATTCGACTGGTGCTACAATCTGCTACATGCAGAATCCTGTGTTTTCAAGACGTGATAATCGAAGGAGTTACTGCATTCCATCTCAAGCCACCATTTTGGTACTGCTTTAGCATCACTTTTGTTGAGATGGGGAATTTCATGCTTTGAGGTGTTATTGGTAATAAGCAAAGATTTTTAAAGAAAATGTCGGTGTTCTTATGGGGGAGGTCTGACACCAATATAAAATATATTAATTATAACTGAATTCTTTAGTTTTAGACTGTCTGGATAGTAAGCAACGTCTTCCTCGTTGCAAAGGTAAATCAAAGAAGGAGAACCCAGTAATCTGCGAGGATGGTTGTCAGGCAAGTTTAAAACCTGTAAAGTGACTTAAGGAGTATTATTTTCATTACTATTTTTTTTCTTCAATTTCACTGAGAGAACACCACTGTTGTCCAGGATAATGTTGACAATTGCATTGATAATAGCTGCCACAACATGATACCGTACTGTTGTAGCATATGACTAACTAAATCATAATCTAATGACGAGCTACTGAGCCCTACTGAAGACGCGTTTGTTTGAACCATAATGTAGTGACGATAAGTTTTGCCATGATATTTTAATGATATTTCAAGCAATACGTTGCTGACAAAATACATAAGGCCATACTCTCGTGATTTAAAAGCTGCGTGATGATGTAATAACAAAATATTAAGACATAGTGTAGTTACATGATAACTTTAGTAATGCTTATGTGACACGATACACAGCCCCTTTCTGTAATAATATCAATACCTGAGTTACACTTTGGTGACGTAACTTCACCTATGTCGTAAGTGTTCATATAACTTGATCCATACTATACTAACATCTTGACTCGAACTGTCGTGATGTCTTAGGCAGTCTTACTTGATGCAGTACCATAGGGCAGTCTTACTTGATGCAGTGCCTTATTCACTTTCTGTTCTTTTATTCACCACCATTACTACATCACAAGAGGCCTCCCCTACAAACATAAACCTCCTCCTCCCCATTCATCCCCTTCTCCGGCCTCGTCCTCCCTCCAGCTTCCGAGGTCTGAGCCATAATTACCAGTGCAATAACAATATTAATGGCGCTACCGACAGGGATTATGAGCAATTACCGAGAGATCAGCGGTGCTTAGGCTATCTTTTACTTCTAATGTACCATTCGTGTGGCTGCAGTTACTGACTTCAATGATTTCATCATGCTGAAGCTGACATTGAAGTGAATATCATACTGTTCTAGAAGTGAATGCTATAAAAACCCATTGCAGTTATGGTATAATTTCAGATAACAAAGTGGAAGACCAAGGAAAAGGTGTATATTGTAGACATGACATTTTGGTGAGTGAGAAAGAAATAAATTCATGTTGGTTAGTATCTGACGGGTGATCGAGATGGTTAAGTTTGAACGGAGAGCACATGTCAAAGCTACGTAATTTTATCGCTACAGTTGACGAAATTACGACCTTGAAGGTATGTGTATTTTTAAAGATGCAGATGGTTATGCTTGTTAGGTGGAACCAGGATTCCGGGAACCTGTGTAGTAAATGTAGGTCTGTGTTGTGTATTGTGCTGGGAATGTTGCTAAGAGTTATTCAGTGGTCGTATTGTCTCTATCATCATATTTTCTCTATCCCGGTCTGTTATTGAGAGTAAGGGCTGAGATAAAACTTTATTATTATTATTATTATTATTATTATTAGTAGTAGTAGTAGTAGTAGTAGTAATAGTAGTAGTAGTAGTAGTAATAGTAATAGTAGTAGTAGTAGTAGTAGTAGCAGTAGTAGTAGTAGTAGTAGTAGCAGTAGTAGTAGCAGTAGTAGTAATAGTAGTAGTAGTAGTAGTAGTAGTCGTAGTAGTAGTAGTAGTAGTAGTAGTATAGTAGCAGTAGAAGTAGTAGTAGTAGTAGTAGTAGTGGTGATGGTGTTGGTGGTAGCAGTAGTTCCACTTGTAGTAGTAGTAGTAGCAGTAATAATAATAATAATAATAATAATAATAATAATAATAATAACAAAAATAATAATCTATAACAAGCCACTGGTTGACAGAATTAAAAAAATTCTCCCACCACTCCATATCAAGCTCGGACTGATAAGGCAATATATTAAGGCTTTGTACAAAGACGGCGTTTGCTTCAAATACATTATCGGTAGATCGTTCAATGGAATGAGTACTGAAAAACTAAAAGCAGGAGTCTTTCACGGTCCTCGGATTCGTTAACTCATCAGAGATTCGAATTTCACAATATTTATGACTGATGTTGAAGCTTCTGTTTGGCTCAGTTATGTCTCAGTTGTCACGAACTTCTTCGGTAACCACAAAGCAGGTAATCATGAAGAATACAAAAAAATAAACTAAATAGAAATGGGTGCTAATATGAATATAAAGGCACACTTTCTCCATATGCCACTTGGACAGATTTCCACAGAATGTTGATGGTTTTAGTGAGAAACAAGAGAATAGGCTCCATCGGGACATAAAGGTTAGGGAGAAAGGGTATCAAGGCAAATGGGAAAGACACATGATGGCAGACTACTGGTGGAGCCTCCAATGTGACTTTCCTGATGACACTAAAGAAAATCGTACAAATAGCGTTTTTCAAAGCGTTAATTATTGTGATTGCCTAAACCAATTTTCTGTGTTTTTATGTCGTTGTACTCAACACCATTCGGTAATACATGTGTTTACTTTTGTATGATATGAGACAGTTTCCATGTGATTTGTGGATAGACTACACATGATCATTAATATTTTTGCATCTTTTATATTATTCAATGAGGTCCTGAAACTTTATGAATAAAAATGAACGTAAAATTAATTCCTGTATTAAATCGGAAGTCCGTTAGATGGCAAAGTACCTAAAAATCAATTCAGCAACAAATGTAAGTACGTGATAATGACAGGGGCACTGAAGGCTGAGCGAGCTAAATTCACAAATATGGTGGCGTCCATTATCTCAATAATTCGAGCCAATCTGGCAAAACCGATTTCATATTTGAAATCAGCGCCCCAAATTTACCCTAAAATTACTCTAATATCATTGACCTGTGTTATTACCAAAACGGTACATTGACTGGGTGGAGGGACAGATGGATGGATGGATGATATCATGGGTTTTACGCCTGGTTAGATGGTTGTTTGGAAGAAATGACAAACGGTTGAATGGTACTGTATGTTGAATATGAAGTGCGATATGGTAGTGATGGATAATTGGTCAAAAATGGTCTGCCAAAAAGTAACTCAGTACGATGTTTGGATTGACATTTCGAACTAATGGATGATTCAGTGGCCTCTTGGATATAAAGATTTCAGGATGTGTTAGAATGATTGATGGATGGATGAGTAGTGTGTTGTATGAAACCTCAAGAGGATGCATACATAACAGGGTGTCGTACGCACAGTAGGTTGGAAGTTTTTTTTGTTCTTTTCTTTTATGCAAGGAAGAAGGAATCAAAGGCCAGAAGCCCGCAAATCATTCCTTCCAAGAAAAAAAAAAACAAAAAATACAAAAGAGAACCAAAATCAAGATGCGTTCATTTCGAGATGCCTGCACACACCGCGTTTGAATGACTGGAGATCATAGGAAGTAGGAAATACAGACAGAGGGAGACAGTTCCAGAGTTTACCTGTTGCATAAATGAAAGACTGGGAGTAACTGTTAACACATGCATTAGAAAGTTGGACAGAGAAAGGATGAAAGGTTGCTGTTAGATGGGTGCTAGGCGCCAGTCGTAGAGGTGAAGGGATGCCAGCAGAGAATTCAGAGGAGCAATGACCATTGTAATACCGATAGAAAAGAGATAGAGATGCAACAGCGCGCGAAGAGACAGAGGCTGAAGGGAGCCAGTAACAGGAGGGTTAATGAGATAGGGGATGCAGGTAAATGGGTAGATAGAATGTTCAAAAAACTTTATGGGTAAAATATGGATAAAAGAAGTGACTAAATACAGGAATAAAAATAGTAAAAGAAATAATTAACACTGAATGGTAATTATAATAGGATGGTTGGGCGCATGATAAGTTAAATCTAGGAAAAGATTAAGAAATTATTTTTCAGATTATGACTAAAATACTTGGATTTATCCGTGGAATGTCTGCTTGGAAGACAGATGAATGGACAAAAGTGGGGGTTGTGGGGAGGGAGAAGCAGGACGGTACGCAGGGAGCAGGGAATATCAGAGAGTCGTCAAGGAGAGGCAGACATTTCAGAGGGAAAGGAGGGAATATGGACACACACACACACACACACACATCACAGTAGCTGGGTTAGGTTCTAATGCCTTTGAATATATATATCAATCGTCAGGCACAGCTTCCCCCCCCCCTCTTTCCGTGTATATATATAGATAGATAGATAGATAGATAGATAGATAGATAGATATAGATATATAGATATACATATATGGAGCCTCTGTGGTACAGTCAGGGAAAGTTCCGCATTACCCACCTCCCGAAGCACTGGTGTGAGACGGGTGAATGTGAAGCAGCAGCCAGACCTCACATAGGTGGTAACTGTGAGTGTGAAGGAGGGGGACGCGGGGGACTGAAGGCAGAGGAGAGTTTAGTGATAGGTTGGGAATCTCGTGTAGGTGTGCAGTGTTTGATTTGGACGGTGTGTTTGAGTTAATTTAGTAAGGATAGATGACAATATGATGCTAGCATTTTATGAAAAAAAATTACGCCAATGTCTGTAGTGCTAGTGTTGTTAGGAAAGTTATGGAAGTTTGCTGGGCTCGGACAGAGGTTTAAAGGCTTTCATTCATTTCATTTAACATGAGACGTTTCCCCAGGAGATATTCATAATGATATATTTTTATATTTTGTTTTGACTCGAAAACAAAAGCACAATATTATATATCAATCCCTCTCTCTCTCTCTCTCTCTCTCTCTCCACACACACACACACACACACACACATATATATATATATATATATATATATATATATATATATATATATATATATGTCAGCCGTTTGAGTGTCCACTGCAGGACCGGCCTATCCCGACCGAAGTGGGGACGATACAGCCAATGTATCTCTACCAAGTGGTTTAGGCTGTCTGGTAGAGATTGTATGTAGGGTGAGAAGTGCTTGTAAGTGTAATTGTAGTGTTGGAGTGGCTTTGGATGTGTGTGTCGTCTGTGAACCAAGTGTAATCGGCCCGCACAAGCCGACTGGGTGCAAGCTTACTTTATAGTATGCGACACTGGTTCAACCACAGCATCCCTTGTGTCCGCCAATGCAGTACGTGGCCAGGACAACGCTCCCAAAGTTTATTACCCTGGCGGGGCGCGATCCCTCATTCTTCAGTGTACGAAAACGCACACTTTACCACTGCACAACAGAGGATATATATATATATATATATATATATATATATATATATATATATATATATATATATATATATATATGTAAATTCGTATAAATTCATTTATCCTCTGTCGTCCCACTGTAAACCTAGGCCTAGAAACATTTTTAGGGTTATTCTGGTAATTATTCATCTCGAACTTATTCAAGGATAGTGTGCAGTAATAATACTAAAAAAAAAATATTTATATGAGCGATTAACAGGTTTTTCGTTTTCCTATAGACAGAATGACATGGGATGTCCTAATTAAAAGATCAGTCTCTGTATCTGTCATTCCAATCGAACATAACAAAACGAAGCCAAAGAAGCACATCTTTGGCAGAACATGTATTGACACTGCAACTTGAGCAACTCGCCAAACCCTCTCACCCGTAGCCACCCTCCCGCTCACAGTTGCCAGACAAGTGGGATTTGGCTGGTTTTTCATGACTATTCGTCGACCACCAATGCTACGAACAATGGGTAATGCGAAGTTTACCCTGACTGTACTGTGGTAATGTGTGCGTTTTCGTACACTGGAGAACGAGGGTTCTGGCTTCACCAGGGTAATAAACTTTAGGAGCGTTCTCCTGGCCACGTACTGCTTTGGCGGACGTAAGGGGTGCTGTGGTTGAACGAGTGTCGCATACTATTAAGTATGCTTGGACCCAGTCGGCTTGCGTGGGCCAATTACTCTCGGTTCACAGACTACACACACATCCAAAGCCACTCCAGCACTACAATCACACTTACAAGCACTTCTGACTCTACATATTGTACAATCTCTACCAGACAACCTAAGCCACTTGGTAGAGATACATAGGCTGTATCGTCCCTACCTCGGTCGGGATAGGCCAGTCCTGCAATGGTTACTCAAACGGCTGCTGCTGCTGCTACTGATATATATATATATATATATATATATATATATGTGTGTGTGTGTGTGTGTGTGTGTGTGTGTGTGTGTAATGTCTACCTCTTTTTTTAATTTATAAACTTGTTTTACCATCCCTCTGTCTATTTGTCTGCTTGTATAAATACTCTGTTAGTCTCTCTTGTTAAAACGTGAGTGAATTTCTTTCTTTCATTTTCATTCTCTCGTTCCCCCTCTTTCTCTCCTCTCCATATTGCCTCCCTCCATACCCTCCCCTCCCTGACTCCATTATCAAGTGAACAACAATATCCCTCTCTCCCTCCCTGATTGAAAGAAAATGGAAGAGGGCCGGATGGACGAGGAAATTACTGGAGGGGAAAATGTCGAAGATATTAAGAAAATGTTTTTGAAAGATGGCTCAGAGTTTAATCTCATCTGATAATTTTCCTGAACTTATATCCAACCATCTATTGAACCGTCCCTCCGTTTACCTCAGTGTCGATCGACCACTGTCGTGCACAGATCCATCTCTTCATCTATTCATCCAGTCACCTTCCCACCTAATTCATTATCCATCTGTCAATCATCCATCCATCCATAAATAAATTTCTCCATCATTTTCTTTCACAAATATGTCCTTTCACCCATTCCTCTCTCCATCCCTCCATCCTTCCACCCATCTTTTTACCTACCTGTCTGTTATCTTAGTTCACATACAGTATATATCCATCCATCCATCCATCCATCCATATGCATGACTGCTAGGTTCACGTTACTTCATCCATTCATCCACTCATGCATCCGTAGAGCCATACATCTGTCTGGTCATGATGTTTCCACCATTCCTTCATCTCTCCATGCACCCATCCTTCAAACCGTCCTTCTGCCATCACATATCTCCCCATGCACCCATCCTTCAAACCGTTCTTCTGTCATCACATATCTCCCCATGCACCCATCCTTCAAACCGTCCTTCTGTCATCACATGCTTAATTGTCATCCTACCCATTTGTCTATCCGTGTGTCTATGTATCGCGTCTGTAATCATCATTAAGTATATCCACAGCGCATTCATCTGCACGTTTATCTATAATATTGTGTACAGTTTGTCATGAGAATTTTCTTGATGCTGTTCACACACTGAAAACACTTAATGTACAAGTAGTATTCAAAAAATAGAACACCATAAAAAAAAAAAAAGCTCATCAAGAATATTCCATCCAGTACTTCAGGCGTTGTTTACAAAATCCAGTGTTAAAACTGTAAAAAAATTTACATAGGACAATCTGGAAAAATTTTGGAAACTAGGATCTCACAACATAAACACAGTGTAAGGACAGCTCAACAGAGTAGTGGTTTATTTCAGCACAAAGCATCCAGTGATCACGAAAATGACTGAGCATGTTAGGACTCCATATTATAATTACAAATTATATTAGATAAATAGATAAATAGATAGATAGAGAGACAGATAGAAGCAGGAAGTCATATGATGAGAAAGTATTGTGTCTGCGAGAATCGAGCAATGCTAAACATGCTTACACAGTCTTAACTCAAGGAATGCTTTATAGGCACACGACAGCGCCTCGTGACCAGACACACACATACACACATACTCACACACAGGCTTCTAGAACTTTCCAACCACAGTGAACACACGTGACACGACCCCTGTTTCACCAGAATTTAGGAAAGAAAGCTCAGAAGGAGAGAGGCCATAGAATCGGCAGGTAGTGGGGAGAAAGGCTTAGCAACTTGGGAGAGAGAGAGAGAAAGAGAGAGCGAGACAGGGAGGTAGCTAGCTGGACTCTACTTATACTCAGTCGTGTGTGAGAGACTTTGCTAATATTTCCAAGACAAATAAAAATAGTCCCATACTCTTCTTTACCTCTCCTGTAATTGCATGACAAATGGGAACCAAGATTATCTACTTACAAACAACTCAAGTATAACAACCGCTCGTCCACAAGTCTAATATATATAACTTCTCTACAAGTAACTACGAAGTCTGTTTTTGACAAGCAGGCTCTAAGGTTCTAGCAAGATCACAGAGCTTTACTGAAAGAAATGTAAAAGAATCTTGCCTAAATTTTGACACATATAAAAAAAACATGTAAACGTGAGCTCTAGTCATTTTAAATGTGAAGAATTGTTAACTGAATTAATTTTGAAGCAGTACCCCCAGACTAACAACTAATTGTATCCTTGTCCTCTCCAGATAGTACAGTCACAGCTGTGTGGGACACAACTAGCATTAATCCTCTATATTCTTAAGTTAAGCTGCAGTATTTACCCCCTTTGGCAGGTGCATCCATAAGGAAAAAAGTCAGTTACCTATTGTTTTGAGTATTTTTTTCTTTCTTTTTTTTTCACATCATCTTTTGTTCTGTCTGCGATTCCCTGTTGCAGGTGAGCATTCACTAAGCCATAGCATTTACCCCTTTTGTCAGGTGCATCCTAAGGTAAAAAAGTTAGGTACCTATTGTTCTCTGTATCGATCAGTTTTAATTCAGGTCATCCTTTGTTCTGTGTAACACTACCTGCTGCGGGTGTGTGTAAAAGACCACTCCTCTATCCATTACGTCTCTTTATCGCTCTGTCTGGAGATGTAAGATACGAAAGTACTCACTGTCGCTACTTTCATTTCTGTGGTTTTCTTTCACACACACACACACACACACACACACACACACACACACACACACACTATATATATATATATATATATATATATATATATATATATATATATATATATATATATATATATATATATATATATATATATATATATATATATATATATTGTGGTGGGTGGGGGCGCTCACCATCCACTCACTCGATGTAGTGCTAATGTTGGGTGTCTGCCCTTTCCTCTCCTCCATGCTTCTTTCCTTCCATCCTCTTCTGTCTTTCTTTCCTTCATTCTTTCCTTGTTCTTCTGCTTACGGGTGACTACACTCCCTTTCTGTCTTTCTTTCCTTCATTCTTTCCTCTTCCTTCTGCCTGTGGGTGACTCTACACTGAGTGACAAGCCAAATGGTTTCCTGAACACCAGGAAACCATTTACTATGCTGGGTGGTAACCATATAATCAAATTTTGGCGCCCGGTGGTTTAGTGGGTAATTATTGCACTCCAATCGGATTGAGCCGGTGAAGGTTTATATCCAAGGGTTGGTTGGGGTTGATTGCTCATGTAATGCCACTCAGGGATGAGTGAGGCTGGTCACTCTCATCTTAAATGTCGGGACCAACTGCCTAGCCCCTGACTCCTACGCTCTTCATGGGGCAATGTATGAATGGATGATGGTTGGATATATATATATATATATATATATATATATATATATATATATATATATATATATATATATATATATATATATATATATATATATATATATATATATATATATATATATATATATATTCATTTATTTATTTATATTTACCTGTATTTGTTTTCCATCTAAATCGCTTGTCAATTTCTTCATAATCTTGAGTTGTGTATTGCCCAACACTGATAACTGTCTGTTACACTATATTATTTTTTGTTCACGACTTTTTATATCATCAGTCAATCTGTATTAATACATATCACTCTCTTTGTAGATGTACATAGTACCTATTCTTCCATTTAGTATGAGTATGTATTTCAAATGTTTCTGTAAAAATTTTCTTTCCATTTATTTTATCTGTGCATATGACACAGCAAATCATGTCAGTCTATTTGTTATGCCTCAGTCCAAGTATGGTGGAGGAGACATTAAGTAATTGATCTGTCCGTGCGTGCGTTCATTGCTGTGTGCGTACATCTTTAACGGTTTTCTTGGCATGATATCTCCTGAATCCAACTACTGATTTCCACCAAGTATTGGCCAGTGATGCAGTAGGAAGAGATGATGAATCGATTAGGTCAGTTAAATCAAGGGGTCAAACGTCAAGGTGATATGGAGTAGACTTAGTATAATATCCTCTGCACAGTGAGAATATCCATCCTCGGTCAGGATGTTCGGGGTTAACCTGCCGGCGCGGCGGGACAGTCTGTTTCCCCATCTCGGCCCCAGCTCATCACTTCTCTCTCCTCCGCACAGCTTGATGCCTTTCGATTTCCCCACCTGTCCAGCTCCAGAGTGTTTCACCGCCCCTTCGCCCCTCCACCCCCCGGTACCCAAGCCTTCATCAGGAATGATCTGATCAGCCACTCACCCTAGCCAAGATGGTGGTCGTGAAATTAAATAATTAGGTCAGCAAGGTCATGGAATTTGTCTGGAGAGTCTGTGGGCAAGGTTTGGAGGAGGCATAATGAGCGACACTGCGCCAAGAACTCGGGGCTCGAGGTCTCAGTGTTTCACATCTCCATTAATCTTTCCATACATACGTAGCCTATATATCTATCTATCTATATACCTAGGCTGCGTCCCTCAAGGAAAGGGAGGCAGCCGAGACAGGACGACACACTCCCAATTTACTCATCCACTCAAGCACATTCATTCGCATCTTAGCCCCAAAGGGGAGAAGGAACAGATCCTCATCGCACAACACCGAACGAGGGTCAACTGTGCAGTGCAATCAGTGACATCCGCAGCAGGACCAGAAAGCAGACCTGGTTTACCCTTGCCACATCATAATGGACCCATCTCCTTACCTGCACCTGACCTGATCAGCTTATCAGACAAACTGGGGAGGAATATCCCCTCAGGGCTGCGTCATCATTTATTCATTCACAGTTTCTCTCCATCCATTTCTATTACGCACAGCCCCTCTTCCTTGCGCAACAGACATCCCTCTTGCATCCAGTGCACTCTTCACACTGTCCATCCATCCTGTTCGTGGTCTTCCTCTCAGCCTTACACAACTCACCTTAGATCTAATTATCTTTGTCACCAGTCGCTCATTATCCATTCTCTCCATATGCTCAAACCGTCACAACACCCTCTGCTCAGCTCGATCAGCCATCTCCGGAACAACTCCAGTTCTCCTTCGCACTTCATCATTTCTCACTCGGTCCGTACACGTCACTCCACACATACTCCTTAGACACCTCATCTCCATTACATTCAAACTTTTCCTCTCTGCTACACCCATATTCCATGTTTCAGCCCCATATAATGCAGTCGGTACCACAACACCCTCATACAGCCTTCTCTTTACATTCACTCTAAGCCAGCAACATCTTAACACTTTTTTTCATTCCTCCCAGCACCTTTCCTACTTCATTAATTGTACATTTCACATCTACATCTATTCTCCCATCCACAGCAACGTATGACCCTAGATACTTAAAACAACCTACGTCCTCAAGCAACTCACCATTCCAAACAATATTCATCCTCCTACCATCTACCAACCTTGTACACTTCATTACTTTACTTTTATTCTCATTTACTTTCAATTTCCTCCCGTCACACACCCTTCCTAACTCCTCTATCAACTGTCTCAGTCTCTCCGTTGAATCAGCCACCAGTGCAGTATCATCCGCAAACAGCAGCTGCTTCATATTCCACTCTCTACCATCAACATTCACCAGACTCAGACCTCCACCTAACACTCTTGAATTCACCTCCTTTACAACACCATATATATATATATATATATATATATATATATATATATATATATATATATATATATATATGGAGAGGCTTCAGTGCTCAGATTTGTTCTTAGTGTTGATCCAGGTACTAGCCTCTTCTTTGACAGATACTTCACTAGTGTGAGATTGATTGAGGAGCTTCACAAGAAAGGCTTCAGAGCCACTGGTACAATAAAGAGGAATATGATCCCTAAAGACGTCAAATTCAAGACTGAAAAAAGCCTGAAACAGGAAGGGAGAGGCTCGAATGATGTTCAGGTGAGAAACGACAGAGAAGTTGACCTAACAGCATGGCAAGATAAGAAAGTCATCTACATGGCCTCAAGTGAATATGCTGTAAATCCACAAGACACGTGCAAAAAATGGTCAAAAGCTGAAAACAAGCACATCGAAATCAACCGGCCTCGAGTAGTCAAAGAATACAATCCAGCTATGGGGGGTGTAGATGTGCATGATCAAATACTCAGCTACTACAGAAGCTCATCTAAGACCCGAAAATGGACAGTCAGGGTTATTCTGCACATGTCTGACTTTGCAACAGCTAATAGTTGGGCAGAATACAAGTCTGACTGTGATTCAAGAGGGATGGACTACTTGGATTTCAAACTCACATTGGCCGACCAGCTGATCAGAGGGTACATGTTCGAGAAATGACAATCAGCTGGTACATCCAGGCCTGGTCGCAATGGTGAGTCTGATGATGAGAGTACTCCCCCACCTACAAAGGCTGTGAAACATGGCCATAAGTCACCTCTGCCATCAATATCACTCAGAACTTTGAGGGCAAAGCATCTCCCAGTCATCTGCGAGACGTTCCGTAATTGTCGGAATGAAGGATGTGATGGAAGGGCAAGGGCAGTATGTTCATTGTGTCAGGTACATCTTTGCCTAAACCTGCAGAGAAACTGCTTCTTTGAGTTTCATGTCTCAGATTAACCTTACTTCTATTGAAGGGTCTTACTTTTGATCATTAGCTGTTTTTCAGTCATGGTATTTTGTAGGGATTCCCTTTTTTGATGTTTTTTACATATAAAATTAGCCATGCCAAGAATTGCATGTGCCATAATGGTAGTATACTAAGATGAATGCCAAAATAAATTTGGGCAAGCAGTATCATTGCTGTTTGGGATTTTGGTAATTTGGATATCTTTTGATAAGGCTTTAATTTACTTCAGGAAAAATATAACTTCATATAATTATTGCAGATAGCTCTGAATTCCATAGTTTCAGTTTATTTTTGGCCCAAGCTACAAGTGCCTTGATCCCACGTAAAAGTTAAAGTTTTTACTTTTCAAAATTGTATTTATGTGTCAAAGTTATAGTTTTGACTACAAATTTAATGTGCCAAATGTGTAGTATGCTAAAATTGATGCCTTAAAATATTTCAGAAAGCAGTAATGTTCGTAATTTTTATTTTCTTTGTAAGATTTTGATTTATTTTACCTCAGGAATAATGTGATATGTATGCAGATGGTGCTAAATATATACTTCCTAAGAAAGGAAATAAAAGGATATTTATTTTTTTATTTTTTCTACGTATGGGTTTCATTCCAACCAATTATTTTATTTCTCTACTGACAGCTTCTGAAAATATTACCTTTATCCGCAGCAATTAGTCCTACGAGACAGTATAATGTTTTTCTGTAGAGCATCTATGTATCATTTTAAAGAAAAATAGACCCTAAGAGCATGTTACGAGGCTCATAATACACCAATACCTGTAACTAGAAAGTTGTACCTTGCTTACATTCAGAGGAGGTCTGAATGGGATCTCTCTCTCTCTCTCTCTCTCTCTCTCTCTCTCTCTGTATATATATATATATATATATATATATATATATATATATATATATATATATATAAATATATATATATATATATATATATATATATATATATATACATATACATATATATATATATATATATATATATATATATATATATATATATATATATATATATATATATATATATGAGTATAATTATACATATATACACCGACCCATTTATGTCTTGCTTTACCTCTTTTTCCTTCCAGCCAATATGTCCAAAAAACAACAGCCGTCTTTCATGAGTTTCTTTATAAATCTCTTTCTGTCTTTCTACTTCCACGTCTCACATCTTTGAAGTTTCTATGAAGAAAAAAATCACTAATAAAAAATTGGGCTTTAACTCCTGGTCCTTTTTGAGCTTCTCTCATTTTTTATTCAATTGCAGTGTAGTTTCTGTCTTTACCTTTCAAGCTTTCCTTTACGCAATATCTCTATGTCATGCTGCTCTATCTCTTCTTTGTTCCTCTCATTTGTTGTACATTCTTTTATTCTCCTTTCTGTTTCTTTTACTCATAGTACTCTTCTGTCCACGTCGTCTCCTTCTTCTCCATCTTAGTACTCTTTTGTCCACGTCGTCTCCTTCTCTCTCTCTCTCTCTCTCTCTCTCTCTCTCTCTCTCACACACACACACACACACACACACACACACACACACACACACACACACACACACACACACACACACAAGCATAATGAGGGAGAAAGGGTACAATATGTTTTTGTATTCCAGACTGAAGGGGGAAATGAGGGAGAGGAAGGATGGAGCAGAAGGAAGAGAGGTGGATGGCAGGCAGGGAAAGAGAGCAAATGAGAAGGAGACAGTGGTAGAGAGGGGGAAAGATATATTTCAGGAAAGGAAAAAGAATATGCGAGAAACTTAGAAAAAAGGGAGGAGAATATTGATAAATCTGAAATAAGAGAAGACGAAGTGAGAGAGAAGAAAAAGAGCGAACTGAAATACAATAAAGAATAGAAGATGGAAGATGGAAGGAAAGAGAGAGAGAGAGAGAGAGAGAGAGAATAAAATCCTATTACAACTTTTTGAGTTGGCTGTTAATATATTCACTGTAAAGGAATTATGTGTTTGTACACAGTAATTGAAATTACCATGAAGTCACGCTAGTCCACTGACATAGCCATCACTCGATAAACTATCCGCCTGGATGTCCGCCGTTAGAGCAGCAATCATTTTCCTACGTGAACTTATTTGGTACAAATTAGTCCTCTGGTCAAAATTGGCAAATTTAGACTGGTAAATACTTTCTTTCTATCTGGTATATAAAAAGCCAGACAAAAGTGTGTGGGTCCTCTTATGTCAGGTGAGTTTCAGCCGCGTTACTTTTACTGCATTAATATCAGCTGAAGGACATGTAGTCAGGTTAGATGCATTCAGATTAAATTTGACACCTAGAACACAAACCCTTCTTTCTAGTAACACTATCACAAACCCCGGGTGTTTTTCACCCGAAACTGGAAAATTGGAAAAAAAAAAAAAAACAACATACAGAGCTTTGATAAAATAAATGTACAAGAAAGAACTTTAACCTTTGTACTTTAAGTTAACATTACAAAGGAATGAAAATCACATCACTTTGTTATGGACACTGAGTAATAAAAATAGTGACTAAAAGCTGGGATATTTTGACTTGTTTCACGAAAAGATCACACACCACAAAAATTCAGCAAATGCCTTTGGAAAACCTCCCACGTCCTCCCAGGTCCTTACGGACACCACTGAAGGGGTTGCCATGCCCCTGCTGCTGTGGTAGAAACCCGATGTTCACTTTGGTTTTCAGCCTTTGCACATATGAACCAAGCCCTACAGCAGAGACCCACGTGCAGACAGTGATGGTGTATCCTTCCTCTACCATAACTGGCTGCCAAATGAAGCTACTGGAGGAATGGTAACCCTGGGAGCATGGGAACCATACACAATGGCAATGACGTCATGTGGGTCAGGTGGAATTCACCCGGGGTTTGTGTTCTAGGGATTCAAGACTACTGGGGTCCAATTAGATCCGTTCAGGTATATAGTGTTTGTTTGGTTTCTTGACATCCAGTCCTGTTCAGGTACATCAAGCCAGGTTCACGGTACGCCATTCAACACCAGTGAAAGCCGTGGTTCATGATTACTAATTCAGATCGTCATACTTATCACATCCATTTTGGGCCAGAATTATAGTCTGATTTCGCTTTACGGTAATTCTGGTTCACTTACTTCTCCATTCACTGAAGGCCCACTTAGACTCTTCACCCCCATCATTCTCAGGAACGGACACTCAGGTCAGTTCAGATCGATTCAGGGTCATTCAGGGCCAATTTGGTCCAGGCAGAGTTTTTACATCCACTCAGACCTAATTAGATCAATTTATGTTCAGTCACATTCTCCCAGTTCAGCTAAGTTTTATTCATATCTTTTTAATTCATATCAGTCATGTTCAACCCCACACGTTCTTTACAAATTCAGCTTTTACAGCACCATTAAGGTCACTTCAAGTACATCTGAATTAACTAGGCCAATAAAATCTATTCAGATCATGATAGCGAAGGTGTACATTAAAAATCAGCCCATAGAAAAAAATATATATTAAATAAAATTCCATCGGTGCAATGGTTATTGTGTTTCTTTGTCAGTTCATGTCCTTCAGGACTTAGTGGGGTGAACAGAGACAAGTTGGGGTGATGTTCTGGAACAATGTTGAGTGGTGGGACATGGTGGTGGAAGTATTCCCCGTAATTATGGGCATGGTATGATGTTGATAGTTGAGGTAGTCATCCTAATAATATTCACTACATCAGACTAAAAATGGTAAGAATGGATTGAGAGGAGTGTTGAGGATGGGCAGGAAGATTGGGCACACTGGGGAGGTGCATACTGTGAGAATGAGCATTGTAGGTAGACCTCGAAAGTGCAAATCGTCGCTGGGGAACAGTAAAATGTGTGGCATGCGAGGCAAGAATTGATTGGGTTAAATGGGATCTGCTGAAAGGTTGGTGGAGCAGGACGGGACTGGCACTCCTTGTGAACTGGAGATTTGTATTATGGACAGCAGTAGAAATGCAACCAGGTTTCTACTTCATGACTGACGTATGGAAGCACACACACACACACACACACACACACACACACACACACACACACACACACACACACAGTTGGTGGGTTAGAGGGGGGAAAGTTGGTGGGTAATATGGCAGGACGGGGAGAATATACCGTTTCAAAATCAACATTTTAGGTTTGCCGTTATAGGCATAGTAATAACAGCATTCATAACATTTGGAACGCAACAGCACCAGCGACAAGGCTAACAACAAAACAAGAACGTGTGTTCAGAGAGTGCAACTTCCTTACCCAACTTCTTAGGCCCGAATTTTTAACTTTCCCCAGTGATCTTGACCTTCGGCAGATTACACTAATGTAGAGTCAGGGAAAGTTCCCCATTACCCGCAGACGGGTGAAGGTGAAGCGGCAGGCAGACCTCATATGTCTGGTAACTGTGAGTGTGAAGGAGGGGAAGGCGGGGGATTGGTGGCAGAGGAGGGTTTGGTGACTGGTTGGGAATCACATGTAAGTCTGCAATGTATGACATGGTCGGTGTGTTTGAGTTAAATTCGTGAGGATGGATAACAACATTCTATGAAAAAAAAATATGTAGATGTCTGTAGAGTTAGTGTTGTCAGGAGAGTTATGGAAGTTTGATGGGTTCGGACAGAGGTTTGAATGCCTTCATTTCCTCTCGATTTCAACATGAGACGTTTTCCCAGGACATATTTATATTTCATGTTTTATGTTATCTTGAAAACAAAGCCACTATTATATATATATATATATATATATATATATATATATATATATATATATATATATATATATATATATATATATATATATATATATATATATATATATATATATATATCCCTTAAAGGCAAACGTTGTTGGACCTGTCTTGTATGACACACGTTGAGTGTAACCAACTCCTTTTTTGAAAAATCAAAACACATGGTTGTAATCAATTTTTATTGGGTTTCTGGCCATGAAAAGAAAGAACAACTCTTCTACTTTCCTGTGATATACTTACTTTAGTAATTATTGAAAAATAAAAATGTTTTATGGGTGACTAAAGGAACCTAACCAAAATTGCTTTTTTTTTTGACGTTACTGAATAAAAAATTAATTACTCGGCCCGTATGAGGATTTAAGATCTGAGATTATATATGCTGCTTCTCAGGTCCCGTGGCCGTATCCTGTAAGTGGCTCACACTTCTGGCTCATGAGGGTCACTGTGGGAAGACACCCTGAAAAGGGCTAAAAAAAAAAAAAAAAAAAAAAAAAAAAAAGGGAAATTTTCACTATACAAATTTTTTATGACGTTATGGTTCCCTGTATATACACCCTAATGACTTTGTAAATTTCGTTTGACACTAAACTATGATTTTAAGACCCAAATGATGAGGACTGATACTTTATATGACGATAATATGACGATAATATAAGACACAATGTTTAGTTTTCTTTTACTGACCTACATCCCCTCACAATCGGTACACAGGGTTTAGCTGTGGCTGAGACACACTGAGAGGTCACACTTGATGCACTGGTGTTCACAAGAGTCTCTAGTTCTATGTCTGACAGCAGTGTCTTTCCTTTTCCTTTTCCTTTGTCCTTTGCCTTCGATATATTCTTTATATTCACTTTAGTCTTCACTTTAGTCTTTTGTTCCACTTTTATCTTAGTCTTTATATAATATTACTTATAATCAGCAAAAAAAAAAAAAAATAGGAAAAACCCAATAAAATAATATAGTACATAAAGTATAATATAAAGTGTAATATATGTAGTATATATATAGTATTTCTATAATATATAATGTAAATAATATATATAATATATAATAACATAAGATACATAACAAAAAAACCGTCATACACATATATTTCCAAAAAAATAATGGCACACTCCTATAGTAGTTTTACTTGTAGAACATACGCTAAGTCCTAAAATCTTGTGTCGTGCACAGCATACGATAGGTCTGATGGACTAAAAACGCAAATAAATCCCACAATGGGAAAACAAGAGGGAGCACACTTACTTCACACAATAGGCCTAGGCAAACACTTCACATACCTGGACGGCCTGGCCAACATCTTCAAAGGAAGACAAGGTACCACATGTTTTACAAAAACAAAATCCCAAAATGGTGAAGATATGCCTTTAAGGGATATATATATATATATATATATATATATATATATATATATATATATATATATATATATATATATATATATATATATATATATATTGTATCCTCTGACATCTCACTCTAAACATCTGCCTGCAAACATTTCCAGTGTTATTCTGGTAATTATCAATCTCGAACTTAGAGTCTAGGGTAGTGAGTAATAATTAAAAAGAAAAATCTATGAGCGATTAACAGGATTATCGTTTTCCTTTAAACAGTATGACATGGGAAGTCCTAATTATAAGATCAGTCTCTGTAACTATCATGCCTTTCGAACATTACAAAACGATGGTAAAGAAGCATGCCTTTGACAGTAAACACGTATTGATACTGTTACGTGACCAACTCTCCAAACCCTCCCACCCCTGGCCACCCTCCCTCCCACTCAGTTACCAGACAAGTGGGGTCTGGCTGCTTCTTCGTGACTATTCGTTGACCACCAATGCTCCGAACAGTGGGTAATACAGAACTTACCCTGACTGTACAAGCTACTTAATTCTTTTTAACCAAATTAGTTCAAATTACATAAAAATTTGTGACACTACTTTCCAAGTAACTTGAAGTTTTGTTTTATTCTGTGACTTTGACCTTGGACTGACTATTTTCAGAATCGACTCTATCAATGTTTCAGCCTGAACCATTCCACAAAGTTTATTGTGCAAGTACATAAAATTAAAACATTCTAATTTTACCTTGTGATGAGGCCTTGACATTTGAGCTATTATTCTAAGAAAAATGAAAAAGGCTAATCATTTGGATGACTCTTAACTGCTTCACCAAAACCAATCCAAACAAAATTATAACTGTCTTAGTTATTCTGTTTACACAAAACACATGGGCCCTGTGACCCTCATCTCTGAAAAATTGTTCTCAAAGCTGAACCTCTTCGTTCTCTCCTGACCCGGAACCCTTCCACCAAGCTTAGCTTAAATCATATCGAATATGAATTGCTCTCATCCTGTCCCCCTGGATATTGACCATTCCCTGTGACATTGACCGTTGATTGATTGCTCTCAAAATCAAAATCGTTTATATTTGTTGTATTCTCAATTTTCCTCAAAGTTTAGTCTATGTCGGTTAAAAACTATCTAAAATTACCTCATCTTGTGACCTTGACCTTTGACCTGTTGTTGTAAGAAGTACTAGGAACCACAACCTTAATACAGCCATCATGTTTCGTAAAAATTTGATATTCAAAGAAGCTCAGCTATTTTATTAAAACACACACACACACACACACACACACACACACACACACACACGCATATGAAAATGTACTTGTCATGTGACCTTTACTTTTGATTGTATTCAAAATTGAATTTCTTAATTCTTGCATTACTCCTAACCCTTCTCCTACAGTTACTCTAAATTGAATAAAAATTGCTTAGGTTAATTCCGCTAAGTCAGCGTTTCACCAAACACAGTAACTCAAATTCTCGACTTACCGCTTTCAAAGAGAAATCGTTTGTTCAGTGGCAAACTTCAACCCTTCCATTCAGTTTGGTATAATCAAACGAAAACTGTTTGAGTTAAACACACACACACACACACACACACACACACACACACACACACACACACACACACACACACAACACACGCCGCTCCTAAAGCCCCTGTCACAATCATCGCAGGATATTTTTCATCGTACGAAATTCTAGAGCCACGATGGCGGGGTGGGCTTACCATGCTAGAAACATCGTAGGCTACAATCTTAGCTGCAGTCACAAAAGGAAATCATGTTGTGCGTCCATCGTGGAAAAAAACTGGCACTTTATCGTAGGTAAATTGTACGATTGTCCTGCGATTGTCCTGCGACTCTCCTACACTTGTTGTACGATGTTTTTTCCGTCGTGCAATTGTCGCAAGACTAAATAACCATCTTACGAGCATCTCAGGACCATCGTACGACAATCGTACTTCATTCGTAGGACGGTCGAAGAGTATAAAAGCAGGTTAGACGTCCTGCAATCTCACGACTGTTTTGCGACTGTTGCACGAGGACATTTTTGTCTTGCGATGTTTGCAGGATTATCCCAGGATTATCCTGTGATAATCCTGCGATAATCCCATATCTCACGATAATCCTGCAATAATCGCAAGACTCTCTACGACATCCATAAGATTATCGTACAATTTTGACGGCCCCGGAAGACTCTAAAATCGTACTATAATCGTAGGCATGTCGTAGGACAGTCGTATGATTATGCTGCGATGATGGCCATAAGCGAAAAAAATCCCACGACAAAATTTTGATTTTGGTCCGGACCGAAACCCCCTGACAGACCTCTACGACACCAAAATATCGCAGGACAGTCACATGACAATCGCAGGATTTTGCTCTACTTTTTGTCGTGGACCCGTCGTAACCCCGTCCTGCGATGTGTGTGACAGGGGCTTAGCGTGACATTATTTTCGTCCCGCAACAACGAGTGTACAGAAAACAGCTATAATACCAATAGAAATGAGTGATATGATACGGCGGATATGAAAATCACTTCTAAATCATAGTAAAGAGAGAGAGAGAGAGAGAGAGAAAGAGTTACCCAGCCAGCCAGAGACAGAATGTACTCGCGCGCATGTGTTTGTGTGTGTGTGTGTGTATGTGTGTGTGTGTGTGTGTGTGTGTGTGTGTGTGTGTGTGTGTGTGTGTGTGTGTGTGTGTGTGTGTGTGTGTGTGATGGAAAGATCAAGCAAGATTTACGATTCTACTGTACCATGATATGTCTGGCTAAATTTAGAAAATAAAAAAAGCTAATAAAAAAAGATATCACGAGAGAGAACGATAAAAAGTGGGAGGATACAGTAGGCTGAATTACTGAAAACGAGAAAAAAAAAAATCAGTAACACCGGAGAGAGAGAGAGAGAGAGAGAGAGAGAGAGAGAGAGAGAGAGAGAGAGAGCGTCTGGTGAGGCAGGTAGGTAACTGGGAAATACAAAGGGAATGATACATGACGTATGTGTGAGAGCATGGTTGTGGTGAGGGTGTGGTACGGTGTAGAATTTGTAGGGCAGGAATGTTGGTGCAGGTCTGTGAGTGTTTAAGGGTGTGGTAGTGATGCATGCAGTGTGTGATAGAGGTGCATACGGGTGGGAAGGGTGTGGTAGGCATGAATATGGACGCGGGAGTGTGTGATAGTGGTGCATATGAGTGTGGGAGGATGTGGAAGTGGTGTATATGAGTGTGGGAAGGTGTGGTTGGAGCATACATGGGTTTGGGACGGTGCTGAAGGATGAGGTAGTGGTGTGTTTGGGTATTATGGGAAGGGACAGAGGTATATTTCAATGTGGAAGGGTGATAATTATTGTGAAACACTGAGGATGAGAAGGGTATACTGGAGAAGGAGAAATATGGCAGAAGGAGGGCAATGGAGGATGTGAGTGGGGCAAGGAGGAAGATGAAGCTTAGTGTAAGAGGCTTTGTATGGATCCGGGAGTGAGAAAGGAAAACAGTGTATAGGATGTTTGAGAAAGAACAGACGTTTTGAAAAAATGAGAAAGACGCAGACAAAAGCAGAGAAAGTTAGGCAGCAGGTAGTTGGCTCCTTGTGTAGGATGCTATGCTTGAGTGTCGGAGTGTGAGAGAGAAAGGAAAGGAATGCGAGAGGAAATGTGAGAGAGGAATAGATGTTCAAGCGAGTGAGACAGATTGGGGAACGGGTAAGTAGATGTCGGAGACATTTTATGGATGTGTAAGAATGGTGATTTCCTGTAAACCAGGAAGGCATTTGCAACGCTGGGGGGTAACCTTATAACCAACCAACACGTGTTCCCTATGTGGCAACAAGTGGGTTGGCGGAGGGTTAGTGCCCCTACCCGGAGAACAACTAACTAAAAATACGAACAATAAGCCTTGAACCAGGACTGACCAATAGATGACGACTAAGGACCGAACAAAGGAGTTGATACGGATTCCAGCGTGGAATGTAAGGGGTGCAAATGTTGAGGTGAAAGAGAGAGAGATTTTTCAGGTGCCTCAGGGTGCGAAAGTGTGGATGTATGTGGATTCACTGAAACTAAATGGCGAGGTGAGAGTGTGAGAGAATGGGAGTATGGATGTGATATATGTGCGGGAGTAGGTGAGAATGAGAGGGCAAAAGAAGGAGAGTGTATTGTTGTGGGTAACAGATGGATCAGTTGGCTCAAGGATTGTGTCGGTAAGATTGAAAGTTGGACTACAAATGTCGGCGAATGCACCAACGCAAGATCTGGAAGTCAGGAACTGATGGAGAATGTTGTGAAATGCTGAAGCATGGAAGAGACATAGTAGTAGAATGGATGTGGAAGATGTGCAGATTGGCCTGGGGAGAAGGCAGAGTCCCGGAGGTTTGGAAAACAGGTATAATTATTCCCCTGTACAAAGGAAAGTGGGGGAAAGAAGTGTGTGGTAATCATAGGGGCATTTGTCTTCTTAGTGTAATAGGAAAAGTATATGGCAGGATGCTTGTTGACAGTGTTAGGGAAATAACAGAGGAATTAGTTGGAGACGGACAGGGAGGCTTTAGGAAGGGAAGAGGTTGTGTAGATCAGATATTAATTCTTAGATCTTTAGTGGGAAAGTTTCTAGAGCAGGGGAAGAAGTTGTATGTGGCTTTCATGGTTTTGGAGGAAGCATATGACAGGATGATTAGACAAGGATTGTGGAAAGTATTAAGAATATAATTATGGAGTAGATGGGAATGCTGTGAAGAGCATGTATGAGGGTGCTACGGTTGCAGTGAGTGTGGATAGTGAACTGAGTGAATTTTTCCACTTGAAGGTTGGATTGAAACAGGGACGTGTCATATCTCCATGGTTGTTCAGTCTGTACATGGATGGGGTTATAAAAGAGATACAAAATAGAGCAGTGGATGTTGGAGTGACCCTAATGAGAGAGGGCAGTGTTTGGAAACTCCTTGAACTGTTGTTTGCAGATGATACTGTGTAGTTAAGTGAAGACGAAGGGGAGCTGCAAGGCTTGGTGGATGAGTTTGGGGGAGTGTGTAAGAAACGGATTCTAAAAGTGAACGTATGGGAAGAGTCAAGTTATTGTCTTCGAGAGAATTGAAGTCAGTGAATGTACAGTGAGGCTGGATGAGGAGGAAATGGAAAATGTGAGTGCGTTTAAGTACTTAGGTAGTATGATGAGTAAGGATGGAAGTTTTGGAGGGTGAAGTGCTTCAAAGGGTACAACAAGGAAGAAAGGTTGCTGGTTCCTTGTGAGCAGTGATAAGAAACAGGGAAATGAGCTTGGAAGTGAAAAAGTTACTACATGACAATACTGTGTTACCAACTCTAACGTATGGAAATGAAATTTGGACCTTGCTGGAGGGACAGAAGTCAAGAGTGCAAGCAGTGGAAATGAGTTATTTGAGAGGAGCACGTTGAGTCACATGGAGAGACAGACTGACAAAATTAATGTGGATGTGAAGGAGCATTGTGGTATGGATGTGGATGTGATAGGAAGCGTTAGGAGAAACACACTGAGGTGGATTCGCCATGTGGAAAGGATGAAGAGTGAGAGACTGACGAGGAGAATATATGTGAGTGACGTGGAGAGGGGAGAGGGAGGGGGAGGCCAAGGATGAGATAGAGGGATGGAGTGGAGAGGTATATGAGAGAGGGTGGGAGTGAGCTGGGAGCAGGGCTGTGAAATGGCGGGGGACAGGGCGACATGGAGGCGATTTGTTTGTGGCCACCCATTACTGGATTAAGGCGTCTGGCAAAGATAGATAGATAGTAAGAAAGGTCGGATAGTGTATGCGCATATGAGAAAAGGTATATTTTTGTTCTGCGATTGGAGTGGTAAGCCTGTGTATGGGTGAGAGTATGTAAAACAGGTGTGAGGGTGTGTGCGATTATGAAAAAGAATTTATAAGAGTTTGGAAGAGTAGGACTGGTGTGTATACTGGTATCAGAAGGTGAAAGTGGATGTAACCTGGTGATATAAGAGCAGCGTCTCCCTCACCTAAAGCTGCTAAGGAATTGAAAGCGGTGTGTGTGTGTGTGTGTGTGTGTGTGTGTGGTTAGGGAAGGGTTGGAATCGAAGGGGCTGAATGTGGGTGTAGGTTGCTGAGGGAGTGTGTGAGAGGGCGAGGGAAAGTGACTATTGAAGTCAGGGCACATCTGAAAGTGCTAAAGCGTATAAGAGGAAAGGAAAAGAAATGAGAGTTTGTGGTACGAAGAAGGAGAGGGAGGGTGAGGGTGGGTGTAGCGTGATGTAAAAGCTGCCTCACCCACGCCTGAGGCTGCTAAGGGAGACTTTGGAAACTGAGAAGCTGTGTATGGGTATGATGAGTGAGGTGCATGGGGAAGTGAGAGCTGAAAGTGGGCGTGACTTAGGATATGAGTCTGTGTGTGGGTATGGAGTTGTGAAATGGGCGTTGGAAAGAAAATATTTCATGGATATGGTAAGGCGTAGGATGGATGTGGGAAGATGTGTTATGAGTGTGAATCAGTCTGTATTGCTGTGGGACAGTACTGGACGGCTTGTAATAGCGTAGTCCCGCGAGAAAGTGAAGAAAGGTGTGGGAGAGGCATTGGAAAGTGTGAAGAGGTCTATACTATAGTCGCGGTGCGCTACTCTGAGGTTGTTGTTATCGTGCCCTGGCAACTTACCATTCAAAAGTGCGTCTAATTTCATGTATAACATGAGACGCATGTGATTCGTGTATAATATGTTCATGTATAATAATATTCGTGTATAATATATTCGTGCATAATAATATGATTTGTGTATAATATGATACGAAATCGGACGCACTTTTGAATGGTAGGTTGCCAGGGTACGATAATGATAACCTCAGAGTCGTGCACCGCAAGTGTGGGTGCATGCTAGACGTGCTGTATGCACTGTGGGAGAAAGGTGTTTTGGAGGGTGAACGGGGGTTGGCAAGGTGATATCGTGTCTTTGTGGAGTGTAATTTAGTGCGGGCTGACCTTCGTGACAAATTCCTGGAAGGCGAGAGACGTGAATAAGACAAATTCGTGGGAACAGAAAGCATGAGAGGGGAGTGAAGGTATGTGAGGAGGAACATGATTTGGTGTAGAAGGATGCGTAAGAGCCTGGTGAATGAGAAAGGAATGTTTATGGACGTGGGTAGATACGGGAGTGATATAAGAAGTGTAAACAGATGAATATGTAGGAGAAATTTTATAGTAGATAGCAGATATATTGAGAAACGCGAGGTTTCTTTATGGATAGCTATAGATATGATAAAAACAGCATTTGGAAAAGGATAACTCCATTAACCTTGTAATATATATATATATATATATATATATATATATATATATATATATATATATATATATATATATATATATAGTGCATTTAGCTTGTTTGGGAGGGAGAGAGTGAGGAGGTGGGGTAGTGATGAGAAAAGTTTATATGTGATTGAGAACTTGAGGCAGAAATGGAAGGAAGGGAAATCAGTGAGGGAAGGAGGGTAGGGTAATATGATTGTAACGTGGGCTGGCGGGAAAGGAGGGGCTGAAAAAAAATGAAGGAAAAACTTTAGGAGAGGGAAAGGGGAGAAGCCTTAAAAACTGCGTAATCAGATCAGAAAGAGGGATAGAACTGACGAAACAGAAATATGAAGAATAAACACCGGAGGAAAAACACAGAGAGAGAGAGAGAGCGAGCGTGTGTTTATTTGATTGTGTGTGTGTGTGTGTGTGGGTGTTACAGATATAAGGAATGAAAAAATAGTGGATTTAAAAGGGAGAAGGGGATAGGGAAAACACTATCCCCTTAGTGATTTCTCAGAGCAGGTGAAAGATAATTATACTAATGAACAAACAAAAAACAAATTACTTGCCTACGGGCATTCGAATGTACTAGAGGGATATGATAAAAGAGCTGGAATTTACAAATAAGCATAATACGCCAATGGAAAAAATACCCTTCTTTCTATTCTCTGTATCACTGAAATAGATGTTACAATTAGTTGCCTCTTTTTTTCTGGCATCCTTCAATCTATTAATGTCATACTTTTGCCACTGATACTTTGTGCTGTATAATATTTACTTATCCTCTCCGACAAGCAGAGTATGTTTCCACGCCTATTTACCAGCCGCAATAGCGAAGCTGGAATTGTTTTCAATTTGTCTCTCTCTGTGTGTCTGGGTATCTGTTAGCACAATACCGGTAACTTCGCAACCGCTCAAGATATCGTCACCAAATTCTACAGGTACGTAGTAGGAATGTAAATCTCCTACGAGTTCGATGTTGATGAAAGTAGGCAAGGGTCAAGGTCATATCCGAGCCGCGCTATATATATATATATATATATATATATATATATATATATATTGTTACGGAACAGAGAAAGATAACGTACACTTTAAGTGAGAACACGAAGAGTCACCACTGTCCCGTAAAGTTCCAGGTTCAAAACAAAAGAGTTAGGTAAAATTACAAGTTAAAGTTTAATGCTTAAACTAACAACAAAACATTCAGGACTCATAAGGATAATGTAATGGCAAATAAACAGGTTAAATATATGGTTAACTGCAATAGCCTCTATTAACACGAAATTAGCAAGAGTAAATTTATCTAAGTCAGCCCTGATAAAATGAGATACCAGATAATACTCAGTGAATGCCAGATAAATAATTACAGATACAAACTATTATCTAAAATGACTGACATAAAGAACCCTACATGAATTACAAAAACGTCACTAGGCCTACAAATTAAACTTATGCTATACAGTACAAGAAAAAATGCAACAACAGTTATACTCAAATTACACACAGCTGCTAGATGGTTGGAGACTTCTTAAGCACTCACAATAATAATATCTGTACAGGGGAGGACTGAGATGTGAACAAAATGAGGAGCAGATCTAAGTGGCAATGATGCAGAGACTGAGCTCAATATATAGGGGCCAGCAGAGCTTGATACAACTTGTAATAAGGACGCGCAAATGAAGCGATGGGGACAAACGGTCGACAATCCCGCAAAGTATAACAGAGAGAACGACTTACTCTACTATAACGGTAGAAGGGGGGGACTGAGGCAGAACACGCTCGTGATCAAACATGCAGCAACTGTGCGTTAAAAGTACACAAAGGATGATGAAATCATAGGCTATGTAACACCTCCCCACAAAGAAAAAAGAAATTTACAAAGGAAATTTCTTATTACTCTAAAACAATCTGTACATGGCATTACAGAACATGCAAATGTCTTTCCTAATGTTACAAAACATGAGATCTCCCTAGCACGTTCAGTCATAGGTACTTGCCAGTATCCCTTTAACAAATCAAACTTACTTATGTACCTAGCCTTTCCGATCTTGTCTATGCAATCTTCCACACGAGGGAGAGGGTAAGTGTCTGTTTTGGTTATCTGATTAACACGTCTGTAGTCAATGCAAAGCCGCTGTGACCCACCTGGCTTAGGGACCAGAGTGACAGGAGAACTCCACTCGCTCTGACAGGGCTCAATCATCTTGTGGTCCAACAGGTAGCCAAGCTCCTTCTGGATGAGAGGAACTTTCACTGGGTTCACACGGTAAGGAGGCAATTTAATTGGCTTTGCGTCTCCAACATCGACATCATGCATCAACACAGTGGTTCTTCCTGGAGTAGCACGGAACACTTGCGGGTACTCCTGCAGTAATGCCGAAAACTCCTGCCTTTCCTTGGGAGGTAGATGAGAAAGCTTAGTCTGGAGATCATTCATGATATCTGGATTCTTCCCCAAACTATCACTCAGGCTCATACTGCATGGGAGAGCTTCACTTGCAGACTCGGGTGGAACAGCTACAGTGCAGACTGGATTATTTTCGTCCCGCCTGTGATATAACTTTAGCATGTTGATGTGACATAGTTGCTTGCTCTTTCTACGATCTGGTGTGGCGATGACATAGTTGACATCACTGAGTTTCTTCTCCACGAAATAAGGACCACTAAACTTGGCTTGAAGAGGTTGCCTATGCATTGGTAGCAGAATCAAAACCTGATCTCCTGGCTGAAAGTGGCGTAACCTGGACTTCTTATCATACCAAGTCTTCATCTTCTCCTGAGCAGCTCCTAAATTCTCTCTCGCCAGCTGTAAAGCAGTGGACAGCCGTTCCTTTGAACTTCATCACATACTCCAGCAGGTTGACGTCATCTTCCTCCGACAGCCAGCATTCCTTGAGTAACTTAAGGGGTCCTCTTACTTCATGGCCAAACAGTAGTTCAAAAGGTGAGAAGCCCAGTGATTCATTTGGAGATTCTCTTGCGGCAAATACAACAAATGGAAGACCTTTATCCCAGTCTTTCTGATGTTCCAAACAGTATTTCTTGAGCATCGATTTGAGTGTTTGATGATATCTCTCCAACGCTCCTTGGGTCTGGGGATGGTAAGCTGAAGACGTGATCTGGGTGATGCCCAACTCTTTCAGAGACTGCTTGAAAACATTTGACATGAAATTACTTCCCCGGTCTGACTGTACCTCCTTGGGCAGACCAAACTTTGTGAAGAACCCTAGCATTTCCTTAACCACGTTCTTTGCTGAGATGTTTCTAAGTGGAATGGCTTCAGGATAACGAGTAGCCATATCAATCATGGTCAACACATAAGAAAATCCTGAAGAAGTCTTAGGAAGAGGGCCCACAATATCCACCAACACACGGGTGAAAGGCGCCTCAAAAGAAGGAATGGGAACTAGAGGTGCAACCTTTTCAGTCTGATTACACTTCCCCACAACTTGACAGGTGTGACAAGACTTACAATACCAGGAAACATCCCTGAAGATACCTGGCCAGTAGAAGTGTTTCAAAATGCGTGCCACAGTCTTCCTCACTTCAAGGTGTCCCGCCAAACTGGAATCATGAGCCACTCGAATGATATCCTGCCTACAAACACGAGGGATGACAACTTGATGTACAACCTCCCATTCACAGTCGGCTGATGCTGTTGGGGGTCTCCACTTCCTCATAAGTACTCCTGACTTTACATAATAACAAGTAGAAGCACCGGCTGACTCTTCTTCACTGTAAGCAGAGTTAGCTAGACCTTTCAACTCAGGGTCAGCAACCTGCAACTCAACCAACTCTTGACGAGACAAATTATCAACACTACGGGGTACTGCCTCATCTGGTGAGTGGTCCAAATTAGCAAGAAAAGTGTCAGCTAGGATAACATCATCATCATCATTATCCTCTAAATCACCAGTAACTTTAGACTTAGCCCTAGTGACAGCACATGCAGGGAACACATCAGGGACATCACAATCCTGGGACGCAGCCACTGGCTCACTAGACAACTGAGGAGCTGGACACACTTGACTTCCACCAATATCATTTCCAAGTAAGAAAGTTACACCTGACATTGGGAGTGTCTCAACCAACCCAACCATAGCAGAACCATTAACAAAACCAGACTCTAAATTCACTCTGCACAGAGGAACAGAGAAGTAATTATTCCCTACACCTTGTAAGATTACAGTTTCATCAGAGGAATTAACATTAGAGCCTAGAACACTGGTCAGCATAAGGGATTGGCAAGCACCTGTGTCACGATATATTTTAACTGATTTCCTGTCACTACTGTCCAGAGGAATGACAAAACCATCAGACAGGAAAATAGCACATGAACTCTTGAGAGTGTCACCCACGTTACTGCTCAAAAGAGGAGCTCCATCATGAGAATTTAAGTTACCCCTCAAAGCAGGTTCAGTTAACTCAGTTAAAGAATTCTGGGAACTCTCAAGAGTGGACACTAGACCAATTGACTGAATATTTAAAGACTCCTTTTTGTTCACATCACGCTGTCTCCTGAAACATCTCTCCGTAGTATGACCAAGCTTACTACAATAAGTACATTTACTTTTCTGAAATCTAGAGGTGAAGCTGGTATTTACTTCCTGAGAAACATCATCTTTATTCTCTTTCCTGTTACCTGTACTCTGAGTAGAGGCAACGTACTTACTCTCAGCTTTCCCTTTTTTCTCTAGAATATGTCTTGTGAGTGAGAACATACTCATCAGCTAAAACTGCAGCATCAGACAAATTATCTGTTCTTTTCTCATCAAGATATAGGCTTACATCTTTACTAATACACCTTTTGAAATCCTGCAGCAAAATCATCTGCTTAAATTTACCAAAATCAGAATCCACATTCTTAGAATTTAACCACTGCTCTAACAGATCTTCTTTGATTTTTGCATACTCAACATGGGATTGCTTATCTTGCTTATAAGTTGTCCTAAATTTTACTCTATAAGCTTCGGGAACAAGCTCATAGGCCTTAAGAATCAAGCTCTTAACTACATCATAATTATCAGATTGATCCTGAGGCAAAGATGCGTAAGTTACTTGAGCTTTACCGGTGAGAACAGTTTGAAGGAGTACTGGCCAATACTCCTTAGGCCAATTAAAACCTGTAGCTACCCTCTCAAACAACTGAAAATACTTTGTTAAATCAGATTCATTAAAAGGAGGGACAAGTTTAACATTTTTAGCCACATCAAAATCATCAGAGCAAGATGATCCAGTTCCACCTTGTTTCATGCGATACTCATGGTCTGCCTGAATCCTGGCAAGTTCAATTTGTGCCTGAGCCTGTACCTCTGCCTCTTGAATACGAGCATTTGCCTCATTAACACGAGCCTCCTGCAGGGCTAGCTGTAACTTAGCTAATTCAATCTGCGTTTGCTCATTTGGAGGAGTTACATTAAACAAGCTTTCATTAATCATGGCAACAATCTGATCTTTAGACTGATGAGAGCGAACAACAAATCCCAATTGTTGAGCAACAATCTTAAGTTCATTCTTTGTTCTGTTTTCTATATCACACACTGTTTGCACATTTGACAAAAAGTCCTTGGCTTCATCAAGTGTAGTAATAGTAGACATAATTAATAAGAAACAGTCACAAAATATCAAGCAATATCCTTATAATAATATCCTGAATATCCTGATAAGAGGTCGCCAAATTTATGTTACGGAACAGAGAAAGATAACGTACACTTTAAGTGAGAACACGAAGAGTCACCATTGTCCCGTAAAGTTCCAGGTTTAAAACAAAAGAGTTAGGTAAAATTACAAGTTAAAGTTTAATGCTTAAACTAACAACAAAACATTCAGGACTCATAAGGATAATGTAATGGCAAATAAACAGGTTAAATATATGGTTAACTGCAATAGCCTCTATTAACACGAAATTAGCAAGAGTAAATTTATCTAAGTCAGCCCTGATAAAATGAGATACCAGATAATACTCAGTGAATGCCAGATAAATAATTACAGATACAAACTATTATCTAAAATGACTGACATAAAGAACCCTACATGAATTACAAAAACGTCACTAGGCCTACAAATTAAACTTATGCTATACAGTACAAGAAAAAATGCAACAACAGTTATACTCAAATTACACACAGCTGCTAGATGGTTGGAGACTTCTTGAGCACTCACAATAATAATATCTGTACAGGGGAGGACAGAGATGTGAACAAAATGAGGAGCAGATCTAAGTGGCAATGATGCAGAGACTGAGCTCAATATATAGGGGCCAGCAGAGCTTGATACAACTTGTAATAAGGACGCGCAAATGAAGCGATGGGGACAAACGGTCGACAATCCCGCAAAGTATAACAGAGAGAACGACTTACTCTACTATAACGGTAGAAGGGGGGGACTGAGGCAGAACACGCTCGTGATCAAACATGCAGCAACTGTGCGTTAAAATTACACAAAGGATGATGAAATCATAGGCTATGTAACAAAATATATATATATATATATATATATATATATATATATATATATATATATATATATATATATATATCGGCTCGAGGCTGATGTGTTCTCCCTTGGGGGGGGGGGGCTCTAGTTGTCTGTGTGTTTGCTAGTTTGTCTGTTAGCAGGATTACTCAAAAACTAAGAGAAATTTGAACCAAATTTGGTGGGTAGATAGCCCATGGTCCCAAGGAACAATCGAATAACTTTTAGGACCTATCCGGATCGTATTACAGATTCTGGATCCGGAAAACACTTTTTGCGAAACCCTAATCAGATATGAGAAAACCTAACCTGTTATGAAGAGTGGTTTGGAAATTACGTTGCCCTTGTCGTAGAGATGTGCTCGACTGAGTGCCCCTCTAGTTAGCACCACCATCATAATCATCATACCATCTTTCTTTCACTGTAATGCTACGGCCGTTAAAATTTTTATCAGCTCCTCAGTGTTCCCATTACATACGTTAGATTCACCACCCTGGCCTTAAATACAAAGGAAAACAAACAGCAACAGACCTGTCGGTCCTTTCGTGGCTGTTTAGTATGGGGACGGTTATAACTAACAAAACTATTCTGCCAGCTTAAGACAAGGATGGTAAAGCAGAAAAGCTCCCCCCCCCCGCCTCCCCCACACACAAAACCTTCTAGCCGAAGTCTGCAAGAGTGAGAAGGACCACCATGCAGCATCAAAAGGTTATTATGGATTTTTCACAGGAAAGAGGAAGAGAAAAATTTATTCTACACTCTCTGAAAAGGAAAGTAACGTTAAGTCAGCAATATTTATCAATGTTTTCCTGCGGCTGTACCATCCAGGCTATGAAAAAAATACGTATAGATAAACCACAGAAATGTGTTATTCAGGTGTGAACATACTTTGCTGAGGGTTAGATGACATATTTATCCATGCTGTTTTTAAAGGTTAGTACTGGATCACAGTTTATTACACTGAAGGGCAGCTTGTTCCATATATTTACAACTCTGTTACACAAGAAATGCTTGGCGTCATGTAACTGAAATAGTATGCCAATAATTTTGTGTTCATTACCTCTAGTGTAATTTAAGCGATCAACTCTGAAGTATCGACATTATTTACATTTTTTGCATGTAGAAATGTTTGTAACTCACTCAGATTCATTAATATTATTAGTCCTTCAAGGCTGTAGTGTTCCGCTCCTGCTTCCGCCTCCCGCCTTTTCCCTCGTTGTGGAAAAATAAATACAGTTGGGTACAGACCAGTGTTTTATAGGAAATTCTTCTATTGCATTCCACTGCTTCATCTTAAACATTCTTTATCTTGATCATATTTTCGCATAAAAAAAAAAAAAAGCAGGGAGGGCAGGTAACAAATTAAGGATCTGCATCATAAAGAGTTTCCGTTTAATTCACTGTCTTTTTCGGTGAAAACTATCAACGTTTCTGGATTATTGCAGAGAGGGAATTAGTTTGACAGCTACTATATCTATTCATCCTAATTTAACTATATCACAAATTTTAAAATTACCTGAAATTTTAAAATTAAATAGAAAATTTATCAGAACTATTGCATTTCTGAACTTCATCATACAACTACCACTCATGTAAGAAGCAACTGCAATAACCCACTGTAAAGCAGGAATTTCTCTTCGAAGAGTTAACAGGTCTCAGTAATTTGCAAACATTCCTACTGCTTCATTTCAAAGAGAGAGCGCGGGGAGGGCAGGGATTATTTCAGAAAGCTGGAGAAATAGACAAAAAATAAATAAATAAATAAATAAATAAAACAGGATGATGAATGACAAGAAAAAGGTGTGAGTGAATAAAGAACGAAATGCATAAACGAAAAATAATGTGCATGTGGAGTCCGAAGGAAGAGGATACATGCTTAAAAAGAACCCCAAGAAGCGAAAAAATAAAAAATAAATATATTTAAGATAGCTGATGAGATGGAAGGATGGAGTGGAGAGGTATATGAGAGAAAGGGGTGTGAGCTGGAAGCACGGCAGCGAAATGGCGGGGGACAGGGCGACATGGAGGCGATTTGTTTGGGGCCACCCCCTACAGGATTAAGGCGTCTGGCAACAGATAGAGAGATAGAAGATAGCTGAAGATGATACGAGGTAAAGAATGAGGGAAATCCAAAAGAAAAGGAAGAAACACACACACACACACACACACACACACACACACACACACACACACACACTCGCGCGTGCACAAACCATACACTGCAGTACAGGAAAAATGAAAAAGAAAATAATCATGCTAAGCTTATTCTCATTGATTGAAGAGACTATCTGGCACGTTTTACTTAGACGTTTATTTTGCCAATATTAGTTCGAGTTTCGTTCATACAGTTTTAATAGTGATATCCATTTCACTGGGAACATCTTCCGGGATGTTAATATTTGCTTTAAAAGTCACTATACAACGCTGACAAAGAGGTGCTTCACAGTCTCCTAAATCAACGGTAATGCGGCGCTCTGTCTCAACCAGCGAGCTTGCGATCAACCAGGGATTCTTTATGAAATATTTGGTGAACCAAAGGTATCCTAACAATAATCTAGCTAATTTGGTCTGTCCATCATTTAACTCTCTCCACACTATACAATGCATTATCCTATACAAGGTCCTTCTCCCTCATGACACTCTACCAACAACGCTGTAATGGTTTTATCTCCATTACAGTCCTACACAACACTATCACCACTTCTCATTTTCAGCCACACTACCACTCCACATTTTAACTGCACACTATACTGGCAAAGAAGCGCTTAGTCACATCACCCTGCCTCACCATACTTTACTGCAACACCACAATACACTATCTCACCATTCCACACGGCCACACCACTCCACACCACACTGCCTTGCTACGCTACAATGCAACACCACAGACCACCGTCACACCTTTTCATAGCGCCACACCACACTACACCGCCACAACACACTACCTAAACATACCGCACTGCATCACCACACAACACTGCCGCATCACTTCATACTTTCAAGCCAGTTTCCTAAACTCCTTCCAATCACACTTTTTCCCATACACTTTTCTACTCCTCAGTCCCGCATACCACACTCCCTCATAGATTTTCACACACCGCACTCTCCCATTCCACTTTTTCCTATGCACACACTCACTCCGTTCTCGCCCATTCAGTCTCTCACTCCACTCCTTTCATTCACTCCGGCACTTCAAGATCTTCAGTTTCACTCTCCCCCATTCACTCTTCCACATCACACTCTCCCATTCAACACTGCGACACACACACACACACACACACACACACACACACACACACACACACACACACACACACACACACACACACACACACACACACACACTTTTAATACAACTGACTCCATTTACTGCCTCATCTTCACTTCAACAAAAAATTCCTCCCCTGACACCCCCTGCTACACATCAACAAAGCTACACATTCCCCTCCACTTTCCACACACACACACACACACACACACACACACACACACACACACACACACACACACACACTTCCCAAGCTAAAGAGTATTTCCCTATATCCTCGCACCAGCTTTCATACATATTACTTTGAAACACTCGCATTCACCTTTCCTCTCACGTAGACGTTTTTCTTTGCTCATCGTACTCTCAGCAAAAGTTGTGTTCATTCTTTTATGCACACTAATACGTTCTTCCATTATAACACAGACACATTCTCCCACTCTCCTAATTTTGAACTCTTTGTTTCTTGATTAAAGTCAGCATGGAAACATTCACTCCCCATCATACTTACAGAAAAAGATGTAATTCTCCTAGATGGTTTGACCACAATTTTGCTAGAGTAACAGAACATAGAACAATAGCCTATAACACTTATACTAGGACCAAAACCAAAGAAGCCTTTTACTATTATAGAAGTATCAGAAACAATGCTATAACTATTATCAATCTTTCTAAATCAAACTTTCTACATAGATAAGCTAACAAACTACTAAACAACCCAAATGAAAACAAAATATTCTGGTCAACCCTTAATTCCTTAAAAACTAAGTTCACTACCACCTCTTCCATTCCACCGTTACAGTCCCCCATTGGAAATCTAGTAAGTGACCCACGTGGAAAAACCACCCTTCTTGTTGACATTTATTCAACCAGCTCAACCCTAAATACAGAAAATCACAGTATTCCTGTACTTGATTTTAATTCCCCTCTTTGATTCCCCTCAAATACCTCCTTTCATGATTCACACCAGATACATACAAGCTGTATTACAGAATCTCTCAGCAGACAAAGATACTGGTCCAGATGAAATTCAACTTAATAGTACTTAAAAATTTCTCCTCAGTGTTGGCTCCTGTACTGGCAAAAATTTTCCACTTATGTATCCATACCTCAAGTTTTCCAGTCTCTTTGTAGGAGGCAAAAATCCATCCTGTTCCTAAAAAGGCGGCAACTACTGATCCATCAAACTATAGACCAATTGCAATAACTTCCATTCTCGGTAAAGTTTTTGAGACACTAGTTAACCAACACATAGTCAAGCATTTAGAAATCAATAAATTTATCAATGATCTGCAGTATGGGTTTAGACAAGAAAATTCAACTGTTGACATTCTTTGCTTTCTTACCCATCAGATTAACAAAACAATAGACCAATACTGTGAAACACGCACAGTAGCACTTGATATTTCAAAAGCATTTGACAGAGTATGGCACCGGGCCTTATTGTCTAAGATGTTACACTATGGCCTTGCATCACTGGTTCCTCTAATTTCTTCTTACCTTCGTAATAGAAAAATACGGGTCATGGTAGATAGAATTTATTCTCAGTTTCATTCCATAAATGCTGGCGTACCTCAGGGATCAGTTTTGGTGCCAACCCTCATTCTCATTCATATAAATGACCTCCTATCTGTCATTCATAACCCAATACACTCTTATGCTGATGACTCGACCCTTCATAGTTCTTTCACATTTAGTACCTCCTTTACACAATTTGATGTTATAAATTCCCAAATAAACACAGCATTTTCTCTGAACCTGGACCTTTCTAAAATTAACCAATGGGGACAAACAAATAAGGTCTCATTTAATGCTCAGGAAACTAAATACATTAATATCTCCAACAGAAAGAATCCCTCAGACTCTCACATAATCTTAAATGATGTCAATATTCCCATATCCACTACAATTGATATCCTAGGTGTTACTCTAAACCCCAACCTAAGCTGGACAGCTTATGTTAAATCCCTTGCTAAAAATGCTTATAAAAAACTGGGACATGTACAGAGTTCGTGAGTTCTTCACTGACGAGCAGATGGCCACAATATACGAAAGTCATGTGCGTTCTCAGATCGAATACTGTTCACCATTGTGGATTGAATGTGGGGTGGTTGCATTAAGGCAGTTGGACAAAATTCAAAATAAAGCCATTAGATTAATCCATAATCCTGCCATTATGCAGGACTTCCTCCATTATCAGTACATAGAGATGTTGCTTCTTTAGCATTATTTTATCGATATTTTTACAGTAAGTGCTCTGACAAACTGGCATCAATTGTGCCTCCCCCTCACATTTTCTCCCGAAATACTCGGGCAGCTGGGAGCGCCCATGAACTCACAATCTCTCCCCCGCAATGCAGAATCTCTGCTTATCAAAATTCATTTATCCCCAGAACTACTACTCTCTGGAATTCACTTCCTGCTAGTTGCTTCCCACAAACATTTAATCTACTTCAGTTTAAATCCAGTTGTAATAAACATTTTATGAATGGAGGATGACTTTAGGTACATGGACTTATTTCTTTTTTACTTTGTTTTTCCTTCCTCCATTCATTATCTATCTGCCTATCTATATCTATCTATATATATACGTCCATTATCCAAACCCTACGTTGCCCCATGAGGTACGTAGGAGTCCGGGGCTAGGCAAGTTGGTCCCCACATTTAAGATGTGAGTGACCACCCTCACTCATCCCTGAGTGGGATTATGTGAGCAATAAACCCCAGCCACCCCTTAGATATAAACCTACACAAGCTCAATCCGATTGGAGCGCCGTAATTACCCACTAAACCACCAGGCGCCAAAAATTTGGTTATATGGTTACCACCCCGCGTAGTAAATGGTTTCCTGATGTACAGGAAACCATTAGGCTTGTCACTCAGTGTAGAGTCACCCACAGGCAGGAGGAAGTGGAAAGAATGAAGGAAAAAAAGACAGAAGAGGGAGCGTAAAGTCACCTGTAGGCAGAAGGAAGAGAAAAGAATGAAGGAAAGAATTGCAGAAGAGGATAGAAGGAAAGAAGGATGGAGGAGAGACACCGGAGAGCAGCACTACATCGGTTGAGTGGATGGTGAGCGCCCCCACCTATCATATATATATATATATATATATATATATATATATATATATATATATATATATATATATATATATATATATATATTGTTATGAAGGGGGACTTGCCAGTTAGGTAGTTTCGTATCTTCGAGATGTTTCTCGTACCGTAAGTTCCGGCATCGGTATATATCAGAGTTGCCAGTTTGCCTGTTGTTTGTGAACATAGTTATTTCGTAAGTTATGCATTAATTCTTGTGCTCTTTTTCTCAATAATGTTTTATTTAAGTGATTGTTTGTTAAACTATGTAGTTTTAGTTCGTATGGTAAATGATTTAGAGTGTTATGTAATGTAAGACAACACTGACATGTTTTGGGCTGTTTCCGAGTACACGAAGTTTCGAGAGTAATGCAAGCTTACATAAGGATGGGGAAGAGATTAGTCAGTCAGTCGGTTTGGAGGTCAGTCAGGTTTCAGGTCAGTTTGAGTGAAGTGCAGTCAGGTTTCAGGTCAGTTTGAGTGAAGTGCAGTCAGGTTTCAGTTCAGTTTGAGTGACGTTCAGTATCAGTGCAGTGCTGTTAGTCAAGTTTGTGAAGAGTTGCTGGCAAGCATTAACTGTAATTACTGTCAGTGAAGATCATTTTCGGTACTTGTGTAATAAGTGAAGTGTTAGCAGGCATTAAGTGTACTAACAACAAAATGTCGTCAAGCATTAAGTGTGATAGCAGAAGTAAGGTGTGCATAGCTCCAGTGCTTGTGAGAACAGTGAAGAGAAGTTGGAAAGAATTAAGTGGAATTACTTGGAAAATAAAGACAGTGAACTTTAAGGAGCCAGTGTTTATTTTCGCCGCTGACCATAGGAAGAACAACTCACTGGTCAACGTTCTTCCTGTATTATACTACTGCTGTTGGAGCCTGTGGCAGTGTGGGGACTGGGACGCAACAATATATATATATATATATATATATATATATATATATATATATATATATATATATATATATATATATATATATATAAAGTTTTGTGATGTCATCGGTGATTTTGTAGTAACCCAGTATTTTTGGTGAAAATGCATTATCGTGGGATGTCACATTACAGGAACTGAAGTCTTGTATTTTTTTTTTTTTTTTTTTTTTTACATTCGGGACTACATAACAATTTGGAGCACAGTATGAGATTCCATCCAGTTCGACAGCCCATATAACAGAAGTTTCAGCTTCAGGTCGCATGCAGCAAAAGATTCAATAGATTTAGCGTTGTATTCCCTTTAGCATAGGAGACATTTTCCCAAATCTCCTCAGCTGTTTGTTATGTATAATGTAGTGTTTATTGTACTGTAAGATATTAAACCCTAATATTGGCATTTCTTGCATAAATTACTCACAGCAGGACAGTATGGTGCAGTAGTACAAATTATTTCGCTCTTTATCCATCCACTTCATTAATATGTATTTCTTTTTTTTTCCCGATTTCCTCACGTTTCCTCAATTTCTCCTCTTTCTTTTCCTTCCATAATAATATAAAGTGTATCAATGTCGAATGATTTATTGTACCCATCCCTTCATACTCCACTCTCTGCTCCCTTTTCCTCCCTCTCTTCCTTTCTGTCTAACGTCCCTCTTTTCATCTCTTATTGTTACTCATCAGCTCAGTCTTCTTAATCTCCCTATCATCTTCCTTCTCTCTTTCATCCTTTTACCTTTCACCGCCATCTTCTTTCATCAATCGTTCCTCCTCACTCCCTTCGTCTTTGCCTTCTTTCCTTTTCCTCGTCATTCTATGTACAGTATGTTGCTGTTCCTTGCACCCTCTTTCGTCTTCTCTTCATCCCACTTACCGCCACACATGCTTCACAGATTTCTTTCGTGAATACCTTGCAGGCACCTTTCACCTCTTCCATCTGCTCCACATCATATCTAGGCAATCGTTCCTCCACATCTGTCTTATATTCTGCCTGTTTTTTCATCCTCCAGCAACTTTTCTACCCTCTTTGTATGGACTGCTTCCTCTAGCCTTCCTCCTATCCATGTAGCACATTTTTACCTAGACTCTCATCACTACTAAGTGGCAGTCAAAGAGTCTACATCCCCAACCTCTGTATGCTCCCGCATCAAGCAAATGTCTTCTCATTCGCTTAACCACACAAACGGTCAATCACTGCCTTCCGATCATTCAGATAATCACACATCCCTCTCATCACTCACGACGCCAAGAATGAAAACAATCAGGAGAAGAACACGGCAACTCCTGGATTCACAACTGCTGTTATTTTCCACATGTAGTGTTGTTGTGGTAGTCATATCTACGCTTCTCTAAGGCTCCAACTAATTTCAGGAATAGGTCACTTGACCTTAGAAAAAGGACAAACAAAAATGAACAGTATAACAGACCTCCTAGTCCTTTCGAAGACATTTCTTATTTGGTGTGTTGTAACTGATAAAACTATTCTATGGGTTAAAGACATGCATATTAAAGCTGCAACCCCACCCCAACTCACCGAACCCTTTAGGTGACGCTGACGGGAGATTGATTACCATGCTTCACATATAAATCGTAGAAAATTTGTAGCAAACAACGAAAGGAAACTACCTGGGTTCACCTACTCTGACCCCGAGGATTAGTGTCCCGCAGAGTACTTCATCCTGCGGTAGTGGCGACCTAAGCAATATAAACAGGGGAACGAGAACGGGTGCAGTCTAACTTCTAATCTTCCGTTGCCCAACATCGAAATAATGCGTTCTAGTCCGAGTTTCGTCTTAACGTAGCACCTAAAAAAAAAATAATAAAAACTGTATGAATGGGGAGGAAATGTCAGTAAATTAAATGGTGGGAAAGGGTATTGCATTTGTATGTGTGTGTGTTCCTTGTTTCCTTTGCCCTTGAATTATTTCTCTTACTTCCCTTATATTATTATCATGGTCTCCCACAAATTCCTCTTGTTTTTAACTTGCTTTCTTTTCTTTCTCAGTCTTTCGTTGAGCTCCCATCTTATCCTTGCTGCTGTTCTTACTTCTGCTTTAAATATTTTCCCTTTCGCACCCCCCCCCATCTCTCTTTCTCTCTCTCTCTCTCTCTCTCTCTCTCTCACACACACACACACACACACACACACACACACACACACACACACACACACATATATATATATATATATATATATATATATATATATATATATATATATATAAAATCCAGTATATAAGGGATTCGCCTCTTTCTTTACTTATTTGCCTTCCTACCCATTTTCTTCTACTAGTCCTTGATCGTTCCTTGACTCCTTCTCTACCTATTCATCTTACTGTACTTCCTCCCTCCTCCTTTCTGCCTGCAACTCAAATTACTGCTTCACTGCCCAGTTCGGTTCCTCTGCCTCTCGAAGTACCTAATTTCCCCTGACTGCCCACTGCTTTGCTCTACCTTGCTGCTTTTCTGCCTCAGATTACCGCTTTGCGCTTTACCCTTCCTGCCTCTCTGCCTACCCCAATAACCCTTCCCCTCCCTCTTCTTTGTCTCCCTCACAATAGTCCCTGCATTTCTTCCTACCCTTATGCACTCTGCGTCCCTACCTTCCCCAGACGCCTCTCTCCCTCTCTACCTACCTGTCTTCACATCCCGATCTCCTTGTCTACCCGTATATACCTTGCCTTCTCTTTGGCTCCTTTCCTCCCTCCGTATTTTTCTGTACTTCCTACCTATAGATTCCCTTCCCCTTATCTTTTTGTCATTACAGTACTCTCCACCTACCCTGTACACGTATCTGCTGCCTCTCAACAGCTTTCCTGTCTTTTCCAGTACTGTATAGACTTCATCCGTACCTCACTGCTTAATTCTGTGCCCCCTCCTTCTCATAGCCCAACCTTGTATCCGGTTACATCCACGAATCTCTGCTTCCCTTTCATTAGTTGTCCGCCTCCTTCCTCTCTTACTTCTCTATTACCCGCATTCCTCCCTACCTCATTTCTCTACTATCTCCCTCCCCGTCGCCTCCGTGCCTTACTTCCTACGATGGTCTACTTACTTTGATTCCAGACCTTTGCCTCTCTGCCTTCCTTCCACCCTGCCAAACTACCCCCCTATCTTCTGATAAATTACCAATATGCTGGGAATCGAACCAGGGACTCTCAGGTGAGAGCCAGGCAGCATACCACTACACCACGACCAGGTAAAAGTTAACTCACGTTGTCACAATCTCGTAACCAACGTCCCTCCGCCCCCACTGTGGACATCAAGAGGATGAGTTAACCCCCTGGCACTCAGGCAAGTAGATGCTTTTAATCTGTCCCAAGCACTTACGGCAAGTCAGAATGAAGGGAGAAACCTCTACTGTACACAGGAAAAATCATCTTGGCCTTGGCTATCCCGGGCACTCTTTTTTTAGTACCAGCTCACAAAGGGTGGATGAACCTCTGAGTCGAGTGGCACCAGCTGTTTGCTCCAGGATTCATATTTTGGTGATATTTGTCCAGCAGCTTTGCAGCAAGCAACAATAACCAATTGTTTACGACGGAACTAACGAGTGAGAAAAAACGCAGTAAGAAAATGAAGTGGGAATGAGAGAGATATGAAGTGACAAGGAGGAAGAAAAAGATACTAGATATAGAAAGATAAGGAAGGAAAGGAAATAAAGAAAAAAGGCCTAATACAAGAGAGAGGGGAAATGAGACAGACAGACAGAGAGAGACAGACAGACAGACAGACAGAGACAAAGACAGAGACAAAGACAGAGACAGACAGACAGACAGACAGAGACAGAGAGAGACAGACAGACAGACAGTGGGGGGAAGGGAGGGAAAGGGGGAATTTCAAAAAGAAAAAGTAATGATGTGTAAAGATAAGATCACACACACACACACACACACACACACACACACACACACACACACACACACACACACACACACACACACACACACACACACACACACACACACACACACACACACACACAGACCGCCTTCCCCGTCCCCGTGCTGATATGGTACCGTGAACATGCTTCCAAATACGCCTGAAAAAGGTATTCCTCTCTCTCTCTCTCTCTCTCTCTCTCTCTCTCTCTCTCTCTCTCTCTCTCTCTCTCTCTCTCTCTCACACACACACACACACACACGCGCAAGGTAGCCTGATTTATTGACAGCATGCTTGGGAAATGCCACCGTTACGTCCAGGGTTCACGCCTGGTACAGCCATCCAGGCTGAATAAGTGGACAATTTGCTGTTACGGTCATCCAGGCCAGCTTTTCGCGGTTCCAGAGTTCACACTGTGAAGAGTAGGTAGTTTCCCTCTTGCCTACGCTTCACTATCGCCTCGGCTTGCAGATGTCTGATATATAGGCTAACTGTTTCACTACGATGACATTTTTCTTTCATTTTGGCCAGATCCAGATGATTCAAGCCAAATTCTAATATTATAGTATAAGAGAAATTATAGTGTTTTCTCTCTTGCCTAAGCCTCACTCCCGCCTCTGTCTGTTGTGTTAATGTAGTGGCGCCGACCCCTTCACTACGATGGCATCCTTTACATCATAGTCTGGCTACGACCGGACAACTGATATTAGTTCAGCGATCACAATTTTGTCTGAACGGATTAATTCTGGTGGAATTTCTACCATCTGAACAAAGTCATTAATTTTTGTCTGAGTTTAATTCAAGATGGATCATAAATTGCCCCCTTCTATACTGTGTTCTGGGGACAGCTCAGGAATGAAAACATTTAGACTATTTCAAGATATTACTATTATCCATTCGAGTTCAAGTAAAGTAACAGGCACGCTTGACAGAGTTTATGGGAAATAGGAAATGATGTAGAGGGTAGACACTGGTAATGCTGGCTGAGTCATGCCCACAACACATGAAACGTTGCTTGATGAATATGTGGGCGACGCTAGCTTTACTACGCTCTTAGCCCAGAATGTGGTAATCGAATCAAACTTTGGATTTATTTTTTAATACCAGGAATTTTTCTCAACTTAATATATTCCTCTGGTGTTAGCTTCAGTATGACACACATGTTCATTCATACAGGCGAAAAGAAAAGATTCATCAAATTCTTTATTTCATTTTTTTTTTTTCCCATAATGGTGGTAGGTGGGGACGCTCACCATCCACTCACTCGATGTAGTGCTGCTTTAGGTGTCTGCCTTTTCCTGTCTTCCATCCTTTCTCTTCTGTTTTTCTTTCCTTCTGCCCATGGGTGACTTTACACTCTCTCTTCTGTCTTTCTTCCCTTCAGTCTTTCCTCTTCCTTCTGCCTATGGGTGAATCTACACTGAGTGACAAGCCAAATGGTTTCCTCTACACCAGGAAACCATTTAATGTGATGGGAGGTAACCAAATAACCAAATTATAGCGCCTGGTGGTTTCTATCTATCTATCTATCTATTGCCAGACGCCTCAATCCCGTTTGGGGTGGCCACAAACAAATCGCCTCCAAGTCGCCCTGTCCCCCGCCATTTCACTGCCCTGCTCCCAACTCACACCCCCCTCTCTCATATACCTCTCCACCCCATCCCTCCATCTCATCCTCGGCCTCCCCCTCCCTCTTCCCTCCTCCACCTCACTCACATACACTTTCATCGTCAGTCTTTCACCCTCCATCCTCTCCACATGGCCAAACCACCTCAGTGTGGTTTCGTGGGTACTTAAGGCGCTCTAAGCGGATTGAGTCTGTATAGATTTATATCCAAGGAATGGTTGGGGTTTAGTGCTCACGCAGTGCCACTCAGGGATGAGTGAAACTGGTCACTCTCATCTTAAATGTCAAGACCAACTTGCATAGCCACGGCCTCCTATGCTCCTCATGGGGCAACATAGGATTGGATGATGGATGGATGGATGAATATTGTCACATAATAAAAGTTTGTTTTATTTAGAAAACACTACTCATAGTTAAAGGGTTGACAGTCTCAAGGGATCAGTCTGTTGCCCGACTTCGTATCGACTGGGGAAGATATTATGTTTGTATTATTCAGTTCAAGGTTTTCATATGTAAGTTGGTGAGTGATTATATCATTATTAACCCCGGCAAGGAATTAATATATTTGGCCAAGTTTTGGATGTTGTTGTTATTATTAAAATTTCTCACATACCAGTGGGAAGTTTCATTGCTTGTCTCAGTATTCTTATTTTTATTTTTATTATTATTATTACTCTAACTGTTTAAAAAGCAATGGCCATTACTCGGGGGCTATTTAGCCTAGAGCCTTCAAACTCTGTCAGGTGAGTTCCCCAGCTTCATCTTGCAAAACTGGAAGGGAATCGGTTGACCGGATCGTCGGGCATTAGCTAGAAAATAGAAAAGAAAATTGTTGACATTATCTCAGAAACCACTTAAGCTAGAAGGTTGAAACTTTTACTCCATATGCCCTTGCTGGGGAGCAGATGTTAATAGGGTACGCTCTTAATCCGATGAATATCCTCCAAAATCACATAGTCGTAGGGTCAAATATTGGGATATCCAAGATATTCAGGATGTCACCCACTGTTTAATAATATTCAGCTTAATCCTGCATCATCCTTGAACATGCTTGGGGTGTCATTTACTCGAGACTTGTCTTGGAAAGATCATATTACATCTCTTGTAAAATGAAATTAGGTGTGCTAAGCCGACTCCATTCCTTCTTTACCCCTGCACAATTGTTGACTCTATACACAGGTTATATCCGCCCCTGTGTGGAGTACAACTCTCATGTGTGGGGAGGTTCCCCACATACAGCTCTTCTCAATAGGGTGGAGTCAAAGGCTTTTCATCTCATTAACTCTCCTTCTCTTACTGACTCCCTTCAACCTCTGTCTCTTCGCCGTGCTGTTGCATCTGTATCTCTTTTCTATTCCTACTTCAATGGTCACTGCTCCTCTGAACTCTCTGCATGCATTCCTTCACCTCTATGACGGGCGCGTAGCACCCATCTAGCAGCAAACTCTCATCCCTTTTCTGTCCATCTCTCTAATGCAAGAGTTAACCGTTACTCCCAGTCCTTCATTTATGCAACAGATCAGCTCTAGAACTGTCTCCCTGTGTCTGTATTTCCTGCTTCCTATGATCTCCAGTCTTTCAAACGCAGTGTGTCCAGGCAGCTCGAAATGATCGGATCTTGAATTTAGCTCTCTCTTGTATTTTGGTTTTCCTTGGAAGGAACAGTTATTGAGGGCTCGTGGCCTTTGGTTCCTTCTTTCTCACATTAACCTGCCCCGTCCCGACCACTTTTCCACCACTGACTCCCCCTAATCCCGACCAATTTTTTTTTTTTTTTTTGGGGGGGGGCTCAAACCTCCGGTTTTGGTGAGAAACATCGAAAATTCATAGAGACATTGCTCTCCTGAGGTTTAAAATACTCGATACAGGTAGCGGTACCTCCTCACCATACTGTGTTTTCTATCAGTCTGGCTCCAAAGAAAACGAGTTCTGTGGGAAGGTAACCATTCCACACCACTCATAAACGGTATTTATTTATTTATTTGGTATGAATTTTATGTAGTACGAGCGTATATTGGTTTTCACACAGTAATATAGGCAATATAAGCATTGTTTCACGCACCAAACACATCAACATACCTGACCTTTTTTGGCAACATTACCTAATCATCATTTCTGACTGTTTCTTCCTCTAATGCTATGTAAAGTTTGTCTTCCACATTGTCATCGATTGGGGAACCACTCTGGCCCTGAATTTCGTACCGTGGCATGACATGTCTTTACTGGCCAGGTCACTGGTAACAGGTGAATTGCCGAGACAATGGCATATGGGGGGAGGGAGGTCATGCTGGGTAAGGCATTGTCCCTGCCTCGCATCTTGTAGAGGAAGGTGTCCCGTGTATACGTACCAAAAATCACTCGCGAAAATTGAAAATTGTGCAGATTAGGGACCTTGCAATTGATTCGCGTTTATGTACGTCAACGGGACTGTCAGTGACAAAACGTGTGGACGTTTATTCACGTCAGTGGGATGGGGCAGGTTAAAAAATAAAATCCATGAAAGAATACTGCTAGAGCCATCAAACTTGGTGGGCTTGTAGACGATGATGACATAAGGTGACATTTACAAGCTTAGTGACCATGACCTTGCCTGGGGTAAAAAATTGGTACTTCCCAGATATTCCAAATGTTAACTAACATTCCATGAAGGAAAAAAAAACTAGAGTCACCAAACTTCGTTGGCTTATTGACAGTGTATATCTTAAGGTGACATGCATAAGATCAGTGACATAATGTTCAAGGTCCCTTTATAGTTAGGCTTTTAGTAGTTAACTGTCCTTGAACAATTTCATGGTGTTCTAGGTATTAAAACTTCCCACATACCTGTTTGATGTTTAACTGTCTTTGTCAATATTTTTAATTATTGTTATGATTCTTTCTTCTTAAAGAGTAAATGGCCATTACTTGTGGGCAATTTAGCCTAGAGCCTTCAAACTTTTTCAGCTGAGTCCCCCTCCTGGCCGTTTTGTATGGCAAAATTTGAAGGAAATCAGTTAACAAGTTCTCTGGATATTATCCAGAACATTGAAAACCAAATTATTGAAATTATCTCAGAAACCATTTAAGCTAGAAAGCTGACATTTTTTTTTAGCATATGCCCTTTGCCAGGGAGTATGATCTTAATTAGATGAATATCCTCCAAGATCGCCAAGGGTAAAATATTGGAATTTTTCCAGATATTTTGGATGTCACCTAATTTTCCATGAAGTGTTAAAGCTAGAGCCGCCTAACTTGATAGACTTATAGACTGTGGAGACCTAAGGTGATATACACAAGGTCAGTGACCTTGACCTCGCATGGGGTAAAAAGTTGTTACTTCTCTGGATATTTTTTATAATGCAAGGAAGAACAAACTAAAGGCCAGAAGCCCGCAAACCGTTCCTTTCAAGAAAAAAAAAATACAAAAGAGAGCCAAACTCAAGACCCATTCATTTCAAGATGCCTGGACACACTGCGTTTAAAACACTGGAGATCATAGGAAGTAGGAAATACAGACAGAGGGAGACAGTTCCAGAGCTGACTTGTTGCTAAATGAAAGACTGGGAGTAACGGTTAACTCTTGCATTAAAGAGTTGGACAGAAAAGAGATGAGAGTTTGTTGCTAGAAGAGTGCTACATGCCTGTCGCACAGGTGGAGGGATGCAAGCAGACAGTTCAGAGGAACAACGACCATTGAAGTAGCGATAGAAGAGAGATAAAGATGCAACAGTGGTGAAGAGACAGAGGTTGAAGGAAACCAGTAAATGGAGGAGAGTTAATGAGATGAAAAGCCTTTGATTCCATCCTATTGAGAAGAGCTGTATGAGGGAGACTCCCCACACATGGGAGTTGTACTCTACACCGGGGCGAATAAAAACCATGGATAAGGCCAACAACTGTACAGGGGTAAAGAAGGTGCGGAGTCGGCTTAGCACACCTAATCTCTTGGAAACAGACTTTACAAGAGATGAAATATGATCTTTCCAAGATAAATCCCGGATTGAGCTGGATATTATTAAACATTAGTGGGTACTCCTGTGGAAGATTTTGTCGGGTTGATAGGTGTAAGAACTGAGTCTTTGATGCATTAAAAACAAGATTATTTTTACCCCAGTCAAAGATACGAGCCAAGTCAGACATTAGGTGTGCCATAGCCTCATCCCTTGTTTGTTGAAGTAACTGCTGAGATGGACGTTTCAAGAACTAAATGGAAAGGTGAAGAGTGGAATCATCAGCATACGAGTGGATAGCATTAGATGTACAGCTTAGAGGGTCATTGATGAATAAAAGAAGAGTTGGTGATAGGACATAACCCTGAGGAACACCATTGTTGATAGATCTAGGAGAAGAACGATGGCAGTCTACAACAGCAGCTATAGAACGACCAGAAAGGAAGCTAGAGATGAAGGCACAGATAGAACGATAGAAACCGTAAGAGAGCATTTTGGAAATTAAAGATTTATGACAGACTCGATCGAAAGCCTTTGAGATGTCAAGTGCAAAAGCAAAGCTTTCGCCAAAGTCCTGAAAGGAGGATGACCAGGAGGATGAAAGGTACGGTAGGTGACAAGATCGCCAGTGGAGTGACCATGACGGAACCCATACTGACGACCAGAAAGAAGGTTCTGATAGGAAAAATGCTTTAAAATGTTCTGCTAAGAATGGACTCGAAAACTTTTGAGACACAGGATGTTAAAGCAACTGGACGGTAGTTAGAGGGCTGGGAATGGTCACCCTTCTTTGGGACTGGCTGCATGAGAGCAAACTTCCAACAAGAAGGAAAGGTACAAGTTGACGGACAGAGGTGAAAGAGTTTACCTAGGCAGGTTGTAAGCACAGAAGTACAGTTCTTGAGGACAACAGGAGGGACTCTATCAGGCCCTTATGCCTTGTTAGTATTGAGGCCTGTGATGGCAGAAAATACATCAGCTGAAGAGATTTTAATGTTAGGCATGAGGAAGTCAGAGGGGGGGAAGTGATGAAGGACAGCATTGGATTCATCTAAGGTGGAATTGGAGGAGAAAGTCTGAGCAAAGAGATCTGTTTTATCATTTGAAGAAATAGCTACAGAACCATCAGAGTAGAAAACAGGAGGGAAGGATGATGAGGTAAAATTTTTAGAAAGATTTTTCGCAAGGTGCCAGAAAGAATGGGAAGAATTCAAGTTGGAGAGCTGAGAGAATTTAGTATGGATGAAATTATTATTAGAAGCGCAAAGAACAGACTTAGCACGACTCCAGGCAGAAACAAAAAAAAAAGATGTGATTCAGGGGTGGGTTGGCTCTGGTACCTTTTATAGGCCCTCTCCTTGTTGCGGACAGCATTAGAACAAGTGTGATTAAACCAAGGCTTTCTTGCATTAGTCAAAAGATATGCGAGACGAATGTATGCTTCCATGCCTGAGAGAATAACTTCCGTAATGCACAAGACATACTCAGGTGGCTTCCAGTTATGGAAGCAATAACCAATCCATGGAAAATAAAATATGTACTGCCTGAGGGCCTCCCAATCTGCAACTCCAAAGTGCCACAGTCGACGTTTCTTTGGAGGGTCCACAGGCCATACTGGAGCAGTAGGACAGGTTAACCCCTTAACCGCAGGGCATCACTTTCATGATGTTTGGAAGCAAGGGATCATACCGCGAGGCGACACTTTTGTGATTCTGAGTTATTTTGAATTCACCCGGGCTTCCAAGTGGGGGCTTGTATCATCTATCAGTACTGCCAATGTCCAACACTAGTCAGCACTCCTAATCTTATCTGTACTCCCATCCATTGTTGACAATTTAGCCATTTCTCCCTGTTCTTGATTCCCCTCCCTACCTCCCCTCCATTACCCTATCCTCTCGCCTGCCCGGCTGTGCTACACTAAGTAAATCTTCCCTGGAATTTTTCACTGATTTCATCCATTGAAATAAGCCCTATGCCCTATTCTTATACCAAATAATATATACAAGAAAGAAATAAGGTAAGTGAGAGTGCCATACACCTAGAATTGGCTAATTATCACCTGACAACACCTCACGTGCACTCATTCGCTAATTTTCGCTGTTTATTTCTCCTTGAAATATTCCGTATAATCTATTTTCGTAATAAAAATATATATAAGAAAGGAAGGGAGAAGCCTAAGTGATATTTACATTCACCTGGAACTACCTAATTATTGTAAGCCACCACACTGTATTCTACGCTAAATAAATCTTCCCTGGAATTTCCACTGATTTCATCCATTGAAATAAGCCCTATGCCCTATTCTTATACCAAATATATTTATACAAAAAAGAAATAAGGTAAGTGATAGTGCCATACACCTGGAATTGGCTAATTATCACCTGCCAACACCTCACGTGCACTCGTTCGCTAATTTTCGCTGTTTATTTCCCCTTTGAAATATTCCATATAATCTATTTTCGTAATAAATATACATATAAGGAGGGAAGGGAGAAGCCTAAGTGATATTTACATTCACCTGGAACTACCTAATTTATTATGTATTGTCTTGGTTTCCTGCCAATCATTTCATTGCTATATATTAGCAGGTCTCATAGGGCTGAAGTTGGTAGTATTGCACCTACCCTAGCCAGGCGGTAGGAGGCCACCACTATCAGTTCACTGTCGTCTTTGAAAGTGGGATTATGTCTGATTTGTTCCTGCTAACTTGCGCCGCTTTATAGCCCCATGCAAAGGGCCCTGTGACCTTTACCCCCTACTAAACCTCGTGTGGAAAGAGGTAAAGGGCTGGCAATTGATAGAGAGTGACTGATCTTTTTATTGAGTAAAGCAGTGCAAGTGGAATTGTAAATAAAGTGTAAACAGCAAGAAAGCAATTAATGTAAATATAAGTGAACAGTGGAAAATAGTTTTATAAGTTACTTCAAGTGACAGTGCATAACACAGTGTAAATAAAATAGAAATGTAAATAATGTAAATAAAGTAGAGAACGTAAATAGAAATGTAAATAATGTAAATAAAGTAGAGAACGTAAATAGAAATGTAAATGAGTGGTATGATAAGAATACGAGTATAAATACTAGGAGTAATGAAAGTGAGAGTTTCACTCTAGCATGTATAAATACTATGAGTTATGAGAGTGAAGGTGAAAGTGACATTCACTCGCAATGCTTGTATACTGGACGAGAAAGTGAATGCTACGTATTTTACTGAAAGAAATTGAATCCGTACAGTGACAATAAACTACTATTACTGAAAGAAACTTATGGATAAAGACTGTAGATATATATAAGTGTTATATAGTAACAGAAATATAAACTGTGAGTGTTTTTATGAATAATAGACAACACTAGCGGCGAACGATCGGAAGTGGGATGGTCATACGCCCTCGTAATTTTCATTGCTTTCACAGTGTTTTTTTGGGGGAGTATGGATTCCAAACTATTTGAGAATCATAGATTAGTGTTTCTAGTGATAATATCAGGCTGTGGTAATCATATTACGAGTTGTCGGGAAGTGTAAAGTGGAGACTTCGTTATCCAACTTCAGAGGTCTCCACAAGTCCTACAGTACTCGACGAAGGCTCAACAAACACCCAAGGAGAAAACTGAAGGTATGTGCCATAAGTATATTTGATTTTAATATTCTAGGACTAATAACTGAATTTTGGCAAATATTTTTAGAAAGTCTGTCGGAGCGCGAATATGCCCGGGGGAGCCGCAAGTCAAAGCAAAACAAGCCCGTGGTGTAAGGGTTAAGGGAATAAGGTTGTCATCGGAGGAGCCCAACGGAGAAGAAAGATGAACAGTGTAACCAGAAGGATTTTTTGTAAGGAAGAGGTCAACTATGCTGGAGTTCTTCCCAAGGCGGTCAGGGATACGGGTAGGGTGCTGTACAAGCTGCTCTAGGTTATTAAGGATAAAAAAGATGTAGGCTTGTTCACCAGGTGGATCAGTGATAGGAGAGGAGAGCCAAAGGTGGTGATAAACAATGAAATCCCCTAGAATGGAGATATCTGAAAAAGGAGAAATGGATAGAATGTGTTCCATCATAGAAGTAAGACAGTCAAAGAATTTTTCATAGTAGAATTAGGGAATAAGTAAACAGAGCAGCAGAGAATGACAGGAAAGCCGAAACCAGAGAATTCAGAAGAATCAAGTTCATGAACACGAGAGCAAGATAAGTCGTTGCGTACATGTACACAACAATGACCTTTGGCTTTGAAAGTAGGAAGATACAGAAAAGGGTTTGCTATCAGTTGCCTCAGACAGCTTAGTCTCGGTAAGGAAGAGCAGGTGAGGTTTAGAGGAGAGGTGGTGCTCAACAGATCAAAGGTTAGAGGAAAGGCCACGGATGTTGCAGAAATGAAGAAGAAGTGAGTCAGACAGTGGTTCCAGGCATCTCGCTGAGTCGTCACCTGGAGAGGGGCAGATTGTGGGGGCATTTATGGTCCCCGCCCCCCGGGGACTCTGAGGCCTAATTGCATGACGCCATTTATCTTTTTCAATTTTGAAAAGGAAGTGTATTGTGTACTGTGCATGTAGTTTGGTGTTGACAGTTAGAGAAACTTGTATTGGAGAGCATGCTGGCCTATCCTCTGTGTTACTGAAGCACTGAAAAAGTTCAACAAAAGGGGATGGTCAGGAACTAGTCCCGAAGGCTGATGAAACGGGAGCTCCAGTTCTCACTGTCATCAGCTTTCCATCCACCTTGGTAGTACTGCCCTGCTCGACTGGTGCTACAGTCTACTCCTCCTGGATGCTGCTCAATGTTCCATAAAGGATTCAAACCTGAGCCACCAAACCTAGTGGACTTTAAAGCTGTGATGACCTAATGTGATATGCAGAAGATTAGTGACCTAGACCTTGCCTAGGTAAAAAATTGGGACCTTTCCCAATATTCTGAATGTTACCTTAATTTCCATGAATGATTAAAGCTCAAGCCACCAAACTTGTTGGACTTACAGACTGTGATAACTTAAGGAGACATGCACAGCATCAGTGACTTTGACCTCAAGGTCCCTTTATAGTTTGACTTCTAGTAGGCAATGGCTGTGGGAAGTTGTTCTTTGTCAAAACTGTCCTTGAACAATTTTACAGTATCGTAGTTATTAAAAGTTCCCACATCCCAAAGGGAAGTTTTACTATGTCATATTCTTATTATTCTTTCTCATTAAAAAATTCAGTGGCCATTACTTGGAGTCTATTTAGCCTTGAGCCTTCAAACTTTGTCAGCAGAGTCCCCTCAGCTTGCCACTTCGTACTTCGTCTGGCAAAATTGGAAGGAAATTGGTAAATCGGATCTCTGGATATTATCCAGAACACAGAAAACCAGATTCTTGACATCATCTCAGAAACCACTTCAGATAAAAAGCTGACATTTTTATAGCATAAGCCCATTGCTTGGTAGGAGATCCTAAAGGAGTATGATCTTAATCATATGAGTATCCTCTGAGATCACTTAAGCTCCTTTCAGACACATCAACTTTAAACCGTGCGCTGTGGATGACGTGGCACATTGGTATCAATGAGTGTTTTCACACACGTTGACAACGGCAAAATGCTGTTCACGACTGCCATGGTCACCACAGCATCCATTTCGATCCAGCATGACGTCATGCCTTCCACTGCATAAAAATTGGTGTGTTCATACAGGTCAACTTCTGGTGTGCCGATGCACTCCGTAAAATGTGCCCAGCATTCATTTTCCTGCATAATGTTGTGCGAGACGGATCACTGGTGTTGTGTGGGCTGAACGATGGAGGAAGATATTGATATAGAACTGCTGATTAGCTTAGTACCTGATAGGCTGGTTATCTGGGATAAAAGCCTAGAACAGTACAAGTACTGAGCAGAAACCAGTGCAGCATGGAGGGAGGGGTGCAGCCACATGAGCCGAGAGTTTGTGTCTTTCGTTGATGAAGCAAAGAGCAAGTATGGTGAGTACAGTTTTATAATTTTTTTTGTGTTTAACTGTATGATTTTCTAGAAAACTGAGGGAATGGACATGGCTTCATGTCGTGTCTTGTCATTCATAGATGAAATACACGATGTCGCTGTCATGGATGCACGATGTCATGCCGTCCACGGCAGACAGCAAAAATACGATGCATCTGAAAAGGGCCATAGGGTCAAATTGGGGATTTTCCCACACATTCCAGGTGCCACCTAATTTTCCATGAAGGAATAATGCTAGAGCCACCAACCTTGGTGGACCTGTGGACTTTGATAACCTAAGGTCACATCACAAGATCGGTGACGTTGACCTCAAGGTCAAGGTCACATGAACCTGCAGACTTTCAGTTTGGGCCCTATTCAATTCTGCTTCTCGGGGGCTACAGAGAAAATAAAAATTATTTCAGAATCCCAAAAGTCTCCTCTATAAGCCTGGAATATCGTTTTGCATCTAAATTAAAATTTCATTCAACCAGTTTTGATCTTTCTGCAGAAAAGTCATGATGGGGTTAAAAAAAAAAACTGCAAAAAGACATTTTTTGATGCTGCAAATCTATTAAGGCCTTATTGCTCGAGGCTGAAAATTTGTGTGGTGATTGCATTGTATACACCTAGTTAACACGAAGGAATTGGTGCAAAATGAACGTCTGAAATAGAAAATTGACTGTAACTTGGAAATTATTTAGGTTGTAAAGAAAATAAATAGTGTTCCAGACTCCTGAAATCAAGGCCAGTTTATGGTTTACTGACTGATGAGAGTTGGTGACCTTGACTTTGTTCCCAGGTTATTTCCCTCAAGGTCCCTTTATAGATCGGCTTCCAGTAGGCAAAGACTGTGGGAAGTTTTTCTTTGGCATAATTATTCTTGGACAATTTTACTGTGTTCTATTTATTATTATTACAGTATTGTTAGTATTAGTATTATCGTAATTTTCATCATCATCATCATCATCATCATCACATAAACCTGCCAGTAGCAAAAATAGGAATCCACATGTGACGGCAGGGGACTATTTACCCTCAGCGGAAAAAAAAGGAACACAAACATACTTAGCCCTGAATCATTGTTTATACCTCGCCCGATTATAATTACAGTGGCTTTACTCAGAACCTCCTCCTATATATAAGTGTTCCTGGCCATGGTACAACTGATATTTTCTATGGACTAGGAAATAAACCAAGCGAAACGACAGATAGATACCTAGTAAATAATTACGTCAGCTACTGAAACATTACTTCATCTGTTATAACATTAAATCAACTGTTAAAGTTACTTCCACAATTAAAATATTACCTCAGACACCAAATTAAAGCATTGCCCCAACTACCAAAACATTACCTGAACTCAGAATATTACATCAACTATTAAATCATTACCTCAGCTATTAAAAGATTATGTCAACCAACGGAAAGGTTACTAAATTAACATTCCGTTCTTGATGTGGCAGGTAATTAGAACAACTTGCCGAGGATGAAGCCAGTCTTCTCCGCGCACAGATTCACCACCAGGAAACTGCATCCTACTTCTGGAAATCTAATCTATCCTGTGGGATGAGAGATGTGTATAATCAGTATACACTGTATGCCAGTATGCACCATGTGACACAGTAGTATATATATATATATATATATATATATATATATATATATATATATATATATATATATATATATATATATATCTCACCTCACCGCATCAGCCTTTCACTGCAGGACCGGCCTATCCCGACTGAAGTGTGGACAATACAGCCAATGTATCTCCACCAAGTGGCTTAGACTGTCTAGTAGAGATTGTATGTAGGGTGAGAAGTGCTTGTAAGTGTAATTGTGGTGTTGGAGTGGCTTTGGATATGTGTGTGTAGTCTTTGAACCAAGTGTAATCAGCCCAAGCAAGCTGACTGGATGCAAGCATATTTTATAGTATGGGACACTGGTTCAACCACAGCACCCCTTATGTCCGCCAATGCAGTATGTGGCCTGAAGAACGCTCCCAAAGTTTATTACCCTGGCAGGGCTCGAACCTTCGTTTTTCAGTGTACGAAAACGCACATTACCACTGTACCACACACACACACATATATATATATATATATATATATATATATATATATATATATATATATATATATATATATATATATATACAGTAAAACCTACACAATTCGGCATTATACACGTGCAAGCCTTGCCGAGTTAGCCTATTTGCCGAGTTGTAGGGATGAACTTTAAGTTCCCTCCCAGCACACACACACACAAAAAAAGGAAAAAATGGAAAAAATTTAACGTTTTTACAATAAACAGTAAAAGCTGCATTACCATGATTCCACGCAGTTGTAGGGTGTATTGCAGGCATGGAGGAGGACTTTTGGTAGTTTTTGGAGGTGTTAGGGGGCTCAAGATCACTTTTGGGCACATCTTTACTGTACTGTACTTGACACTGTACACTATGTAGGCCTAAAGCACAATTAACACTATAAAGGCCATACTGTAATGTATTTATGACTTGTACTATACTGGGGAACTAATGACAAAACATCTAAACATTACTGTACAGAACCTATTCACTAAACACTGGCGTAGAACTGGGAGACGCCATGGTTATCTTCTGCAGGTACAATCCACTTAAGAGTGCATAACACTTAGTCACAAGCAGAGCGAGTGAGGAGAGAATGCAACACGGACTGCGGACGAAAGCAAACTGGACCACATGTGGCGCACAACAGGCTTTGTTTACATCCCCATGCACATGTGAAGCTGGGTTACTCTTGCTGAATGTCGGTACAACTCGGCATCTTACCGAGCTGGGGGGATTTTTGCCGACTCTCTTCCTCTCACGTGTGCATTTTGGGGAATTTTTGAATTTTGATTTTTTAAATGAATATTTTGGAGCCTTCCCGAGTTGTAGAAATATCCGACTTGAAGGATGCCGAATTGTAGAGGTTTTACTGTATATACACAGGAGATCTGTTCAGACTGTATCCGTCTTTGGACTCTAAAAAAATGAATAGGTAACCTTCTGAGCTAGGACACTAATCCCCCTCAAAGTAGGCCCCTTCTGACCTGACATATGTAGGCCAACGTTCCTTCCACTGCCTGAAACAATTTTCAAAGCCGGTTCTCGGTATTTCCTGCAGGGCCGTCATCGCATTCAACATGATCGCTTTTCTTGCATGATCATTGCTTAATAAGTTGGCATATGCAAATCACGATCCAGACTTTCTGAAGACTGTTATCACTGGAGATGAGGCTTGGGTGTACGGTTCAAACCCACGAACCAAACCACAGTCGTCCCAGTGGAAGCATGCAGGGTCGCCTTGGCCAAAAAAAAAGTGACAGGTCAGCAGTAAGGTACAACGCACTCGCATGTTGACAGATTATTGTCGACTACCATGATGTGCATCACGAATACGCACCACAAGTTCAGACTGACAACAGACATAACTACCTCGAAATTCTCCGTCGTCTTCATGACGAAGTTTGAAGGAAGAGGACAGATCTTTGGAAGGCTGTAGGTTGGAAGCTGCACCACGACAATTCCCCTGGCCATTCTTCTCAACTGATTCATAAATTTTTGGCCAAACATAACATCCAGCAGTTCCAGCAGGCTCCCTACTCACCAGATATGGTTCTGTGCAACTTTTGGCTATCCCCCAATTATATATATATATATATATATATATATATATATATATATATATATATATATATATATATATACAGTATATATACAATATATATATATATACAGTATATATACAATATATATATACAGTATATATATCGATAGATAGATAGATAGATAGATATTCAGGGTATATATATATATATATATATATATATATATATATATATATATATATATATATAGATTGATTGATTGATTTATACACACACACACACACATATATATATATATATATATATATATATAGAGAGAGAGAGAGAGAGAGAGAGAGAGAGAGAGATAGATAGATAGTGTGTGTGTGTGTGTACTTTCGCCGTGTTACTTTTTATTTAACATGATCTTAGATATTGCATTTTTTTTTTTTTTCACTACCCATGGCTCACATTTTCCCATTTATATTCGATTAACATCTACTCTGTCATTATTTAATTTGTCACATGATAATTGCCATATATAATTTCATTTTTCTTCTGTACTACTTTTAACCATTCTCTTCTTCCATTAACTTGCATATTCAGTTACTACAATTGGGTCTCTATTATAAAGACAACAACTTCCCGCCTCCCATTCCTCTGAATTCATTGTGTTATCACGAATTTTCCGTGTGTCTGGATCCACATGAGTGGTAACCTAGTGTTGTAACTAATATTTTGCACTATTTTATAGTTTATAATATATATACACGCCATGTATTTGAGCATGTTTACATATGTGGAGTGTGGTTGTGTTGTGCACTGCTTGGCCATGACATTCCCCTTGCAGTGTACTTACAAATTGTCTGAGTAAAATATCACATTCCGCTGTTACAATATTTAGTGCCACATAGAGCAGTGGTTGCTATCAATCTCAGGTCAGTCAAGGGTAGAGCGTCCAAACGCCTACAACTTAACTCCACGATCTGAAGACTTGTTCACAAATAATGAGTGAAACGGGATGTATAGCTGTTTCTCTAAATCCACATAAAACGACGTACAAGTATTCAACATAATCTCTCTGTCGATTAGGAACTGGACAGAGAGCTGCGTGCCCATAATCATATTATGTAATACTCCACCACCACTCCGTCTGGCGATTTCTCGTGTGTTGTGGGGACCTCTCAGTCAGTGTTCTCTATATTTATCCTTCATCATTTTATCATTTTCTACTCCCATTGCCACAACCACATCGACACCAGGAGACAGTGTTGTTAATATCAACCCGAGGTTATTTTCTTTTCTTCCAGTGTCACTCCCACCCCAACATCAGCAAACAGTCTGCAATATCAGTATCTATCCTGGATCAGTATTCTTATCCTACTTCCACTGACACATCCGCGTCAACACCAACAGACAGTCAGCGTGACTGTGTCTATCCTGCATCATTTACTCAACTCCTGCTCCTACAGCCACACCCACGCACACGCCAACAGACACTCAGCTTTATCAATGTCTATCCTGCCTCACTTATTCATTTCCTACTCTTACTGCCACACCCACGCACACACTAGACGACTGAGCCATCCACACATCACATTAATATTCAGCCACATAAGTTTCTAGTGGAACACTATTTGCGAACCTCCGTGTACTTCAGCATAAGTGCATCTCTTTTGAAAATCTTGCTGTGAAATATCGTCCTTTTGGCAGACACTTTATGTATTCGTAAATATCTAGGATGCATGGAATCGCTTAGTTTGATTTAATGAACAAGTTATAAGTAAATAAATGAAACAAGACACAGTAAACTAATAATATTCCCGGTCTTTCTGATAATGGCAAACACCCTTTGATGTAAGTGGCACATCAGGAAATTCTCTTCACTCTGTAATTCTGTTGATCCTGAAAATAAACTGCCATCTTAAGGCTTCATTAAACCTTATGGTTCATATTACAATCTGGACCAGGATATGTAAACGCACTTCCAATTAATTCCCTGTTGTAACTCAAGCTTTTATATGCTGGAGGGACAAGAAGGCTGTGTAATCTTCCTCCTTGATCTGTTTTAACTTCATAAATAAACCTTATTTTATAGCACAACAGTTAAAACATGTTATAATTGGTTTCTGCTGGATGATCTTTGAAATGAGTGCAAAATCTTCCCAAGTCTTGTTCTTTCCATAAAAATATAGGTTAGAACAGCAGACCATTATTAAACATGTCCGTGACTTCCACATCAGGAATGTCCATGGTCCTGGTCATCATAAAGGATTTTTTTTTTTATTAAGGAAAAGAATAGTCAGTACAAGAAACTACCGTATTATTATTACACAAAATTAATTACATAAGTACAGTCGCCCCAAGATGTGATGGCAGAGTATCTAGATTATTTTGGTCATTGATATCAAACAAACTGTACTCTACCTTGTATCTTTGCAGGATGAAACCTGTTTGTAAAACTGTAATAGAAAAGAATAAGTAAATGCCAAAGTACCTGTTCATTTCAGAATTTTAGGAAATAATTAGTTATAATAATAGGAAATCCTGAAACGGACCTAATTGAAATTTCAGAACTATGGCTTAGGGAGACAGGAATAATTTGTGGAGTTTAAATATAGTATGATAACAAGCAATAACTTCTTTGTAATGTAAAACTGAAATGAAAAGTGATTTAATAAACAAGTTAACTCAATCATTATTATTTATGTTAGAATGTTGGTGAATAATTATAAGTCATCTATTTCCGTTTCCTTTGTCTCCCAGTACAACTGGGACATGAAAATGTCAGTATGAATGGGACAGGAAAATGTCAATATAAGTGGGACAAGAAAATGGCACAATAAGAAATGACATGATGAAATTAAACTAATAATTACACCCTAAAAATGACACCATAAAAATCAGGCAAGAAAATGGAACAGGGAAGTATAACAGTAAGAATGAGACAGGAAAAACGACACAGGAAATGGCTCACCAAAAATTGTACAGTAAAAAAGGCACACTAAAAATGATAGTATAAATCACAAGAAAAATACAGGAAAAATTATGCTAACATGACGCAGTAAATATTGTACAGTAATATTACCAAGTAAAATGACATAATAAAGTCACACAGTAGAAATGGCACGTTATAATGATCCAGTAAAAATGCCTAGGCAATACTGGCTCAGTAAAAATGACACTTTTATAGTGGCGCAAATGACACAGCAAAATGATAAGGTAAAAATGGGACAGGAAAAATAAGTTAAAATGCCGCAGTAAAAATAACCCAGTAACATGACACACTAAAATGACACAGTAAAAAAAAAAAAAACTGAAATGGCACTGTAGGAATGGTACTAAAATGACTCGATAAAAATAACACCGGAAAATGACTGTGTAACTGAGGCACTAAAATGACAGTAAAAATAACAGTAAAAGACAGGAAAATGTCAATAAAAATATCACTGTAAAATGAAACAATACAATGACACAAATGTAATGATAGTAAGTATTACACACGAATATATCATACAGATATGTTAGAGGAGAGAATGAGACTGGAACAGGAAAGTGTCCATAAATATAGGACAGGGAAATATCACAAAGTGCCAAAAAAAAAAAAAAAAAAAATGGAACAAGAAAGTGTCAGTAAAGTTGGGGCAAATAATAGCAATAAGAATGAGTTAGGAAAATGACAAGTAAACAGAAAACAGAAAAAATGACATAGTAATAATGGCAATAAAAATAAGACAGGATAATGGAACAGGGAAAATGGGAGGAGAAAAAGGCCATAACTATAATGACACACTATTACTGACAGAAAATTGACACAGCAAAAGACACAAAGTAAAATAACACAGTAAAATGGAACAGCAAAAATAACATAGAAAAATGACACAGTAATATAGTACAATAAAAACAACATGGTAAAATAACAGTAAAATAACATAATAACAATGACAGCAAAAATGACAGGAAAAAAAAGACAAACCAAACAACAGCAAAGTGACACAGTAAATATTACACAGAAGAGTAAAATATGACACAGTAAATGAAAGATTTCAGCCCAGTTAAATAACACAGTATAAGTGGCACAGCCAAATAACAGGGGAAAATGATAGATTATACATAAGATACTGTGCATGACTAAAAATTTTGGGAAAAATTACTCAGTTAAAAGGACACAGTAAAAAGGACAAAGTATGCTTGACAAAGTAACCACGACTCAGTAAGACTGGCAAAAGTGAACTGTGTCATGAATTTTTCATGGTTACTTTCAAGGCCGGATTTAAAGAGTTACTATAGTCCATTCACGTTAACTTGGCCCAGATTTTTGTCCTTCAGCAGCCTATTCCAAGTTGCTGAGTGAGAGAAAAAGATATTTCTCCGGCTCCGCATCCTCTCCTTAAAACTTTTTCGCGACTAGCATCATATTCTTGGGACTATCTCTTGTTACAGGTAATTATTCAAGAGGGAGACATGGCAAACTCAGGCCAATGCAAAGTGAACAGATTATAGCAACATACTCATGGGGACTCTTCACAAAAGGGTCCCCACAGAAAAGGGCCCCACACAAAAGGGCTCCACACAAAAGGGCCCCCACACAAACCTGACACATAAAGACCACTACACAAAAGTGCCTTCCACACAAAAGGGCTCCACTCAAACGGGCCCCCCACACAAAAGGGCCCCCACACAAATGGGCCCCTAACACAGAAGGGCCCCACACACAAAAGCCCCGCCCCCACAATAGGGCTACACACAAAAGGGCCCCCACACAAAATAACCCCCAAACAATGGAGTCCTCAGCACAACAGAGCCACCACACAAAGGGGTCCTCCGCACAAAATTGACCCCCACACACACGGTCTCCCACAGGACAGCTGAATGTTGATGTCAGAAATTTCTTGTCTCTAAAATATAAAGGATGGGAGCCACTGCTATGTATTCTGTACAGGATAGATATACTGTAGTTTTAAAATGCCGTGGGTGTTTATGGTGTTAAAGGTGTAAAAATTAGGGTACGTTCTTGACCGAACCTCTCCTAAAACTTTCCAGGAGGGGAATGCTCAAACGAACTTGCAATCGCCTCCCTGTGGACTAGGTACGTAAAATCCATGCTAGACAATTTACCAATCAACACAGCACCAGTTCCAGATGGAATTCCTCCTATTGCTTTGAAAAAATGCTCCCCAGAACTTGCTTCTGTTCTAGCCCAATTATTCAGACTATGCAAATGTACTCGTACTTCTTCATTCCCTAACTCTTGGAGAGAAGCTAATATCCACCCAGTTCCGAAGAACGGAAGTTCCTGTAACCTCTCTGATTACAGACCAATATCTATCATATCATCTCTTGGTAAATTATTTGGAATGAATTTGCACATAGTTAAACATCTTGAATCCAATAACTTAATCAGTGATAGATAATATGGTTTTCACCATGAAACATCCACCATTGATATAATTAACCCTGCGTTAATCCCCTGGCGTGTTGGAACACCGTTTGTACCCTGGGGTGCTTGAACACCCCACCCCCCAAAATTCATGTATTGCTGCTAATTTTTCTGATATATTCATATAGCTTCTTGAATATACTCTTCCAGTTACTCATGAACAGATTAAATACATTGTAGCTGATATTTAAGAATATATGTGTAAGAGAATAGGTCGAACATAAGCAAAACCGAATTTTGGTTCTAACACTCATTTATTAGATAGTGGTATAAAGTATTATATATGATATGGTTTTTATTTCCTCAAAATCATCATTGACAATATGCAAATTCCTAAATAAGTTTCATTTTCAGATTCTTTACTAAATTCATGGCTACAGAAATATGTCAGTGTTGTGATATAAAACTAATTCTATTTCTGATTGGCTATAAACATAAAAAAAAAAAAACTTGTTTATGCCTCCAAAAACACACCGAGACAATAATAGAAAAATGTATGTCACCAAAATAAGTGCAAATTGTTCCAATAAACATAAAATTGCAAGAAAAACATAATGAGGTAATTACAGAACCATAGAGGACAAACTAGTACTGATGGGTGACTACACACCCCAAAGGACAAACATGTGTCTATTCTTCACATGACCAGGGGCAGGAGTGTGAAACTCTCAGTGGTCCCTCCCCTCACATATTCAGGAAGGTACTGGAGAAGAGAGGAATGTCAGTGTTGCCAACCCATAATTGTGAGCATACAATTTTTTTGGGGGGTGTTCAAACACCCAAGGGTACTAACATTGGGTTAATCTCCTGACTCACACCATCCATCAATCAGTTGAACAACATGGAGAAACTCATGCAATAGTCCTTGATATTTCTAAAACTTTTGACAGTGTGGCACCATTCCCTACTATCCAAACTCCCTTCCCATAGACTAACATCTTTTGTTCCTCTGATTTCCTCATATCTCAGTGACAGGAAGGTATTCCAATTTCCACTTAATTAACGCCGGTGTGCCACAAGGATCAGTTCTGGCCCCAACCCTACTCCTAATCTATGCTAATGATCTCTTATCCGTCACCCATAATCCCATCCATTCATTTACGGATGAGTCAACACTTCATAGTTCATTCACATTTAAACACCCATTCACAAAGTTTAATATCTTTAACTCACAACTCCATAAATCAAAACTTATCTACGATCACTGAATGGGGACAAAATAACCTTGTCTAATTTAATGCTAGTAAAACAAAATATATACAGTTTCCTAATAGTCAGATATTGCCAGATTAATATATTACCTTCAATGATACTAATATTCCTGTCTCCAAAAGTATTGAAATTCTCGTTGTTTCACTTAACAGTGACGTCAACTGGACCTTTCAGGTCAGATCACTTGCCAAAACTGCCTCAAAGAAACTGAATATTTGTACTGAGTTCGTAGCTTCTTCACTAACGAGCAGTTGGCTATAATTTATAAGAGTCATGTGCAGTCTCAGTTGGAATATGGTTCATTCTTGTGGAATGGATGTGGAGAGGTTACACTAAAACAACTAGGCAAAATTCAGAGTAATACTGCTAGAATTAATATTAACCGTGCTATTACAAATAAATACCTCCCCTACAGGCAAGAATGAATGTTGCCTTCCTTGCATTATTTTACAGATACTTTTATGGCAAATACTTAGACGAAGTTGCATCCATTGTGCCACCTCTCAATGCCTTCCTCTGAACTCGAAGGGCATCAGGTGGTGCTCATGACTGGAATGTCACACTGCCATATTGCAGAACTTTTGTCTATCAGAAATCTTTTATTTCCCGAACTGCATCTCTCGAACTCGCTTCCCCAGAATTGTCAGCGTTGTTTCCCCATACACTTCAACCAACTGTTACAGATTTTTTATGAATTGAGGACACCAGTAATCAGGTGCATGGATTATCTTTTATTTATTCATTTTTTTTTTCCTTTGTTCTGTATAAAAAAAAAAAAAAAAAAAAAAAAAGTTTTTTTTGCTGAAAGGACAAGGACCGAACCGTACAGAATGTTTCCTTCTATAAGGCAGGCTTCCGTTAAGAGAGGAAAAAATCCGTCAGGTTGTAACCGTTTTCTGCAGCAAGGACACGGAATGGAACATTCAGAGTCTTTCCATGTCTCTAGTTCGTCCTCGAAAAATAAATCTAAGTTATGACTGTAAATCGATCGTAATAATTTTCAAGTTTCCCACACCTGATTCATCTGTGAAGAAGCAAATGCATTTGTGATGGAGGCAGAGCTATGGAGCCAAACAAGTGGAACTTCACATTCCTCAGTGCCTGGATTCACGAATAAGCTTAAGGGCAAAGAAAGGAGAGTTCAGAGTCCCTACGAAATAGATCAAGTTACGACAGGGAATCAATCGGAGATAAGTACCACCCCAAGACCCCTAACCATTTGCCTCACATCATGTGTGCTCTAGAGGGACTCAACAAGATCCTGGATACTGGCATAGGATGCTTCTTACTACCTTGTCTTAAAGGATTAATTTTCCATATCACACTTCAACACTCATCTGTATGTGATGCAACAATGCGTGGGGTGTGACACAGAGTGCCGTGTGTCGTGTGGCAGTGTGTGATATGGCAGCATGTGGCATGGCAGTGTGTTCTGTGGCAGTGTGTGTGGTGTGGCAGTATGAGGTGTAGTGATTACATCTGCCAACGAAAGCTAGAGCCCTGTTTGTCTGTTTGACAAGATATGTCGGAAAGTTATTGGTGAATTTCGGTGAAATTTTATTAAGTGTATCACTGGTCAAGGAAGATTTTATTAAATTTTTGTGATTTGGAGTCCAGAATCAGAACAGATTGTGTTTGTTTGCCTACAAGATATCTCAAAGAGTTGCTGATTGATTTTCTCTTTTTTTTTTTTTTTTGGGGGGGGGGATATGTGGGTCATGGGCACTGGACGAGGCATGCACCCTCATTGCTGAGGACCTGTTTTAGTAGCAGTATGCTAACTATTCTGCTATCTACAGCCAGACGCCACAATCCCGTAAAGGGTGGCCGTTTGTCTTTGAGTTAGTTGTTTTACGGGGAGGGACACTAACCCTCCGCCAACCCACTTGTTGACACTGGGGAACACGTGTGGGTTGGTTACATGGTTACCGCCCATCGTTGTAAATGGTTTCCTGCCTTACAGGAAACCATTAAGCTTGTCAATCAATGCAACGGCATCTGAGAAGAAGAATAAAAAGTGACAGGAAAGGTGGAATGAATGGGAAGGGGCGAGGACGGACAAAGAAAAAGAATGATAAAGGTGAAAAAAGTTGGCTGCACATCACAGTAATGGTTCATTCGCATTTTACAGCAAATCTGATCTATCTATCTATCTATTGCCAGACACCTTAATCCTGTGAGGGATAGCCACAAACAAAATCGCCTCCATGTTGCCCTGTCCCCCGCCATTTCACCGCCCCGCCCCCAGCTCACACACCCCTCTCTCATAATTATATCTCTCCACTCCATCCCTCCATCTCATCCTTGGCCTCCCCCTCCCTCTCCCCCCCCTTCCATCTCACTCACATACACTCTCCTCTTCAGTCTGTCACACCTCATCTTCTCCATATGGCCAAACCACCTCAGTCTGTTTCTCCTAACGCTTTCTATCACATCCACATCCACACCACAAAGCTCCTTCACATCTTCATTTGTCAGTCTGTCTCTCCATGTGACTCAACATGCTCCTCTCAGATAATTCATCTCCACTGCTCTCACTCTTGACTTCTGCCTTTCCAACAAGGTCCAAGCTTCACTTCCATACGTTAGAGTTGGTATCACAATTCTGTCATGTAGTAACTTTTTCACTTCCTTGCTCACTTCCCTGTTTCTTATCACTGCTTTCAAGGAACCAGCAACTTTTCTTCCTTGTTGTATCCATTCAAGCACTTCACCCTCTAAACTTCCATCCTTAGTCATCACACTACCCAAGTACTTAAATGCACTCACATTTTCTATATCCTCCTCATCCAACCTCACTGTACATTCACTGACTTCACTTCTCTCGAAGACCATAAGGTTTTTTTCCCCTACATTCACCTTTAGATTCCGTTTCTTACACACTCTCCCTAATTCATCCACCAAGCCTAGCATCTCCTCTTCGTCTTCGCTTAACAGCACAGTATCATCTGCAAACAACAGTGCAGGGAGTTTCCAAACACTGCCTTGTCTCATTAGAGCCGCTCCAACATCCATTGCTCTACCTTGCTTCTCATTTATAACCCCATCCAAATCTATCTATCTATCTATATACCTAGGCTGCTTCCCCCAAGGAAAGGGAGGTAGCCGAGACAGGACGACACACTCCCCATTTACTCATCCATTCAAACACATTCATTCGCATCTTAGCCCCAAAGGGGAGAACGGACAGATCCTCACCGCACCACACCGCACAAGGGTCAACTGCGCAATGCAATCAGTGACATCCGCAGCAGGGCCCAACAGCAGAACTGGTTTACCCGCGCCACATCATAACAGACCCATCCCCTTACCCGCACCTGACCTGACTAGCTGATCAGACCAAATGCGGGAGAATATCCCCTCAGGGTTGCGTCATCACTTATTCATTCACAATTTCTCTCCATTTATTTCTGTCACGCACAGCCACTCTTCTTTGCTCAACAGACATCCCTCTTGCATCCAGCGCTCTCTTCACACTGTCCATCCATCCTATTCATGGTCTTCCTCTCAGCCTTACACCTCTCACATCAGATCTAGTTATCTTTTTCACCAATCGCTCATTATCCATTCTCTCCATATGCCCAAACCATCGCAACACCCTTTGCTCAACTCTACCAACCATCTCCCGAACAACTCCAGTTCTCCTTCGCACTTCATCATTTCGCACCCGATCCATACGCGTCACTCCACACATACTCCTCAAACACCTTATCTCCATTACATTCAAACTTTTCCTCTCAACTACACCCATATTCCATGTTTCAGCCCCATATAACGCAGTCGGTACCACAACACCCTCATACAGCCTTCTCTTTACATCCATTCTAAGCGAACGACATTTAAACACTTTTTTCATTCCTCCCAGCACCTTTCCTACTTCATTTATTCTAAACTTCACTTCTGCATCTATTCTTCCATCCACAGCAACATGTGACCCTAAATATTTAAAACAATCTACCTCCTCAAGCAACTCACCATTCAAAACTATATTCATTCCCCTACCATCTATCAACCTCGTACACTTCATCACTTTACTCTTATTCTCATTTACTTTCAATTTCCTCCTTTCACACACCCTTCCAAACTCCTCTGCCAACTGTCTCAATTTCTCCTCTGAATCAGTCACCAGTGCAGTATCATCTGCAAACAGCAGCTGCTTCAGATTCCACTCTCCACCATCAACATTCACTAGACTCAGACCTCCACCTAAAACTCTTGCATTCACCTTCCTTACAACACCATCCTTGTAAATATTGAACAACCAAGGCGACATCACACATCCCTGTCGCAGCCCCACTCTCACGGGAAACCAATTACTCACAGCATTTCCCACTCTTACACACGCTCTACTATTTACATAAAAACTTTTCACCCCTTTTAGTAACCTACCATCAAGTCCATACAATCTTAAAACAGTCCACAAAGCCTCCCTATCAATTCTGTCATACGCTTTCTCTAAATCCATAAATGCCCAAAACACATCCTTGCCTTTCGCTAAATACTTTTCACACACTTGTCTCACAGCAAACACCTGATCAACGCATCCCCTCCCTCTCCTAAAACCACGCTGCTCATCACCAATCACTCCCTCTGTACCCTCTCTAACTCTCATAATTAACACTCTACCATACACCTTACCTACAACACTCAATAGACTTATGCCCCTAAAGCTAGTACATTCATACTTATCACCCTTGCCTTTAAACAACGGGACCACACAAGCACTTGCCCAGTCAAGTGGCACCATACCTTTCTCAAAGCACACATTCAACAATCTTACTAACCAGTCAACAATAGTCACTCCACCACCCTTCAGGCATTCCACAGCACACCCATCCATACCTGCAGCTTTCCCTGTTTTCATCTCCATTACTGCCTTCTCCACTTGCTCCTTCGTGATCAAAGAATCATTCAACTCTCCCAACACATTTATTCCTTGCACCCTTCCATTCGCCACAATCTCAGCCACCCTTTCCTCCTCTACATTTAACAGTCTTTCAAAATACTCTGCTCATCTCTTCCTTACCGCATCCATTTCAATTAACATCCTTCCATCCTCTGCTTTTACTCGTTCTTCCTTCCCAGACTCTCCCTTTCGCACCCTTTTCACCTCCTTCCAAAACATTTTCTTATTCTGTAGAAAATTCTCTGTCAGCCGCCTACCCCACCTCTCATCTGCTGCCACTTTAGCATCACGCACAGCCCTTCTCGCTCTATTCCTCTTTTCCTTATACCTTTCATATGACATCTCATCCTTCCTCTGCAGCCACACTTCATATGCACGTCTCTTCTCAGCCACAGCCATACTTACTTCCTCGCACCACCATTCACTTCCTTTTCTTACACCACCACCCACACATCTCACACCACACACCTCTTCTGCATGCCCCACCACAGCACTCTTAAACAACTGCCATTCCTCCTCCACGCTGCCATTTTCCCGATCTTTCACTGGGTTCCACTCATCTTTCAATTTCTCCTGATACTCTATCTTTTTCTCTCTTTTATCCAACTCACTCACTTTCAAAACGTCCCTGCCACACCTAACCCTCCTAGCTCTCACCCATTTCTTACCTACTCTTAACTTTCCCTCCACCAAGTAGTGGTCAGACATACCTCCACCCTCCCCTCTCAGAACTCTCACGTCCAAAAATCTTCCTATTACATTCCTAGACACAACCACATAGTCCATCAAAGCTCTATCAACAACCCTTCCACCCTCCTGTCTCACCCATGTATACTTATAAATATCTTTCTTCTCAAACAGCGTATTCCCAATCACCATCTCTCGCTCAACACACATCGCTATCATTCGTTCCCCATTTTCATTTCTTCCAGGCACACCATGCATACCAACTACGCCTTCAACTGCTACATTTCCCACTCTAGCATTCAGATCTCCCATCATTACCACATTCACATTCGCTCCAAAACTCTGCAGACACTCATCAACATCATTCCAGAAAGACTCCCTCTCTTGTTCATCCCTTTCACTACCAGGCCCATATGCACTCACAAACACCCACAACTCACGTTCAAATTTCGCTTTCACCCAAATCAGTCTCGATGACACCTCCTTCCATTCAATCACACATTTTTGTACTTCCGGACTCACTAACAAGGCCACACCTTCTCTTGCCCTTCCTCTGTCAACACCTGACAATCTTCCATTCACACTTCCAAACATAGATTCCCCCTTCCCTTTCATCTTCGTTTCACTCAGAGCTAACACATCCAACTTTCTTCTCACAAACATTCTCCCAGTCTCCTCCCTTTTAGCCTCAATCGTACTACATCCACGCACATTCATAGACCCAATCTTCAGGGTACGGGGATAACTCCATCCCCCATCCCTTTCTCTGGCCTGTCTCTTTTTAGGAACTAAAAGACAGAGGAGGGGGTCCCTAGTCCCCTCACCCCGCCCCTTTTAGTCGCCTTTTACGACACGCAGGGAATACGGTGGCAGTATTCTTCCTAACGCAACCTGGCCGCAGAGTAGCAGTACCACCCCATTGTGCGGCCAGGTTGTGTCCCCCCCGCCACAGGGGGGGACACAACCTGTACAAATTGAACAACCATGGAGACACGACACGTCCCTGTTTCAATCCAACCTTCAAGTAGAGGAATTCACTCAGTTCGCTATCCACACGTACTGCAGCCATACCACCCTCACTCGACAAATTCCCATTTACTCCATATACTCTTAATACTTGCTACAATCCTTGTCTATCCACCCTGCCATATGCTTTCTCCAAATCCATGAAGGCTGCATACAACTTCTTTCCCTTGTCTAGAAACTTTTTCACTGAAGATCTAAGAATGATTATCTGATCTACACAACCTCTTCCCTTCCTTAACCTCCCTCTTCTTCTCCAACTAATTCTTCTCTTATTTCCCTAACTCTGTCAATAAGTATCCTACCATATACTTTTCCTTTTACACTAAGGGGACAAATGCCCCTATGATTACCACACACTTCTTTTTCCCGTTTTCCTTTATACAGAGAAATAATTATACCTGACTTCCAATCCTCTGGGACTCTACCTTCCTCTAAGGCCAATCTGCACAACTTCCACATCCATTCTACTACTGTCTCTTCCCCCATGCTTCAGCATTTCATCACACATTCCATCAATTCCAGGGGCTTTCCCCATTTTGGCTTTCTTCATTGCTTCCACAGCTTCCATCCTACTGATTTCTCTCCTCTCTTCTCACATTCCTCCTTATCCCAGCCATTCTCCAGCCACTTATACTCGCATTACTTTCTTTCTGTATGTTCAACAATTCCTTAAATTGTTCTCCCCATCTGCTCACTTTTTCTCCCTTCTCCGCTAGTAATCTATCATTTTTATCTTTCATTCCCCGACTAACTTTTTTGCCATCGTCTAACTCTTCTTACCTCTTTTCAGAACATTTTCTTACATTCCCTCCACTTTACAGTCAAATTCCTTCCAAATTCCTCATCCACTCTCTTCTTACTCCCATTTACTATTCTTTTCACCTCTCTCTTCCTCTCTACATATAACTCTCTCTTCTGTCTCTCAACTTCTTCCATGCCCCTGTTTCTCATCCACTCACTGTATGCTTTCTTGTTTTGTGCCACAACCTCTCTCGCCTCTTCATTCCATCACACTGTTCCTTGCATCCCCTTTCGTCTTCTCGTCACCCCACACACCACCTCACATGCTGCACAAATTTCTTCTGTGAATATCTTGTACACACCTTCCACGTCCTCCATCTGTTCCAGTCTGTATTTACCCAGTCGCTCCTCCCCTTCGCTCTTATATTCCGCCTTTTTGTCAACCTCTTGTAACATTTCCACCCTCCTTGCATGTACCACTTCCTCCTGTCCTTCACTTCTTCTATTTCTCCATTTAACTTGGACCTTGATTCTCACCACCACCAAGTGGTGGTCAGGAAGTCCACTCACCCAACCTGTATATGCTCTTGCATTCATAATACACCTTCTCATCCTTTTATCCACACACACACAATCAGTCATCGCCTTCCTTTCATTCAGTTCACCACATACCCTTCTCATCACTCACCACGAATGCATATAGATCATTTTGTGCTTCAAAAGGCTACCACCAACCCCCTACCGGCACGAATGTCCACTAAAGCACTGCCATTTTCATCCATCTCAGCAGGCACACCCCACTCACCAACTACTCCGTCCACCTTCACATTCCCTACTTTATCATTCATATCGCCAATCAAAAAAACTCTCCCATTCCTTTCAAACTTTTCCATGCACGCTTCCACATTTGTCCAGAACTCTTCTTTCACTCTGCTTGGAAACACCCAATGTTTTCACCTTGACTTGGTCCAAATACTTGTCTTTTTTTTCTCAGCTTACGTCACGTAGCTCATGAAGGAAGCTGCAAAAGGAGGAAATCTGGGCCAAGTCAAAGAGTAGACACCATTAGTTTACGAGGCAATATGGTCATAGGACTCTTAGATGTCACTGATGGTCTCCGCGAGATTTATTCTTGGGATCTAAGGCTTGTCCATGTCGTTGATTTCCTCGACACCGACTGTCTTGGGGTTAAGATTCGCCCACAAGCTGTTTCTCTGCTCCAGAATAGTTGACCCGGGTGTTTTCCGTTTGAAGTTCAGGGGCTTCTGAGAGGAAGGTAAAATCAGTGTTATATTTTCTGTAGGGAAGAAGGAACCAAAGGCAACATTTTCCTCTTCAAGAAAAGAGAGAGAGAGAGAGAGAGAGAGAGAGAGAGAGAGAGCGAGCGAGAGATCCCTGGACGCATGCCGTTTAAAAGACTGGAGGTCATAGGGAAAAGGAAATAGAGACAAAAGAAGACAGTTGCAAAGTTAGCAAATCATTCATTCACCTTATCTTTACTCTTTTCACTCTAACTCGGTATAAAATTGTCAGCTCCCCATTTTGCACGTTGTGTTGTAGCAACTGATTAATAGTATTGAGCCGATGTGAAGTTGGCGGGCATTTGTGTGTGTGTGTGTGTGTGTGTGTGTGTGTGTGTGTGTGTGTGTGTGTGTGTGTGAGAGAGAGAGAAAGAGAGAGAGAGAGAGAGAGAGAGACGTACCTGAGTTGATCTATATGTTGTAACTTGGAACGCCGTTCTGTGGGTAAAGAATCAATATTATTATTATTATTATTATTATTATTATTATTATTATCATCATTATAAGCATCATCATCATCCTGACTAACTTCAGCAACCATCATCACTATCATCATTATTATATAACCACCACCACCACCATCATCATCACTATCATCACCTTGTTCATCACACAGTCATCGTGATCATCACCACCACCTCCACCACCACCTTTTTCATGACCATCATCAACACCACTGCCACCACCATCAATACTGTCTCCATCATCATCATAATTATCATCATCATCATAACCATGACCACCATCATCATTATGATCATCACCACCACCATCATCTTTGTTACCGTTACTGCTACTCTTTTCACCACCATAATCATCATCATCATCCCCACCAACACCACCACAGTCATCATCGTCATCACCACCTCCAACATTATCATCACTGTCATCACCACCTGCAGCATCATCATTATTATCATCAGGTAGGAACGCGAATGAAATATAAATAAGATTATTAGGCTAAAAGTCATATGAAGAAGCTCTCACGGTAGTGTTGGCGCACCAGTGTTATACGTTGTTGTCTTATCTACGTTTCCGTTTCCCGTTTCCGTCAAAGATTCTAGTTTATATATAGCACGTGTTCAAGTTTCCCTTTGTGGTGTAAATTTAGTTTTCTATGGAATCATATATTAATTGTATTTCAGTGTTACATTTCTTTAGTTTTTCACCTTAATTTGCTGCAGAGTTTTCTTTCACACAAGTGCTTGCTCGCAAAAATTTGCGTTACTAATAACCCTTCTATCACAATATGTTTGTAAATGCCATCATCTTTGTGTCTATACAGTTATTCAGCCCACACTGATAACTGCTGACCAAAAGGTCAAAAAAATGTTTTTCGGATTGTCACGATTTACGGCAATATTGCGCCGTCTGGTCGTGCGCGATCACTTTTTATTTATTTATTTATTTATTTTTGGTATGTTCTGTCACTCCATTGATTTACCCCGACCTAATGCAGAAAGAATTAGGTTGATATATATTACCTTTTTCCAGAAACAGACAAACAAATGCACAGAGACACATATGCACAGCTTTGACTTCATAATTTTGATACCACGGTGACGGAAAAGGACAGTTTTACGGCTCTGCATCCTTTCCATATAATTTCTTTGTGACTAACATTGTATTTTAGTATTCATTTGTTATTATAATTCCGCATGCAAGATAACGACATGGCAGTTTTATATCAAGTTGAAGTAAAATGTATAAGAGACTGAATTGCCAGCTTCTCAAAATTTATACTTAAAGATGTGTGGAAAACGTTGGATTGTTTCATACATACTGAATATTGGGCATCTACATCTAGTGTGCTGCTGCGCGGCACAACATTACCATTCTCTACCCAGCACCAAGTGGCATCTGGGGGCAACCATCATCCATTCACTTGATGTAGTGTTGCCTACTCCTTCCTTCACCTTTACATTCTGCGCCTGCCATACTCTTTCCCCTCTTCTTCCCTTTCTTCCTGTCACTTTTTAATACTCTTCTTCCACTTCAGGTGGCTCTACATGGAGTGACATATCTAATGGTTTCCTGTAACCCAGGACACCATATACAATGGTGGTCGGTAACCATATAATCAGATCACGGGATGAAGTGCAGCTGATTATGGTTCCTCTGCTAACTGGATGAAAATGTAAACGGGGCATTTACTCAGGAAGCAAAACCTCCACAGTTCTCCACCGCATTTTGCTGTGGCGAGGCGCTGTCAGCGATAAGGGAACACAGGTTCACTACACGGGACGACCTTCCAGGGCCTGTTGCTTCCCTATGGTTGACGAGTCTGTTCAGTCAAAATCACCAGTAACAACCCTGCATAATTTTCTAATTCCTGTAGGGTGTGTGTGTGTGTGTGTGTGTGTGTGTGTGTGTGTGTGTGTGTGTGTGTGTGTGTGTGTGTGTGTGTGTGTGTGTGTGTGTGTGTGTGTGTGTGTGTGTGTGTGTGTGTGTGTGTGTGTGTGTGTGTGTGTGTGTGTGTGTGTGTGTGTGTGTGTGTGTGTGTGTGTGTGTGTGTGTGTGTGTGTGTGTGTGTGTGTGTGTGTGTGTGTGTGTGTGTGTGTGTGTGTGTGTGTGTGTGTGTGTGTGTGTGTGTGTGTGTGTGTGTGTGTGTGTGTGTGTGTGTGTGTGTGTGTGTGTGTGTGTGCTGATACATCTATTGACTGCATGGCTGGTAATTCACAAAGCATGCAAAATATCTACGCTGCACAGCCCACAATGAGCCGTCCCCGCAACACATAAGTCAGGGTATTGGAAGTGGTTCCAAGAAAATAAAATGTAAACGAAATCTATCCGTTGGTTTCTGCAATTTTCTTGGCATTTATTCTTTGGAAAAGTTTTCTGTGACTCGAGTGATGATGGATATAATCATTACTTATGCTCTGTGTTCTTGTGTGTGTGTGTGTGTGTGTGTGTGTGTGTGTGTGTGTGTGTGTGTGTGTGACACAGAAAGAGAGAGAGAGAGAGAGAGAGAGAGAGAGAGAGAGAGAGCGAGAGAGAAAGTGTGTGTGTGTGTGTGTGTGTGTGTGTGTGAGAGAGAGAGAGAGAGAGAGAGAGAGAGAGAGAGAGAGAGAGAGAGAGAGAGAGAGTGAGTCGAGTCACATCATCATACCTGCTTCCGGAGTCTTTTCCACCACCTGCACCAGCACTATCACAACCACTGTTACCACCACTACTACCACTATCATCACCAAAACTACTTCCCACTGTCATCATTATTACCATTATCACCATCACAACTACCACTGTCATTACCGCCACCACTACCAGCATCACTATCATTATCATCACCACATCAACAAAACCACCACCATTACTATCATTGTCACCATCATCGCCATCACCACTCATTACCACCAACACGACCACCACCTCTACTACCATCACCATCGTCACCATTACCACTATCAGCACCATTGCCATTTTTGAAGTAAGGGAAAGGAAGGACGTGGCAGGGAAAGGGGAAGGTAAGGTAGGGTAAGGCAGAGTTAGGCTGAGGAAGGTTTGGTAAGGCAGAGTGAAGGTGAAACTGGGTCAGGCAGGGTGCGGGTATTGTAGAATGAGGGGGAGGCAGGGGATGAGTAAGGCAGGGTATGTTAAGATGAGACAGGATGAGCAGGGTAGCCCATGTTAGGGTGAAGCACGGTAAGGGTGAAACAGGCTGAAGGTGAGGTAAGGTTTGTTATGATAAGGCAGCGTGAAGCAGGGTATGTTTGGGTAAGGCACGGTGAGAGTGAGGCAGGATATGTTAGGGTGATGTAGGATGAGACAGTATATGTTAGGGTGGGGCAGCGTATGTTAGGGTAGGGCAGGGTGAGGCAGGATATAATAGGGTGAGGCAGGATATATTATGTGAGGCAGGGTATATTATGGTGTGATCGTTATGTGTGGGTGAGGCAGGGTTAGAGTGAGGCAGGGTGATAGTAGGAAGATGGGGTGAGTGAGTTACCTTTTGCCTGTAGACCAGTATCAGGCTGAGGATAACATCAAACCATTCTAAAATTATCACGAACGAGATAAGGATAATCACTGTTGTGTTGTCATCTGTGGATATGTCATCTGTGGATAGTGAAAAATTTATTAGTTAGTAAATGGATAAGTGAAGAAAAACATGAATAACGGTATATATTGTAATAATGAAATTTTGAGTTTCAAGGAAAAATTAGTATTAATAATAAATAAAAAATTAAAGACATTTATAAAGGATCTCTCTCTCTCTCTCTCTCTCTCTCTCTCTCTCTCTCTCTCTCTCTCTCTCTCTCTCTCTCTCTAAGTGTGTGTGTGTGTGTGTGTGTGTGTGTGTGTGTGTGTGTGTGTGTGTAAATAAATAATAAATAAAAAGGTACGTAAATAAATGAATATCCAAATGTGTACTTAATAAATAAACTGGGATGTAACTACATAAAATAGACACATCAAAAATAAAATAAGTAAATAGTCACGGAAATAAATATTCGGACAAATATGCATGTCAGAATATAGTAAATAAATAAGTAAATAAATAAATAGGTAGGTATAGTGAATATATATATATATATATATATATATATATATATATATATATATATATATATATATATATATATCTGTGGTAAAGTGTGCGTTTTCGTACACTGAAGGACGAGGGTTCGCGCCCCGTCAGGATAATGAACTTTGGGAGCGTTCTTCTGGCCACGTACTGCTTGGCGGACATGAGGGGTGCTGTGGTTGAACCAGTGTCGCATACTATAAAGTATGCTTGCACCCAGTCGGTTTGCGCGGGCCGATTACACTTGGTTCACAGACTACACACACATCCAAAGCCACTCCAACACTGCAATTACACTTACACGCACTTCTCACCCTACATATGTACAATCTCTACCAGACAGCCTAAGCCACTTGGTAGAGATACATTGGCTGTTTTGTCCCCACTTCGGTCGGGATAGGCCGGTCCTTCAGTGGACACTCAAACTGCTGATGAGGTGATATATATATATATATATATATATATATATATATATATATATATATATATATATATATATATATATATATATATATATATATATATATATATTAATACGTTAATTCATAAACGAATAAGAGCTTAATCCTCAAGACGGTTATATTTACCGATTTTATTAATCTCCGCCAATGGAGATAAAATGAGGCCATGGAAGCTCCCTAACACCCCCTCCTTAGCGATATGGCTGGCTAATATCCTTTTTGTACCTTTTTCAGGTAAAGCGAAATTGGAAGGATTTATGTAACAGAAGAGGACAGTATGTTTGTAATAAACAAGATATATAACTGGAAAAGTAAATCGCTTAGGAAACTTCTGTACCTTTATGCAAAGGAAGGCGTTACTGGTGCGATTTATGTAACACCGAAGAATACAGTAAGGTGCAACGAGCAAAACAAATAACTTAGCTATAGGTGATCTAGACACCTAAAAAAGAATACGCGACACCGAAAAGAATCATAATTCTCTCTCTCTCTCTCTCTCTCTCTCTCTCTCTCTCTCCTTTCATTTATCGTTTCTTCCCGTCCTCACTTCCTTCAAAGTCAAACTGATTTGCTATACCCTGAAGGTAAATAAAAATTACTGATCTCACTCGATGTATCTTGATGTGTGTGTGTGTGTGTGTGTGTGTGTGTGTGTGTGTGTGTGTGTGTGTGTGCTCCTCCTAAAATGGGAGACGGCTTGTAATTAAAGGGTATGATGAAGCTTATGAACCAATCCGATAATTTTACCTACGAAATGTATCCCTTGAGAAGCAGACATGTAGTATCAAGTGATTAAAAGGCAGCCAAGGTATTATGCATATTGGTGAGGTAAATACAGTAGTAAGGAAGGAGATACTCTCTCTCTCTCTCTCTCTCTCTCTCTCTCTCTCTCTCTCTCTCATTACACTAATTTTTCTCTAACTTGGACTACAACTGCCAACCCTCCATCTTGAAGATTGAGTGGCAACAATTGATTAACACGCCACTATGATGCTAGTGACGAAGAGGTGCCGTGAAAAAAATGTAGAGCTGTAGCACTGCCTTTGCCACAGAGCTACGTGCAATAAGTTGCTAATGGACGAAAATCTGGGCCCAGTTAAAGTGGAAGGAGTATAGTGGATAATGTTTTAAACTCTCGCTTGTCATTGGCTAGTGTGTTAGGGGAGGTGGAGGGTGTGGGAAGTGTTGTAGTACCTGGGATGGGACAGCTGCTGAGGCACTGGATGATATAGACCGATCCCTTCACGTCCTTGTCCACCATAACAGTCTTCGCTCCTGCGTAGTTGAAGGTGGACATGTTCTCCTCCATCCCAACCTGTGATAAACGTCTTTTTTTATTATTATTATTATTATTATCATAAGTTCATGGTAGAGAGGGGAGCGCGTCTCACTTACTCGATGTATTGCTCCCCCCCCCCACCATCTCTCTCTCTCTCTCTCTCTCTCTCTCCATTGCGTATTGCTCCTTCCCCCACACCATCTCTCTCTCTCTCTCTCTCTCTCTCTCTCTCTCTCTCTCCATTGCGTGACTAGCCAGTAGGTTTCCTGAAATCCAGAAAACCATTTACTACGCTGGGTGGTAAGCATATAACAAAAGACGCCTGGTGGTTTAGTGGACCGGATGGAACTTGTATGTCTTCCCTCTGAGGAGTGGCTGGGGTTCATTGCTCACCTAAACCACTCTTTAACACTAGGCATCCTTATTATATATTGCTAACATACATACATACATACCGTAAACACACATACATATATATATATATATATATATATATATATATATATATATATATATATATATATATATATATATAGATGGATAGATAGATAGATACAGATGCAGTATAGATAGATATATAGATAGATAGGTTGATAGATAGACAGATAGATACACACACACCCACACAGTACTGAACCGTCATTATTCATTAACCTGCCCTAACATTAACCTGATCCTCCACCTCCCTTTCTCCATAAATATAAATAATATAGCTCATTCACTTTAATTTGGCCCAAATTTTCACCCCTTTGCATATTATTTCACGTAGCTCAGTGACAGAATAAAGTAATGCTGTGACTCTACATCCTTTCACTAGTGTTTCCTTGTGGTTAGCATTATATTCTAGTGTTAATTTATTACTATACCTCAGCATTCAGGATGGAGGAATAGCAATTTTAGACCAAGGTAACGTGAATAGAGTACAGTATAGTGAGCGAAATAATATTTTCCCGGAGCATTTAGGCAGCTGACCCAGTTAGATATTAAGCGAACTTTTCCCCGACCATGTATTGTTTGGAATGTCCATGCTGAGGCTGCTGCTGCTGATGATGATGATAATTGTGATCAAAATAATAATGATGGAAATAATGATGTTGATGGACATACACACCTGGACTGTATCACTGTTGAACTTGATCTGGAGTTGGAAGGGTTCGTTGGCCTGTAGATCGGGGCAGGCAGCGGGATCAGACTTCTCCTTCACCATCACAGTCCCCTCACCCCCCCGGCACACCTTCATCTCCACCCCTCCCACTGTCATGCGGATTTCGGTGTTCTGTAAGGGTAGGAGTTGCAGCTCCTCCGTGTCCCTTCCTGACTGAGGGATTACCGTCTTGGAGAAGTCTAGTTTATGGTGAATTTCAATCACTGGCAGCCCTAGGAAAGAAGTGGGATGGTGTTAGATACTTCAAAAGGCATGCCACAGCATTTGTTGATTGTGTGTGTGTGTGTGTGTGTGTGTGTGTGTGTGTGTGTGTGTGTTCAGAACATACAGGGATGCCGGTAAATAGAGATTCACTAGAATCTCACCTGGCAGTATCTTATGTGTTGCGGGGATGGCTCAGTCAGCTTGAGTGGGCTTTGTTGTGGCCGTGGAATTAGGAGATGAATAAATAATACAACAAAGGAACTGACAACTCTAACCAAGCCGTACCCGCAACACACGAAAAATTGTCCGGCATAATAGAAGAGGTTATATATGGCCCATTTTAAATTTTAACTTCGTTTGCAGCATTTCCATTCCCCCGCATTATTTTCTTTTGCTTCATAAAGTATATAACGAAATTTTCTACACACAACAGGAACGCCATCTTACCACTTGGGCATTCAGTGCAGTAGTCAACATTATTTACATGGATATCCCATTTTGTTCCTTCGATCATGAAAGACGGAGACTCAACAAAGGAGATATTTTCGTCTTCTATAAGCAGCACTGGTTGTCCAGAGAGAGTCAGATTTCCACGATACCATTTCTGCTCTGATGCAGGTGGTGTCCATTGCCTTGTACTCCTGTAAGCGCCTTGCTGCAGCGTGATTTCGAGGTCTTTGCCCTTCTGTACAGCGAAGAAGAGAGAGAGATTGTCTTGGAAGGTGCTTGTCCAGTACTCCCCACGTTCTCCCACTTTAGCAATACAATCTGAAAGAGGAACAATTTGATTAACTTGGACAATAATTTTCCGTGAGGAGGGGGAGGAGATGGGCTGGGGTGAGCCAGAATGAGATGGAGGGATGAAGCGGAGAGAAACATGAAAGAAGGATGTGTGGGAGTCGGAGGGAGGCCAGATATATAGCAAAGGACAGGGGGGTGATATGGAGGCGATGTAGCCACCCCAGACTGGTTTGAGGCGTCTGGCTGCAGAGAGATAGGCTGTTAGATTCTCCAATGCGTGTTTTCTTTTTCATGCAAGGCAATCTTAGTTGTTACTCCCTTCAAATGTGTGTCCTGTTTTTTGGCTTCTTTCTTGTTTTCTCCAACTGCTTTAATTTAACATAGTGGAATCAGCTTCTCTTGAAGGTACTGTATCCACTTTTACTCTAACTTGACCTAATCTTGCTATCTCATCATCTTTAATACTGAATTATATAGGTTAGCACTAGACTGTGGTGCCAGTCACGAAGCAGTGCAATAGAAGGGATGTTGAGCCGTAATACTGTTTTTACCCTATCTTGGTCTAAAACTGTCATCTCTCAATCTTGAATACTGAGTTATACAAATAGATTAACACTAGAATGTGATGCTAGTCACGAAACAGTGGCATGAAAAGGATGCAGATTCACAGCGCTACCTTATTCTGCCACTGAGGTATGCGAAATAAGTCGTAAAAAACGAAACTCATAGCCAAATTAATGAGTAATAGCTTTGACCTGGGGAGACGCCAGCGCAAGAGCACGTAGTATTGTTGGGTAAGGTGGTGGTTATGGCGTTATGACCAGCATAACCACCACAACCACAATTACTGCCACTGTAGTCATCTGAGCTACCACCACGACCCCCACCACAGCTACCACCATTTTCTGCTGAGTAAAATCGTCTGTTTGTTGCGCCATAATAGTGACAGAGATCTGACTGTAGATGTGCTACTCTCTCTCTCTCTCTCTCTCTCTCTCTCTCTCTCTCTCAGCATAGTTGCATGAAACTCCAAGGAAATGCCCCGCCGTATTTTTCTCGCTTTTCAATGGAATATCACCGATAGAAAGTAAGAAATTTTAAGGTATTATAGACTAGCACAGAAAATTTTTTAAGCCACTCCCTATTTATATATATATATATATATATATATATATATATATATATATATATATATATATATATATATATATATATATATATATATATATATAACGGATATTGAATGCTTTATCTATCCCTTCAAGTTCGAAAAATATCTTCTAAGCTGCATAAAGTAAATAAACATATGAAAAATCGTTTTGAGATAGAAACCATAATTTAAAACCACGTTAACCATTTTGTGCCCATTGCTGTTGTGTGAGGGATTGTGCTGGAAGGGTAATAAGCGTACCGACCTCTTCCTATCGGCTTATAGTCGCGAAGCCAGTTGGGTTCCCTTCTTGGTTATTCCCCGTCTGGGTCATAAAACCCATAAGGGGATTGCTAAAACTTCTCAATGTTCGTCCGGCCTGTGCATGCGTGTGTGCGTGCGTCCAAAGTCAGATCTCAGAAACTAAAGGACAGATATATATATATATATATATATATATATATATATATATATATATATATATATATATATATATATATATATATATTTATATATCCATTACCCGGAGATGATGCCCGGTTAGGTAATGCCCTCGTATCGATCATTTCTCATCTGGTGTTGGTCCCCATTTTGGATTTAGTGCATTCATGTCTGCAGTCACATCTCGGAATCTACTGGATTACTTTTATTATCATTTTTTTTAAAATATCACATACTCAAAGCCCACTATCAATGAATGATGCATGTCTAGTCAGAATTTTAATATTCCACATAATGTCGCCATAAGGAATGTCTTTTTTGGGATTTAAACATCTACTCTGGACCTGATTTTGGAAATGATGGATTGATGTATTTGATATCAAACACACTCACTCTAACCATATATCAAGACCGGGGAATTTGAAGAACTCACGTGCTTCTTGGTAATCTTTGAAAATACCTACTTCCATCCTATATTTACGACGCCAGACACAAATGGGTAAGATTCAGTGGGTCAAGGTGAAGTGACGTGAGTGAAGTGACATGAGGCGAAGTGACGTAAGATGAAATGATGTGTTGTGAAATGAAGTAAAGTGGCGTGAAGTGAAGTGAACTGAGTTGAGGTCAAGTGATATGATGTGATGAGTAAAGTCCTGTGATGTGATGTGAAGTAACGTTAGGTGAAGTGAAATGAAGTGAGGTGAACTGAACTGAAGTGAAATGAACAGAGGTGAAGTGAAGTGAAGTGAAGTGGTGTGAAGCAAAGTGGTGTGAAATTAGTGAAGTGAAATGATGTGAACTGAAGTGAATGAAGTAAAGTGACGTGAGTGAAGTGAAGTGAGTGAAGTGAAGTGAATTGACGTGAATGGAGTGAAGTGATGTGAGATGATGCCGAATTGCATACCATCACGAAGAAGGTGTTGAAAATCCTGCAGTGATAATGGTGACACGACATTCGCCATCATCATCACCATCAGCAGCAGCAGCACTTTCTCACCTACTACCTTCATCCTGTAAAAATGATAATAGTAACCAAAATACTTCAATATTAATAATAATAATAATAATAATAATAATTATTATTATTATTATTATTATTATAACAACTTAACACACAACAACTAAACACCGCAAAATCGTCCAAGGACAATTTTGATAAAGAAAAACTTTCCGTAGCCATTGCCTACTAGAAGTCGATCTGTAAAGGGACCATGCGGTTCAGGTCACTGATCTTGTACATGTCACCTTAGGTCATCACAGTCTATAAGTCCACCAAGTTTGGTGGCGCTAGCTTTAATCCTTTGTGGAGAATTAGATCACATCCTGAATATCCGGAAAAGTCTCAATTTGTGACCCCACACGATCTCAAAGAATAATCAACGAATTGAAACCATACTCCTTTCCGCAATGAGGCCGCCTTAAGACTATGTTGCAACAAAGTTGTAGCCTGCTAGCTTAAGCAGTTGCTGTGATAGCATCCTGGAATCCGTTTTTTTTTTTTTTTTTTCACATTCTGAATAATATCTTGTGATCTGGTTGATGGACTGCCACCACATTTGCCAGAAGAAGCCACCAAGTGGCCGGTTAACCAGACAAAGTTTGAAGGGTCGAGGCCAAACAGCTTCCGAGTAATGGCCATTGACTTTTTTAAGTGGAAAGCATAATATAAACATTGACAAAAACAAGAAAACTTCCCACAAGAATGAGGGAAATTTTAATAAAAACAATTATCATCATGATCATGATCATCATCATCATCATGACCAGTACCACCATCATCATAATCATCATCATCATCATCATCATCATCTCACCCACTACCTTCATTCTGCAGAACAATCTGATAATGATAGCAATAATAATAATAATAATAATAATATCATCATCATCATCATCACCATCATCATCATTACCATCACCACCATCATCAGGTCCTCTCCCATTGGCTTCATCAGACAAGAATTATTCAGTAATCCCCACCACCTCCATCATCACTACAACCACACGACCACCACCATCATGATCCTCCTCCTCCTCATCAGCAGCATCAGCGTCACTTCTTCTCCTACTGGCTTCATCGTGTAAGAATTATTCAGTCATCACACCCACCACAACCGCCATCATCATCATCATCATCATCATCATCACAAGGAGGGGTGTTAGTAAATAGGACAAGACTTTACCTCATATCAACGACTCATTAACAGGTATGCAGATTTAACAGAGAGATAGACAGATAGACAGCAAAGACAAAATAAGTCCCACAGGAAGAGGTGTTTGAAAGGCAGCAAGACCATGACCCCATATCTACGACTCATGAACGGTTGATTGCTGGGTGTAGTCAGATTGGAACGATAATTTGCCTAATAACGAAGGAGGTTTATTCCTACGTCAAAATTAAGGCTCAACGAATTTCATATCAACAGGACTTAAGTCGCGTTTTCGCGACATTTTCAAGTCAAGATCATCTTGATATCCAATTTGACTGATAGGCCTACTGAGTTTCAAGTGCGTGTCGCAAAAACGGGTCGGCAAGAATGTATTGCCTTTACAGCAGAGCCATCTACAAACATTCGTTCGTGCGTTATATGGCTGCCTTGGAAGATTTTCTGCAAGTAGTGGAATTAAATTATGCCATTTGTCATGTGATCGACCAGACGGGGCTTTTGCTTGAAAATTTGGAGTCAGATGAAAGGGCAGCTGTTCCATTGTTGCTGGACACAAGATAAAATTGTCAAAATCCTCAAGACCCTCACGTTGTGGTAGCATCAGGGAAAAACAAGAATAAAATTGCTCTGGGACCTGCGGCGATGCCTTTGTTTCAGGCAGTTTGCTGTAACTGTAACTAGCAATGTCAAGTAACCGTATATAGGACCACGTTTATGCCTCGATGGGCTTAAATGAAAATCTTTTTACTAAAGTTGCTGGTAGATGGCGCCACCACAGGTATCAGCTGACAGCAAATTTGGATTCTTCATTTCAAATAAACTTATATGGGACCACATTTACGTCTCAATAGGCCACAAGCTCTTTCGTCTTCTCTCACGAGTTTGGCTCGACTTTCATAGCACTGGATTTGTTTACAAAATGGAAAGTCAATATCAGCCAAATACCTCGGGAGGAACATTGACTAATCTTGACTAGTCATGCTCAAAATTCAAAACTGTCTTGACTTTTGGTGCTCGTGAAAACGGGTATCAGCATGATCGTCAATATACGATATCAAGATTAGTCAAAATATCTTGACTTTTAAGGTCGCGAAAACCCGGCTTTGATACTGGGAGTGGCCAAGTTCTGTCAGCTGAAAAAAAGTGACTAGTAACCAAGGAGATTCATTTGTTTCATGGCTAAGGCTCTTTTTCACCAAACCATGACTCAGCATTTAAACTATGTGTAGCCCAGTCCCGTCACGTGAATATAAATTAGCTTTGGTAACCAAGGAGATTGAAGACCGCTCTCTAGGTGCCTTTGGAGGCTTCCTATCGCGTCATCCTAAGCGAATTATTCTCCTTGTTAAACTGGCAGTGTAATAATAATAATAATAATGATAATAATAAACGTAATGGATAATGTCCAAATGCACTTTCCTTAACAAATCGCTCAGTTACATGAACTACGAAGTCTCCTGTGCTTCTCAGAATACGACTCAAAACACGACTCAGTACAGCTCAGAATGGCCCTCAGAACACTCAAAATGCGACTCAGAATACAACTCAAAACACGACTCAGTACAACTCAGAATGCCGCTCAGAATATTGAAAATGTGACTTAGAATACGACTTAGAATACGACTCAGAATACGAATCAGACGGCGACTCAGTAAGAGACTCAGAATGCGCCTCAGATTACGACCTAAAATGCAACTCCGACTCCGACGGTGCAAATAAGAATACGACTCAGTTCCACTCAGAATATAACTCAGACTACGACTCAGTGCGACTACGAATACGACTCAGAATACGAGCAGAATGCAACTCTGAATGATACTCAGAATACAACTCAAAATAATACTAAGAATACGACTCAAAATGGAACTCAAAATACGATTCAAAATGGGACTCAGACTGCGACTAAGAATACGACTCGGAATACAACGTACTTGATTAATTAGGCGAACAGGATTTCAGGCAAGCACGGAGATAAAAATATGTAATATGGAAACAAAATCGCTTAGACACAGGTCTCACGAAGCTTCGTGTAGTACTTATAATGGGGCAAACAGTAGTATACTTACATAAGCACACTCAGGCACACACCAGCGGAGTGCGAGTCTCACTGATACTAAACCACTCCGGGGATGAACATGCGCTGGCTTCCTTTCTGATGCCACACCCTATGCGTCACATACACTGTTGCCAGAATGTGCTGAGTATGTATAAAAAAATACTCTGTCCACGTCTCTCTCTCTCTCTCTCTCTCTCTCTCTCTCTCCATAGGTAAATAGTCATAAGTTGCCGCGGATGTAGAACATTGATTTCGGAGTCCATGGAGAAAAAAATCAGGGAAAGCGATTGGATATCCGATACCTATTGTACAATAATACATGCATTTATTCACGTACGGCCAAAGAAACAAGTATTTTCCCTATTCCGTCCGATGAAATGCAGTGAATATATATATATATATATATATATATATATATATATATATATATATATATATATATATATATATATATATATATATAATATATAAGAGGTCGCATTAGTTGTTTGTTTGTCTGTTTGTTCGTCAGTCACGAGCAAACCAAGGGCCAGAGACCCCAGACCCATATATATTCTGAATCAGGGTGACCCAAAGATGGCTTTATGGTGGTCAACATTCAGATCTGGGTCATTTGAGGTCACCGGTTGAGTGTTTACTTTTTTGGCCCAGGCAACGCCGGGTACCCCTGTAGCCCAGTTTTTTTCATGGGGACTAACATAACCTCCAGCTCGAACATAGGTTCTGTGAGGTTGACCTGAAAAGTAATTTGAGGCCACCGGTCGGAGGTCACTTGAGGTCACCTGTAATGGTAAACAGGTGCGCACAAATACTGTTTATTAGTCTGCGAAAGCTGAGACAGAAAGTTCCTTATGTAGTCCCTCTTCAAAAGGAAATGAGGTACATGGTCTTTCTGAAGTAGACTGAAAGACTGAACTATAACCAAAAAGAAAGTAATACGTACGGAGGATCGAATCCACCCAAGGGTCGTGGGTAGACATCAGGAAGGGCATCCGGTCATAAAATGCTACACGCTCCAGTCCAAAAGTCCTCTACTCAGGGGCAACGCCTTAGCCCTTCAGGGATACCTGGTGTAAAACCAAATTATATATATATATATATATATATATATATATATATATATATATATATATATATATATATATATATATATATATACAGAGAGAGAGAGAGAGAGAGAGAGAGATGGCAATTTTAGTCAAGGCTGGAATAAGACTATGTGGAGGAGAGCAAAAGAAGTTGAGGTACAAGGAAGGAGGAAGGTGGGAAGGCCGAATTGAAAGTGGTTGGACTGTGTGAATGGAAATTTAAGTGAGATAGGGCTGGCTGGGGAAGAGGCAGAGGACACAAGTGTACGGAGAAGATTGGTCAAACACATCGACCAAACAAGAAGGAAAAGATGAGTAGACAAAAAGTTATCTTCTGGTGCTGCTAAGTCCACATGTTTATATTACATTTAGGAGATCATTTCAAAACCCATTCAAACCCAGTCACAACTACACCTCCCTTCTGAATTGGACAAAACGGCTTTGCCATAACCTCAGGATAAAAAAAAAAAAAAAAAAAAACATACTGATCACATTCGATGCTTCTTCATGCCCGTGTGTTTGGTTGTGTATGTGGGCGTCCTCCTCTAAAATGTTTTATTCATTATATAGGAGGTGGCATGTAATTAAAGGGTGTAATGAAGCTTATTATCCAGTCCGATATTTTTACCTAAGAAGTACAGTATATCCCATGAGAAGCACACATATATCAGGTGATTAAAAGGCAGCCAAAGTACATGTTGGTGAGCTGGACACAGTAGTAAGGAAGGATATAAACTCTCTCTCTCTCTCTCTCTCTCTCTCTCTCTCTCTCTCTGTATGTATGTATATGTATATTATATACTTATATTTTTTATATAGATACATTATATTTTTTTTAACTATCTCCTAGAAAAACAAACAAACAAACAAATAAGGAGGGAAACAGGGAAGAATACATAACCTCTTCCGACTTCTTTAGAAGAAAAAACAATTATTTGGAATGCTAATGGTGTATTTTAGTGTGCAGAGTACTCTAGAATATATATATATATATATATATATATATATATATATATATATATATATATATATATATATATATATAGCCTATGATTTCATCATCCTTTGTGTAATTTTAACGCACAGTATGCTGCATGTTTGATCACGAGCGTGTTCTGCCTCAGTCCCCCCCTTCTACCGTTATAGTAGAGTAAGTCGTTCTTTCTGTTGTTCAGAGCGAGATTGTCAACTCTTTGTCCCCATGGCTCCATTTGCGCGTCCTTCTTACAAGTTGTATCAAGCTCTGCTGGCCCCTATATAATGAGCTCAGTCTCTACATCAATTGCCACTTAGATCTGCTCCTCATTTTGTTCACATCTCTGTCCTCCCCTGTACAGTTATTATTATTGTGAGTGCTCAGAAAGTCTCCAACCATCTAGCAGCTGTGTAATTTGAGTATAAGTGTTATTACATTTTGTTCTTGTACTGTATAGCATAAGGTGTTAATTTGTAGGCCTAGTAAGGTTCTTTTGTGATTAATGTAAAGTTTCATGTCAGCCAATTGTTAATAATAGTTTGTATCTGTAATAATTTATTTTGCATTAACTGAGCATTGCCCGGTGTATTTTCATTTTATCAGGGCTGACTTAGATAAATTTGCACTTGCTAATTTCGTTTTAATAGAGGCTATTGCAGTTAACCATATACTTAACCTGTTTTTTGCCATTACATTATCCTTATGAGTCCTGAATGTTTTGTTGTTAGTTTGAGCATTAAACTTTAACTTGTAATTTTACCTAACTCTTTTGTTTTGAACCTGGCACTTTACGGGACAGTAGTGATTTTTTAGTATTCTCACTCAAAGTGTACATTATCTTTCTCTGTTCCGTAAACATAAATTTGGCGACCTCTTATCAGGATATTCAGGATATTATCATAAGGATATTGCTTGATATTTTGTGACTGTTACTTATTCATGATGTCTACTATTACTACACTTGATGAAGCCAAAGATTTTTTGTCAAATGTGCAAACAGTGTGTGATGTAGAAAACAGAACAAAGAATGAACTTAAGCTTGTTGCTCAACAATTGGGAATTGCTGTTCGCTCTCATCATTCTAAAGATCAAATTGTTGACATGATTAATGAAAGCTAGTTTAATGTAACTCCTCCAAATGAGCAAACGCAGATTGAATTAGCTAAGTTACAGCTAGCCCTGCAGGAGGTCCGTGTTAAGGAGGCTGAATTTCAGGCAAATGCTCGTATTCAAGAGGCACAGGTACGGGCTCAGGCACAAATTGAACTTGCTAGGAATCAGGCAGACCATGAGTATCGCATGAAACAAGGTGGAACTGGATCATCTAGCTCTGATGATTTTGATGTGGCTAAAAATGTTAAACTTGTCCCTCCTTTTAATGAATCTGATTTAACAAAGTATTTTCAGTTGTTTGAGAGGGTAGCTACAGGTTTTAATTGGCCCAAAAAGTATTGGCCAGTTCTCCTTCAAACTGTTCTCACCGGTAAAGCTCAAGTAACTTATGCATCTTTGCCTCAGGATCAATGTGATAATTATGATGTAGTTAAGAGCTTGATTCTTAAGGCCTATGAGCTTGTTCCTGAAGCCTATAGAGTAAAATTTAGGACAACTTACAAGCAAGATAAGCAATCCCATGTTGAGTATGCAAAAATCAAAGAAGATCTGTTAGAGCAGTGGTTAAATTCTAAGAATGTGGATTCTGATTTTGGTAAATTTAAGCAGATGATTTTGCTGGAGGACTTCAAGAGGTGTATTTATAAAGATGTAAGCCTATATCTTGATGAGAGAAGAATAGATAATTTGTCTGATGCTGCAGTTTTAGCTGATGAATATGTTCTCACTCACAAGAGATATTCTAGAGAAAAAGGGAAAGCTGAGAGTAAGTACGTTGCCTCTACTCAGAGTACAGGTAACAGGAAAGAGGATAAAGATGATGTTTCTCAGGAAGTAAATACCAGCTTCACCTCTAGATTTCAGAAAAGTAAATGTACTTATTGTAGTAAGCTTGGTCATACTACGGAGAAATGTTTCAGGATACAGCGTGATGTGAACAAAAAGGAGTCTTTAAATATTCAGTCAATTGGTCTAGTGTCCACCCTTGAGAGTTCCCATAATTCTTTAACTGAGTTAACTGAACCTGCTTTGAGGGGTAACTTAAATTCTCATGATGGAGCTCCTCTTTTGAGCAGTAACGTGGGTGACACTCTCAAGAATTCATGTGCTAATTTCCTGTCTGATGGTTTTGTCAGTCCTCTGGACAGTAATGACAGGAAATCAGTTAAAATATATCGTGATACAGGTGCTTGCCAATCCCTTATGCTGACCAGTGTTCTAGGCTCTAATGTTAATTCCTCTGATGAAACCGTAATTTTACAAGGTGTAGGGAATAATTACTTCTCTGTCTCTCTGTGCAGAGTGAATTTAGAGTCTGGTTTTGTTAATGGTTCCGTTATGGTTGGGTTGGTTGAGACACTCCCAATGTCAGGTGTAACTTTCTTACTTGGAAATGATATTGGTGGAAGTCAAGTGTGTCCAGCTCCTCAGTTGTCTAGTGAGCCAGTGGCTGCGGCCCAGGATTGTGATGTCCCTGATGTGTTCTCTGCATGTGCTGTCACTAGGGCTAAGTCTAAAGTTACTGGTGATTTAGATGATAATGATGATGATGACGTTATCCTAGCTGACACTTTTCTTGCTAATTTGAACCACTCACCAGATGAGGCAGTACCCCGTAGTGTTGATAATTTGTCTTGTCAAGAGTTGGTTGAGTTGCAGGTTGCTGACCCTGAGTTGAAAGGTCTAGTTAACTCTGCTTGCAGTGAGGAACAGTCAGCTGGTGCTTCTACTTGTTATTATATAAAGTCAGGAGTACTTATGAGGAAGTGGAGACCCCTAACAGCATCAGCCGACTGTGAATGGGAGGTTGTACATCAAGTTGTCATCCCTCGTGTTTGTAGGCAGGATATCATTAGAGTGGCTCATGATTCCAGTTTGGCAGGACACATTGGAGTGAGGAAGACTGTGGTACGCATTTTGAAACACTTCTACTGGCCAGGTATCTTCAGGGATGTTTCCTGGTATTGTAAGTCTTGTCACACCTGTCAAGTTGTGGGGAAGTGTAATAAAACCGAAAAGGTTGCACCTCTAGTTCCCATTCCTCCTTTTGAGGCGCCTTTCACCCGTTTGTTGGTGGTTATTGTGGGCCCTCTTCCTAAGACTTCTTCAGGATTTTCTTAAGTGTTGACCTTGATTGATATGGCTACTCGTTATCCTGAAGCCATTCCACTTAGAAATATCTCAGCAAAGAACGTGGTTAAGGAAATGCTAGGGTTCTTCACAAAGTTTGGTCTGCCCAAGGAGGTACAGTCAGACCGAGGAAGTAATTTCATGTCAAATGTTTTCAAGCAGTCTCTGAAAGAGTTGGGCATCACCCAGATCACGTCTTCAGCTTACCATTCCCAGACCCAAGGAGCGTTGGAGAGATATCATCAAACACTCAAATCGATGCTCAAGAAATACTGTTTGGAACATCAGAAAGACTGGGATAAAGGTCTTCCATTTGTTGTGTTTGCTGCAAGAGAATCTCCAAATGAATCACTGGGCTTCTCACCCTTTGAACTACTGTTTGGCCATGAAGTAAGAGGACCCCTTAAGCTACTCAAGGAATGCTGGCTGTCGGAGGAAGATGACGTCAACCTGCTGGAGTATGTGATGAAGTTCAAAGAACGGCTGTCCACTGCTTTACAGCTGGTGAGAGACAATTTAGGAGCTGCTCAGGAGAAGATGAAGACTTGGTATGATAAGAAGTCCAGGTTACGCCACTTTCAGCCAGGAGATCAGGTTTTGATTCTGCTACCAGTTCATGGGCAACCTCTTCAAGCCAAGTTTAGAGGTCCTTATTTCGTGGAGAAGAAACTCAGTGATGTCAACTATGTCATCACCACACCAGATCGTAGAAAGAATAGGCAACTTTGTCACATCAACATGCTAAAGTTATATCAAAGGCGGGACGAAAATAACCCAGTCTGCACTGTTGCTGTTCCACCCGAGTCTGCAAGTGAAGTTCTCCCATGCAGTATGAGCCTGAGTGATAGTTTGGGGGAAGAATCCTGATATCATGAATGATCTCCAGACTAAGCTTTCTCATCTACCTCCTGAGGAAAGGCAGGAGTTTTCGGCATTACTGCAGGAGTACCCGCAAGTGTTCCGTGCCACTCCAGGAAGAACCACTGTGTTGATGCATGATGTCGATGTTGGAGATGCAAAGCCAATTAAACTGCCTCCTTACCGTGTGAACCCAGTGAAAGTTCCTCTCATCCAGAAGGAGCTTGGCTACCTGTTGGACCACAAGATGATTGAGCCCTGTCAGAGCGAGTGGAGTTCTCCTGTCACTCTAGTCCCTAAGCCAGGTGGGTCACAGCGGCTTTGCATCGACTACAGACGTGTTAATCAGATAACCAAAATAGACACTTACCCTCTCCCTTGCGTGGAAGATTACATAGACAAGATCGGAAAGGCTAGGTACATAAGTAAGTTTGATTTGTTAAAGGGATACTGGCAAGTACCTATGACTGAACGTGCTAGGGAGATCTCATGTTTTGTAACACTAGGAAAGACTTTTGCATATTCTGTAATGCCATATGGTATGAAGAATGCACCAGCCACTTTTCAGAAGCTCATGAATGTTGTAACAGAGGGTTTGGCAGGGTGTGTTGTTTATATTGATGGTGTATTAATCTTCAGTGACAACTGGAAAGATCACCTATGCCATGTCAGTAAATTTCTTGAGCGTTTGGTTCATGCTAATCTTGTAGCTAATTTATCATAGTGTGAGTTTGGTCAAGCTAAAGTTCAGTACCTTGGGTATGTAATTGGTGATGGACATGTTGCACCACCAGGAGCTAAGGTTCAGGTTATAAGTGATCTTCCCAGACCTAAAAGTAGGAAAGAGCTACAAAGATTTTTGGGAATGGTAGGTTATTACAGATTTGTTCTTAACTTTTCTATTCTTGTATCACCACTTACAGACCTACTGAAAAAGGGAGTTAAATTTGTCTGGACCGATAACTGTGAATCCTCTTTCAACAAACTTAAAGCTATGCTATTAAGCCAGCCAGTGCTCACTACTCCAAATTTAGCTAAGCCATTTAAGATGGCTGTTGATGCAAGTGATACAGGAGCTGGGGCTGTTTTGCTGCAAGAGGATGATCAGGGTATTGAATATCCTGTATCTTATTACAGTAAGAAGTTCACTCCACCTCAAAAGAACTACTCAACTATTGAGAAACAGCTTTTGGCCTTGATTTTGGGTTTACAGCATTTTTCATTTTATTTGTGTTCTGGTTTTGACCCCATAGTCATTTATACCGATCATAACCCACTGAAATTCCTTAGCAAGTTTAAAGATAAAAATCAGAGATTGACAAAATGGAGTCTACTTCTTCAGGAGTATTCATTAGACATACAACATGTCAAGGGGAAAGAAAATGTTATTGCAGATTGCTTATCTAGACTTTAGACAGATTGTTTTAGAGTAATAAGAAATTTCCTTTGTAAATTTCTTTTTCTTTGTGGGGAGGTGTTACATAGCCTATGATTTCATCATCCTTTGTGTAATTTTAACGCACAGTATGCTGCATGTTTGATCACGAGCGTGTTCTGCCTCAGTCCCCTCCTACCGTTGTAGTAGAGTAAGTCGTTCTTTCTGTTGTTCAGAGCGGGATTGTCAACTCTTTGTCCCCATGGCTTCATTTGCGCGTCCTTCTTACAAGTTGTATCAAGCTCTGCTGGACCCTATATAATGAGCTCAGTCTCTACATTAATTGCCACTTAGATCTGCTCCTCATTTTGTTCACATCTCTGTCCTCCCCTGTACAGTTATTATTATTGTGAGTGCTCAGAAAGTCTCCAACCTTCTAGCAGCTGTGTAATTTGAGTATAAGTGTTATTACATTTTGTTCTTGTACTGTATAACATAAGGTGTTAATTTGTAGGCCTAGTAAAGTTCTTTTGTGATTAATGTAAAGTTTCATGTCAGCCAATTGTTAATAATAGTTTGTATCTGTAATAATTTATCTTGCATTAACTGAGCATTGCCCGGTGTATTTTCATTTTATCAGGGCTGACTTAGATAAATTTACTCTTGCTAATTTCGTTTTAATAGAGGCTATTGCAGTTAACCATATATTTAACCTGTTTTTTGCCATTACATTATCCTTATGAGTCCTGAATGTTTTGTTGTTAGTTTGAGCATTAAACTTTAACTTGTAATTTTACCTAACTCTTCTGTTTTGAACCTGGCACTTTACGGGACAGTAGTGATTTTTTAGTATTCTCACTTAAAGTGTACATTATCTTTCTCTGTTCCGTAACAATATATATATATATATATATATATATATATATATATATATATATATATATATATATATATATATATACCATGGTGTCCCAAGCACAGAAGAGTGGGAGAAAATATCTAGATATAATCTCACTCGTGTTGAGTCCCGTTGGTTGTCCTAATCGGAAAATTTAATGCAAAATTTCAGAAAGACTGAAGGATAATTAAAGGCCCGAACGATTGAATACTTCGTTCCATGTCTTCAGTGATAGCCAAATGAAACAACTGATGCTGATATACAAATAACACAATACTTTTATGAGTTCTCCTTTAGCCAAACCTGATGAAACAACTGGCACTCTGAAAAATGAATAAAACACAAAAGTCCTCAAGATCATCTTAGTATCAATGTATTTTACATCAATACTTGCTTCATTTGGCCCGCCTTCGTTCCCTTCCGCTCCACAGTCCGTCGGTGGAAGTGGACAGTCCCTAGGAGGAATTGGAGTCCTTTTTCATCACGACACAGAGGTTTGCTTGTGACTTTCTCAGTGAGGGAGATGTCTCTCTGCTGTATCATTGACCACCTTCACGTCTTCTGCTCACTTGTTTGGAAGGTAAAAATGGGACAGGAGAGGTTACAGTTATAATACCTTGGTGAGAATGACACAGTAACATGAATCACTAAAATGACCCAATGAAAATCACAGTAAAATGGCACAGTAAAAAAAAAAAAAAGACAGTAAAATGACAGTAAAAATAACACAGAAAAATGACAGTATAACTGAGATAGTAAAAGACAGTAAAAATAACGCAGTAAAAACAGAGAATTGTTAATTAAAATGTCACAGTAAAATGAAACAATAAAAATGACACAATTGAAATGACAGTAGATATTACACAAGAAAATATCGTACAAATATGAAAGAGAATACAACTGGAACAGGAAAGTGCCCATAAGTATAAGAAAGGAAAATATCACAAAACGTCACAAAATCGAGCAGGAAAATGTCCATAAAGTTGGGGCAAATGAAATCAATAAAAATGGGGCGGGAAAATGACTATGTAAAAATCTATCTATCTATTTATCTGTTTCCAGACGCCTCAATCCCGTTCGGGGTGGCAACAAACAAATCGCCTCCACGTCGCCCTGTCCCCCGCCATTTCACTGCCCCGCTCCCAACTCACACACCCCCTCTCTCATATACCTCTCCACCCCATCCCTCCATCTCATCCCCTGCCTCCCCCTCCCTCTTCCCCCCCTCCACCTCACTCACACCGCTCGCTGGTGCAGTGGTAACGCTCTCGCTTGCCAACTGGTGGACGGGAGTTCGCGCCTCGCTCAGGTTGCGAAAAGTTTCACTGACGAAGTGGGTGGTTACTGTCCCCCGTGAGCAAGGGGACGGGTGTGTGCGTGTGTGAAGGTCACAGCCTTGCCCTTAGATCGGACTATATGAGCTCTCAGCTCCCTTCCGGGAGGGTAAAAGCTGACGATCACGACCATCAAGTGATCCTGACCGACCCGGTGAAAAAAATTACATACACTCTCTTCGTCAGTCTTTCACCCTCCATCCTCTCCTCATGGCCAAACCACCTCAGTGTATTCCTCATAACGCTTCCTATCACATCCACATCCACACCACAACGCTCCTTTATATCTTCATTTGTCAGCCTGTTTCTCCATGTGACTCCACAGGGTCCTCTTAAATAACTCATTTCCACTGCTCTCACTCTTGACTTGTGTCCTTCCAACAACGTCCAAGCTTCACTTCCATAAGTTAGAGTTGGTATCACAATACTGTCATGTAGTAACTTTTTCACTTCCATGCTCACTTCCCTGTTTCTTATCACTGCTTTCAAAGAACCAGCAACCTTTCTTCCCTGCTGTACCCTTTCAAGCACTTCACCCTCCAAACCTCCATCCTTACTCATCACACTACCCAAGTACTTAAAAGTACTCACATTTTCCAATTTCTCACCATCCAACCTCGCTGTACATTCACTGACTTCACCTCTCTCAAAGACCATCACTTTACTCTTCCCTACATTCACCTTTAGATTCCGTTTCTTACACACTCTCCCAAACTCATCCACCAAGCCTTGCAGCTCCCCTTCGTCTTCACTCAACAACACAGTATCATCTGCAAACAACAGTGCAGGGAGTTTCCAAACACTATCCTCTCTCACCAGGGCCACTCCAACATCCACTACCCTACCTTGTACCTCTTTTATTACCCCATCCATGTACAGATTGAACAACCATGGAGACATGACACATCCCTGTTTCAACCCAACTTTCAAAGAGAAAAATTCACTTAGTTCACCATCCACCCGCACTGCAGCCTTCGCACCATCGTACATACTCTTCACAGCATTCAACAACTTCCCATCTACTCCATATATTCTTAACACTTTCCACAATCCTTGTCTATCCGCTCTGTCATATGCTTTCTCCAAATCCATGAAAGCCGCATACAACTTCTTTCCCTTCTCTAGAAACTTTTCAACTAAAGATCTAAGAATGAATATCTGATCTACACAACCTCTTCCCTTCCTAAAGCCTCTCTGTTCTTCTCCAATTAATTTCTCTGTTCTTTCTCTAACTCTGTCAGTAAGTATCCTACCATACACTTTTCCTATTATACTAAGAAGACAAATGCCCCTATGATTACCACACACTTCTTTTTCCCCTTTTCCTTTGTACAAGGGAATAATTATACCTGACTTCCAATCATCCGGGACTCTACCTTCCTCCCAGTCCACATCCCTTCTACTACTATCTCTCCCCCATGCTTCAGCATTTCACCACACACTCCATCAATTCCTGGGGCTTTCCCCAATTTAACTTTCTTCATTACTTCCACAACTTCTATCCTACTGATTTCTTCCTGTCTTCTCACCTCCCTCCTTCTCCCAGCCATTCCCCAGCCACTTATACTCGCATTACTTCCATCATGTATGTTCAACAATTCCTTAAAGTGTTCTCTCCATCTGCTCACTTTTTCTCCCTTCTCCACTAGTAATCTACCATTTTTATCTTTCACTCCCCTGCTAACTTCACTTCCACCCTGTCTTACTCTTTTCACCTCTTTCCAGAACATTTTCTTACAGTCCCTCCACTTTACACTCAAAGTCCTTCCAAATTCCTCATCCACTCTCTTCTTACTCTCTCTTACTAATCTTTTCACCTCTCTCTTTCTTTCTACATATAACTCTCTCTTCCGCCTCTCAACTTCTTCCACGCCCCTATTTCTCATCCATTCATTGTATGCTTTCTTCTTTTGTGCCACAGCCTGTCTCACCTCTTCAGTCCACCACGCTGTTCCTTGCACCCCCCTCCGTCTTCTCTTCCTTCCACACACCACATCACATGCTGCACATATTTCTTCTGTAAATATCCTACACACACCTTCCACGTCTCCCATCTGCTCCAATTCATATTTGCCCAATCGTTCCTCCACTTCTCTCTTATAATCTGCCTTTTTCTCATCCTCTTGTAACCTTTCCACTCTCCTTGCAACTACTCCTTCCTCTCGTCTTTCCCTTCTTCTATTCCTCCATCTTACTTGAATCCTAATTCTGGCCACCACTAAGTAGTGGTCAGAAAGTCCACTCCCGCAACCTCTATAAGCTCTTGCATCCATTACACATCTTCGCATCCTTTCATCCACACACACATAATCAATCATTGCCTTCCTTTCATTCAGTTCACCACCCACCCTTCTCATCACTCGCCATGTATACCTGTGGATCATTGTATGCCTGAAGAGGGTATTGGCTATCACCAACCCCCTCCCAGCACAAATGTCCACTAACGCACTCCCATTCTCATCTATCTCAGCAGGCACACCCCACTCACCAACTATTCCATCCACCTTCACATTCCCAACTTTACCATTCATATCACCGATCAAAAACACTCTCTCATTCCTTCCAAACTTTTCCATGCACACTTCTACATTTGTCCAGAACTCTTCTCTCACTCTTCTCGCATGATCTTGCGTTGGCGCATACACACACACAATCGCCCACATTTGTATTCCAACTTTCAACTTTACCCACACAATCCTTGACCCAACTGATCCATACTGTCTTATGCTCTTTTTCTTTGTCTTAAAGCATTTATTTTGCATATCACACTTAAACACTCATCTGTATGTGATGCAACAGGTCGTGGAGTGTGACACAGTGTGTCGTGTGTCGTGTGGAAGTGTGTGATATGGTATCGTGTGGCATGACGGAGTGTGTGGGGTGGCAATATGAGGTGTAGTAGTTGCCTCTGCCAACGAAATTTGACGCCCTGGTTCTCTTTTTGACGACAAGATATATTGGAAAGTTATTGATGAATTTCGGTGAAATTTTATGATCATGTGGATCACGGGTAAAGAAAGATTTTTATAAAATTTTGGTGATTTGGAGTCCTGGATCAGAACAGATTTTGTTTGTCTACATTGTATCTCAAAAAGTTGTTGATTGATTTCCATTTTTTTTTTTTTTTTTTTTTTTTTTTTTTTTTTTTTGATATGTGGGTCATGGGCGCTGGAGGAGGCATGCCCCCTCGTTGCTGGGGACCTGTTTCAGCCGTATTAGGCTAACTATTCTGCTATCTACAGCCAGGCGCCACAATCCCGTAAAGGGTGGCCGTTTGTCTTTGAGTTAGTTGTTTTACGGGGAGGGACACTAACCCTCCGCCAACCCACTTGTTGACACTGGGGAACACGTGTGGGTTGGTTACATGGTTACCGCCCATCATTGTAAATGGTTTCCTGGCTTACAGGAAACCATTAGGCTTGTCAATCAATGCAACGCCACCTGAGAAGAAGAGTAATAAAAAGTGACAGGAAAGATGGGATGAACAGGAAGAGGGGAGGATGGACAAAGAAAGAATGATAAAAGTAAAAGAAGTTGGCAAGATATCACAATAATTGTTCCGTTGTAATTTACAGCAAATCTGATATAAAAAAAAATATATATATATATTTTCACCTTGACTTGGTCCAGATATTCGTTCCCCCCCCCCTCAGCTTACGTCACGTAGCTCATGAACGAAGCTGCAAAAGGAGGACATTCTCGGCCAAGTCAGAGTAAAAGAGTAGACACTATTAGAGTACGAGTGCACGAGGCAATATGGTCATAGGACTCGTAGATGTCACTGACGGTCTCCGCGAGGTTTGTTCTTGGGATGTAAGGCTCGTCCATGTCAGCGATTTCCTCCACACCGGCTGACTTCCGGTTAAAAGTCGCGTACAAGCTGTTTCTCTGCTCCAGGAGAGTTGACTCGGAGAGGGTGTTATCCGTTTGAAGTTTGGTGGCAAAATCAGGGTTATATTTTATGCATGGAAGAGGGAACCAAAGGCAACATTTTCCCCTCGAAGAGAGAGAGAGAGAGAGAGAGAGAGAGAGAGATCCCTGGACGCATTCCGTTTAAAAGACTGGAGGTCATAGGGAAAAGGAAATAGAGACAAAAGAAGACAGTTGTAGAGTTAGCAAATCATTCATTCACCTTATCTTTACTCTTTTCACTCTAACTCGGTATAAAATTGTCAGCTCCCCATTTTGGACGTCGTGTTGGAGCAACAGATTAATAGTACTGAGCCGATGTGAAGTTGGCGGGCATTTTTGTGTGTGTGTGTGAGAGAGAGAGAGAGACAGACAGACAGACAGACATACCCGAGTTGGCCTACATGTTGTAATTTGGAGCGCCGTTCTGTGAGCAAAGAAATTATTATTATTATTATTATTATTATTATTATTATTATCATAAGCATCATTATCATCATCCTAAGTTCAGCAACCATCATCACTATCATCATCATTATTATATCACCACCACCACCGCCATCATCATCACTATCATCACCCCTTTCATCACACAGTCATCATGATCATCGCCACCGCCTCCACCACCACCTTTTTCATAACCATCATGAACACCACTGCCACTACCATTAATATTGCCACCGTCATCATCATTATCATCATCATCATAATCATGACCACCATCATCATTATGATCATCACCACCACCATCATCATCTTTGTTACCGTCACTGCTACTCTTTTCACCACCATATTCATCATCATCATCCCCACCAACACCACCACAGTCATCATCGTCATCACCACCTCCAACATTATCATCACTCTCATCACCACCTGCAACATCATCATCATTATCATCAGGTAGGAACGCGAATGAAATACACATAAGATTATCGGGCTAAAAGTCATATGAAGAAGCTCTCACGGTAGTGTTGGCGCACCAGTGTCATACGTTGTTGTCTTATCTACGCTTCCGTTTCCCGTTTCCGTCAAAGATTCTAGTTTATATGTAGCACGTGTTCAAGTTTTCCTTTGTGGTGTAAATTTAGTTTCCTGTGGAATCATATATTAATTGTATTTCAATGTTACATTTTTATTTATTTTTTTATTATTATTATTTTTTGGTATGTTCTGACACTCCACTGATTTACCCCGACATAATGCAGAAAGAATTAGGTTGATATCTATTACCGTTTTCCAGAAACAAACAAACGCACAGAGACACATATGAACAGCTTTGACTTCATTATTTTGATACCACGGTGACGGAAAAGGACAGTTGTACGGCTCTGCATCCTTTCCATATAATTTCTTTGTGACTAACATTGTATTTTAGTGTTCATTTGTTATTATAATTCCGTATGCAAGATGAAGACATGGCAGTTTTATATCAACTTGAAGTAAAATGTATAAGTGACTGACTTGCCAGCTTCTCAAAATTTATACTTAAAGATGTGTGGAAAACGTTGTATTGCTTCATACATACTGAATATTGGGCATCTACTTCTGGTGTGTTGCTGCGCGGCACAGCATTACCATTCTCTACCCTGCACCAAGTGGCATCTGGGGGCAACCATCATCCATTCACTTGATGTAGTGTTGCCTACTCCTTCCTTCACCTTTATATTCTGCGCCTGCCATACTTTTTCCCCACTTCTTCCCTTCCTTCCTGTCACTTTTTATTAATTTTCCCCCACTTCAGGTGGCTCTACACCAGGGGTTCCCAACCTGGGGTAAATTACCCCAAGTGGGGTAATTTGGTCTTTTGTGAAGGGTAATGGGGGAGGTAACAAAAAAAAAAAAAAATCTAATAATCATACCAGTTATGATAGACTTTCAGACCTATACAAAAATTCAGAGATGAATGTTTAAAGTCATGTTTATTTGGTATCAGTGTTAATAATAAAAATAAATTACTCCTTGCAATAACTCTCTTGGTTTTAGCCTAACCTTTAATTAAGTCCTACATTCAAACTAAAATCTAGGCATCAAAATGTTAAGCAGCTAAAATGCAATTGTGGAAACATAAGCAATGAGGGGTAATGAGTGAAGAGAGGTGTGGAAAATGGGGTAATGGGTAAATAAGGGTTGGGAACCCCTGCTCTACACTGAGTGACATATCTAATGGTTTCCTGTAACCCAGGTCACCATATAAGATGTTGGTCGGTAACCATATAACCAGATCACGGGAAGAAAAGGAGCTGATTATGGTTCCTCTGCTAACTGGATGAAAATGCAAACGGGGCATTTACCTAGGGAGCAAAATCTCCACAGTTTTCCACCGCACTTTGCTGTGGCGAGGCGCTGTCTGCGATAAGGGAACATCGGTTCACTACACGGGATGGCCTTGCAGGGCCCGTTGCTTCCCTGTGGTTGACGAGTCTGTTCAGTCAAAATCATCATTAAAAACCCTGCATCATTTTCTACTTCCCGCAGTGTGTGTGTGTGTGTGTGTGTGTGTGTGTGTGTGTGTGTGTGTGTGTGTGTGTGTGTGTGTGTGTTGAAACATCTATTGACTGCATGGCTGGTAATTCACAAAGTATGCAAAGTATCTACGCTGCACAGCCCACAATGAGCCGTCCGCACAACACATAAGTCAGAGTATTGGAAGTGGATCTAAGAAAAAAAAATGTAAAAGAGATCTATCCTGTTGATTTCTGCGATTTTCTTTGCATTGATTCTTTGGAAAAGTTTCCTGTGACTCGAGTGGTGATGATGGATATTATCATTACTTATGCTTTGTGTTCTTGCGTGTGTGTGTGACAGAGAGAGAGAGAGACAGAGAGAGTCACGTCATATTATCATATCTGCTTCCTGAATCATTTCCACCACCAGTACCACCACAATCACAACCACCATTACCACCACCACTACCACTATCATCACCAAAACTGCTTCCCACTGTCATCACTATTACCATTATCACCAACACAACTACCACTGTAATTACAACCACAGCAACCACCACTGTCACTGTCATCACCACCAAAACCACCCCCATCAATAAAACCACCACAATTACTATCATTGTCAGCATCATCGCCACCACTACTCATTACTACCAACACCACCACCACCTCTACTACCATCACCATCATTATCATTACCACTATCATCACCATCGCCATTTTTGAAGGAAGGGGAAGGGAGGATGTGGTAGGGAAAGGGGAAGGTAAGGCAGGGTGAAATTGAAACTGGGTCATTCAGCTTGAGGGTATTGTAGGATGAGGGGGAGGCAGGGGATGGGTAAGGCAGGGTACGTTAGGATGAAACAGGATGAGCAGGGTAGCCCATGTTAGGGTGAAGCACGGTAAGGGTAAAGCAGGCTGAAGGTGATGTAAGATTTGTTATGATAAGGCAGAGTGAAGAAGGGTATGTTAAGGTGAGGCACGGTGACGGTGATCCAGGGAATGTTTGGGTGATGCAGGATGAGAGAGTACAGTATATGTTAGGGTGGGGCAGCGTATGTTAGGGTGGGGCAGAGTGAGGCAGGATATAACAGGGTGAGGAAGGATATATTATGTGAGGCAGGGTATATTATGGTGCGATCGTTATGTTAGGGTGAGGCAAGGTTAGAGTGAGGCAGGGTGAAAGTAGGAAGATGGGGTGAGTGCGTTACCTTTTGCCGGTAGACCAGTATCAGGCTGAGGATAACATCTAACGATTCTAAAATTACCACGAAGGAGATAAGGATAATCACTGTTGTGTTGTCATCTGTGGCTATGGCATCTGTGGATAATGAAAAATGAAATAGTTAGTAAATTGATAAGTGAAGAAAAACATGAATAAGGGTATATGGTAATAATGAAATGCTGAGTTCCAAGGAAGAATTAGTATGAATAAAAAATTAAAAGTTAAAGACATTTATACAGAAAATTAATAGGTACAGTATATATATATATATATATATATATATATATATATATGGCAGGTGGGGATGCTCACCATCCACTCACTCAATGTAGTGCTGCTCTCGGGTGTCTGCCCTGTCCTTTCCTCCATCGTTCTTTCCTTCCACCTTCTTCTATCTTTCTTTCCTTCATTCTTTCCTCGTCCTTCTGCGTACGGGTGACTTTACATTCCAGCTTCTGTCTTTCTTTCCTTCATTCTTTCCTCTTACTTCTGCCTATGGGTGACTCTACACTGAGTGACAAGCCAAATGGTTTCCTGTACACCAGGAAACTATTTACTACGCTGGGTGGTAACCATATTACCAAATTTTGGCTCCTGGTGGTTTAGTGGGTAATTATTGTGCTCCAATCGGATTGAGCCGGTGAAGCTTTACATCCAAGGGGTGGTTGGGGTTTATTGGTCACGTAATGCCACTCAGGGATGAGTGAGGCTGGTCACTCTGATCTTGAATGTCAGGACCAACTGCCTAGCCCTGGGCTCCTACGCTCCTCATGGGGCAACGTAGAATTGGATAATATATATATATATATATATATATATATATATATATATATATATATATATATATATATATATATATATATATATATATATATATATATATATATATATATTTATTGTTACGGAACGGAGAGAGATAATGAACACTTCAAGTGAGAATACTAAAATCACTACTGTCCCGCAAAGTTCCAGGTTCAAAACAAAAGAGTTAGGTAAAATCACAAGTTAAAGTTTAATGCTCAAACTAACAACTAAACATTCAGGACTCATAAGGATAATGTAATGGCAAAAAACAGGTTAAATATATGGTTAACTGCAATAGCCTCTATTAACACGAGATTAGAAAGAGTAAATTTATCTAAGTCAGCCCTGATAAAATGAGAAAACCGGATAATGCTCAGTTAATGCAAGATATATTATTACAGATACAAAATATTATTAATAATGGCTGACATCAAAAACTCCACATGAATCACAAAAACCTTACCAGGCCCACGAATCAACACCTTATGCTATACAGTACAAGAAAAAATGCAACAACACTTATACTCAAATTACACAGCAGCCAGATGGTTGGAGACTTCCTGAGCACTCACAAAAATAATAACAACTGTACCAGGGAGGACAGAGATGTGAACAAAATGAGGAGTAGATCTAAGTGGCAATTAATGCAGAGACTGAGCTCATTATATAGGGGCCGGCAGAGCTTGATACAACTTGTAAGAAGGACGTGCAAATGAAACCATAGGGGACAAAGAGTTGACAATCCTGCTCTGAACAACAGAAAGAACGACTTACTCTACTATAAAGGGGAGAAGGGGGGAGTGAGTTAAACACGCTAGCCTGGTCACTATGGAAGCCACGAGGCGAATCGTGACCAAACATGCAGCATACTGTACGTTAGAATTATACAAAGGATGATGAAATCATAGGCTATGTAACACCTCCCCACAAAAAAAAAAAAGAAATTTACAAAGGAAATTTTTTTTACTCTAAAACAATCTGTCTAAAGTCTAGATAAGCAATCTGCAATAACATTTTCTTTCCCCTTGACATGTTGTATGTCTAATGAATACTCCTGAAGAAGTAGACTCCATCTTGTCAATCTCTGATTTTTATCTTTAAACTTGCTAAGGAATTTCAGTGAGTTATGATCGGTATAAATGACTATGGGGTCAAAACCAGAACACAAATAAAATGAAAAATGCTGTAAACCCAAAATCAAGGCCAAAAGCTCTTTCTCAATAGTTGAGTAGTTCTTTTGAGGTGGAGTGAACTTCTTATTGTAATAAGATACAGGGTGTTCAATACCCTGATCATCCTCTTGCAGCAAAACAGCCCCAGCTCCTGTATCACTTGCGTCAACAGCCATCTTAAAAGGCTTAGCAAAATTTGGAGTAGCGATCACTGGCTGACTTAATAGGATAGCTTTAAGTTTGCTGAAAAAGGATTCACAGTTATCGGTCCAGACAAATTTAACTCCCTTTTTCAGTAGGTCTGTAAGTAGTGATAAAAGAATTGAAAAGTTAAGAACTAATCTCCTGTAATAACCTACCATTCCCAAAAATCTTTATAGGTCTTTCCTACTTTTAGGTCTGGGAAGATTACTTATAACCTGAACCTTAGCTGCTGGTGGTGCAACGTGTCCATCACCAATTACGTACCCAAGGTACTGAACTTTAGCTTGACCAAACTCACACTTTGATAAATTAGCTACAAGATTAGCCTGAACCAAACGCTCAAAAAATTTACTGACATGGCATAGGTGATCTTTCTAGTTGTCATTGAAGATTAATACATCATCAATATAAACAACACACCCTGCCAAACTCTCTCTTACAACATTCATAGGCTTCTGAAAAGTGGCTGGTGCATTCTTCACACCATATGGCATTACAGAACATGCAAAAGTCTTTCCTAGTGTTACAAAACATGAGATCTCCCTAGCACGTTCAGTCATAGGTACTTGCCAGTATCCCTTTAACAAATCAAACTTACTTATGTACCTAGCCTTTCCGATCTTGTCTATGCAATCTTCCACGCGAGGGAGAGGGTAAGTGTCTGTTTTGGTTATCTGATTAACACGTCTGTAGTCGATGCAAAGCCGCTGTGACCCACCTGGCTTAGGGACTAGAGTGACAGGAGAACTCCACTCGCTCTGACAGGGCTCAATCATCTTGTGGTCCAACACGTGGCCAAGCTCCTTCTGGATGAGAGGAACTTTCACTGGGTTCACACCGTAAGGAGGCAGTTTAATTGGCTTTGTGTCTCCAAGATCGACATCATGCATCAACACAGTAGTTCTTCCTGGAGTGGCATGGAACACTTGCGGGTACTCCTGCAGTAATGCCGGAAACTCCTGCCTTTCCTCGGGAGGTAGATGAGAAAGCTTAGTCTGGAGATCATTCATGATATCAGGATTCTTCCCCAAACTATCACTCAGGCTCATGCTGCATGGGAGAACTTCCTTTGCAGACTCGAGTGGAACAGCTACAGTGTAGACTGGGTTATTTTTGTCCCGCTTGTGATATAACTTTAGCATGTTGATGTGACAAAGTTGCTTGTTCTTTCTACAATCTGGTGTGGCGATGACATAGTTGACATCACTGAGTTTCTTCTCCACGAAATAAGGACCACTAAACTTGGCTTGAAGAGGTTGCCCATGAACTGGTAGCAGAATCAAAACCTGATCTCCTGGCTGAAAGTGGCGTAACCTGGACTTCTTATCATACCAAGTCTTCATCTTCTCCTGAACAGCTCCTAAATTCTCTCTCGCCAGCTGTAAAGCAGTGGACAGCCGTTCTTTGAACTTCATCACATATTCCAGCAGGTTGATGTCATTTTCCTCCGACAGCCAGCATTCCTTGAGTAGCTTAAGGGGTCCTCTTACTTCATGGCCAAACAGTAGTTCAAAGGGTGAGAAGCCCAGTGATTTATTTGAAGATTCTCTTGCAGCAAATACAACGAATGGAAGACCTTTATCCCAGTCTTTCTGATGTTCCAAACAGTATTTCTTGAGCATCGATTTGAGTGTTTGATGATATCTCTCCAACGCTCCTTGGGTCTGGGGATGGTAAGCTGAAGACGTGATCTGGGTGATGCCCAACTCTTTCAGAGACTGCTTGAAAACATTTGACATGAAATTACTTCCTCGGTCTGACTGTACCTCCTTGGGCAGACCAAACTTTGTGAAGAACCCTAGCATTTCCTTAACCACGTTCTTTGCTGAGATATTTCTAAGTGGAATGGCTTCAGGATAACGAGTAGCCATATCAATCAGGGTCAACACATAAGAAAATCCTGAAGAAGTCTTAGGAAGAGGGCCCACAATATCCACCAACACACGGGTGAATGGCGCCTCAAAAGAAGGAATGGGAACTAGAGGTGCAACCTTTTCGGTCTGATTACACTTCCCCACAACTTGACAGGTGTGACAAGACTTACAATACCAGGAAACATCTCTGAAGATACCTGGCCAGTAGAAGTGTTTCAAAATGCGTGCCACAGTCTTCCTCACTCCAAGGTGTCCTGCCAAACTGGAATCATGAGCCACTCGAATGATATCCTGCCTACAAACACGAGGGATGACAACTTGATGTACAACCTCCCATTCACAGTCGGCTGATGCTGTTGGGGGTCTCCACTTTCTCATAAGTACTCCTGACTTTATATAATAACAAGTAGAAGCACCAGCTGACTCTTCCTCACTGCAAGCAGAGTTAGCTAGACCTTTCAACTCAGGGTCAGCAACCTGCAACTCAACCAACTCTTGACGAGACAAATTATCAACACTACGGGGTACTGCCTCATCTGGTGAGTGGTCCAAATTAGCAAGAAAAGTGTCAACTAGGATAACATCATCATCATCATTATCCTGTAAGTCACCAGTAACTTTAGACTTAGCCCTAGTGACAGCACATGCAGAGAACACATCAGGGACATCACAATCCCGGGTCGCAGTCACTGGTTCACTAGACAACTGAGGAGCTGGACACACTTGATTTCCACCAATATCATTTCCAAGTAAGAAAGTTACACCTGACATTGGGAGTGTCTCAACCAACCCAAAGATAACGGAACCATTAACAAAACCAGACTCAAAATTCACTCTGCACAGAGGGACAGAGAAGTAATTATTCCCTACACCTTGTAAGATTACAGTTTCATCAGAGGAATTAACATTAGAGCCTAGAACACTGGTCAGCATAAGGGATTGGCAGGCACCTGTATCACGATATATTTTAACTGATTTCCTGTCATTAATGTCCAGAGGACTGACAAAACCATCAGACAGGAAATTAGCACATGAACTCTTGAGAGTGTCACCCACGTTACTGCTCAAAAGAGGAGCTTCATCATGAGAATTTAATTTACCCCTCATGCATGGAAGCATACATTCCTTTCACATATCCTTTGACTAATGCACAAAAGATTTGGTTTAATCACGCTTGTTCTAATGCTGTCCGCAACAAGGAGAGGGCCTATAAAAGGTACCGGAGCCAACCCATCCCTGAATCACATCTTGTATACGTTTCTGCCCGGAATCGTGCTAGGTCTGTTCTTCGCTCTGGTAAAAATAATTTCAGATGTACTAAATGCTCTCAACTCTCTAACTCGAATTCTTCCCGCTCCTTCTGGCACCTTGCCAAAAACCTTTCTAACAACTTTACCTCATCATCCTTCCCTCCTCTTTTCTACTCTGATGGTGCTGTAGCTATTTCTTCTACTGATAAAGTAGATCTCTTCGCTCATACTTTCTTCTCCAATTTCACCTTAGACGATTCCGGTGCTGTTCCTGCATCACTTCCCCCCTCTGACTTCCTCATGGCTGACATTAAAATATCTTCAGCTGATGTATTTTTCTGCCATCACAGGCCTCAATACTAATAAGGCATATTGGCCTGATGGAGTCCCTCCTGTTGTTCTCAAGAACTGTGCTTCTGTGCTTACACCCTGCCAAGGCAAACTCTTTCACCTTTGTCTATCAACTTGTACCATTCCTTCTTGCTGGAAGTTTGCTCTCATTCACGTAGTCCCAAAGAAGGGTGACCATTCCCAACCCTCTACCCTCTAACTATCATCCAATTGCTTTAACATCCTGTATCTCAAAAGTTTTCGAGTCAATTCTCAATAGAAAAATTTTAAGGCATCTTTCCTATCACAACCTTCTTTCTGATCGTCAGTACGGGTTCCGTCAGGGACACTCCACTGGTGATCTTCTCACCTACCTTTCAGACTCCTGGTCATCCTCCTTTCGGGACTTTGGCGAAAGCTTTGCCATTGCACTTGACATCTCAAATGCTTTCGATCAAGTCTAGCATAAATCTTTAATTTCCAAACTGCCCTCTTGCACTTTCTATCCTTCTATCTGTGCCTTCATCTCCAGCATCCTTTCTGGTCGTTCTATAGCCGCTGTTGTAGATGGCCATCATTCTTCTCCTAGATCTATCAGTAGTGATGTTCCTCAGGGCTCTGTCCTATCAACAACTCTCATCCTTTTATTCATCAATGACCTTCTAAGCTGTACATCTAACCCTATCCACTCATACGCTGATGACTCCACCCTTCACCTTTCCATTTGGTTCCCGCAATGCCCATCTCAGCAGTTACTTCAACACACAAGGGATGAGGCTATGGCACACCTAATGTCTGACTTGGCTCATATCTCTGACAGGGGTAAAAATAATCTAGTTGTTTTTAACCCGCCTTGTCCCAGAGACGTGAATTCACGTCCTCACATGATGTGCACTCATATCCTGGAGACGTGAATTAACGCAGCAACATTGCAAGGTCCTTAATTTGCACAATTTTCATTTTTCGCGAGTGATTTCGCAAGTGATTTTTGGCACGTATACACGGGACACCTTCCACAATTCCTCTACAAGATGCCAAGCAGGGACAATGCCTTACACTGCATAACCTCTCCCCCCCCCCTGCACGCCATTGTCTCGGCAATTCACCTGTTACCAGTGACCTGGCCAATAAAGACATTCAGGGCCAAAGTGATTCCCCAATCGATGACAATGTGGAGGACAAAGTTTACATAGCATTAGAGGAAGAAACAGTCAGAAATGATGATCAAATAATTTGGGAAAAAAAGGTCATGAATGGTGATGAGTTAGTGAGTGAAACAATGCTTATAATGCCTATATTACTGTTTGAAAACCAATATACTCTTGTACTACATATAAATTCGTACCAAGTAAATAAATAAATACTGTTTATGAGTGGATAAAATAGTTACCCTCCCATAGAACTCGTTTTCTTTGGTGCCAGCCTGTTAGAAAACCCAGTCAAGTAAGGAGGTACTCGTACCTAGATCGAGTATTTTAAACCTCAGGTGAGCGATTTCTCTATGAATTTTCGATGTTTCTCACCAAAAGTGGATGTTTGAGCCAAAAAAAAAAAAAGGTCCAAAAATGTTGGGACTGGGGCGTACCGCTGCCCAGAAAACGTCAGGATGGGGCGGGTTAATGCATCAGAGACTTGGTTTTTACACCTATCAGCCCAACAAAATCTTCCACAGGTATACCCGCTAATGTTTAATAATATTCAGCTTAATCCTGCATCATCCTTGAACATGCTTGGGGTTTCATTTACACGGGACTTATTTTGGAAAGATCATATTACATCTCTTGTAAAATCTGTTTCTAAGAGATTAGGTGTGCTAGGCAGACTCCATTCCTTCTTTACCCCTGCACAATTGTTGACCCAATGCAGGGGTTTGATCCGCCCCTGTGTGGAGTACAAGACTCATGTCTGGGGAGGCTCCCCACATACAGCTCTTCTCAATAGGGTGGAGTCAAAGGCTTTATGTCTCATTAACTCTCCTCCTCTTACCGACTCCCTTCAACCTCTGTCTCATTGCCACACTGTTTCATCTTTATCCCTTTTCTATCGCTACTTCAATGGTCATTGCTCCTCTGAACTGTCTGCATGCATTCCTCCACCTTTATGATGGGCACGTAGCACCCGTCTAGCAGCAAACTCTCATCCCTTTTCTGTCCAACTCTCTAATGCAAGAGTTAACCATTACTCCCATTCCTTCATTTATGCAACAGGTCAGCTCTGGAACTGTCTCCCTGTGTCTGAATTTCCTGCTTCCTATGATCTCCAGTCTTTCAAATGCAGTGTGTCCAGGCATCTAAAAATGATAGGATCTTGAATTCGGCTCTCTCTTGTATTTTGTTTTTTTCTTGGAAGGAGCAATTTTGCGGGCTCGCAGCCCTTGGTTCCTTCTTCCTCACATTAAATATATATATATATATATATATATATATATATATATATATATATATATATATATATATATATCCTGGAGGAATATCATTCCAGTGGTTAAAATGGGATCTCAGGAAGTTGTCCGTCACAGGAAAGGGGTGCACCTAGGTTCCCAAGCAATCCCGGTATGAATGGTCTTATTTTTACCCAGGCAATTCTGTGTTCTTTGCTAATTAATACAAGGTGACCTGTTTTGCCATTTTAGGGCTGGCAGGTTCCGAGAAAGAAGAAGAAAAAGGAAAGATGAATATGGATTTTAAAACATTTTATTTCAGTGTGTTAGCATTGTGCATTAAGTATATTAGTTTTAGGAATAGTTTTAGTTTAAAAAAATGTAAATTAACTTCATGGCCCGGTCAGGCTGTTCAGCACTTACTCAAATATGAGACACTTCTTGAGACTTTTCTTAAAACAAATAATTCATAGGATGATGCATGAGGAAGTGATTCATGGCCTGACACTTTGCTCCTGTAAACACTGGGAAGAATGAGAGATTAAAAGAGGAAATAGAACAAGCCGGTAGGTGATGATGGCCAGCTCAAAGCTGACCAAGCTTTGTCAGTGATTGGATAAGAGTTTTGGTGTGAAAAGTCACTCCTGTATGGCAATACTGAAGGACAACATCCCACCCGAGAACCATGGCTTTCGGTCGGTAATCTTTGGATCCTTAGCATTTAGTGCGAGCCTAGTTGTGATTTTAGCAATTGTCCACTGAAGTGCATTTGACGTCATTTGACTTCTGGTGTAGTGCATATAGATAGGGAATGCATGTATGAAGCACACTTGTAGTACTGATTTATGTATATAACCCCCACCTGCCGGGTAAAGTTTATACACGTCACAATCTGGCTTCCACGGGCAGCTGGGTAGTGGCTATACACGCAAGTGTCTTCCCACCACCATTTGAACCTGCTGCCATTTCATCTTGCCACCAAAGGGTAGGGAGGGAGTTCCTCCATAGCACATAGGTGAGAGTTAGTCTGCCCTGTGCATTTTGCCAGGTGTAATGATGTCTGCAGGTTCCTATTTGTCTGATTCTGTCTGCACCACCTGTAGCCAATTGCATCATCCACCTTTTTCCAAGGATACCGGTACTAGAAAAAGGCTCAGTGATAGTGCCACAAGGCATGCTTTGGATGCAACAGTGTCTAGTTTATCTAGTAGTGGAGAAGTTATCATGCTGAGAGCAAAGCCATAGTCGGCATTGCAGGAAGATGCACAAACAGGTCTTGCTCTTGAGCCAAAAATCACTTTTCTTCCTAACATCATTACTCATCAACGCAACAACCCAACGACCTGGAGCTACTTTCATTCGCAAGATAAAGAGTTGGCGAGTAATATGGTCTTTAGTTTGTTTCCTTAAGTGCTATAATTTCCGATATATTAAGGTTTGAAAACAAGCAAATTTTGGGAAATCGCCCATAGTAAGGTGACGACTGCATTAAAAATTGACTGGTGTTTATGGGATATGTATGCAAAGTTTCATTCAATTACATCCACCGACTGTGGAGCTAGGGAACTTGAAATTAGTGGATTGGCCTGCCAGAGGTACAGATTCTAGGTGACATTGCAAGTGACTGGAAGTGAGTTTTGACACTTATTGTCATTTTTGTTTGAAGGCACTCCAGTGCAACATTTCACCCAAGAATCATGGCCCTGGCCTCATAATCTTTGATGCCTTAGCATATCATGCCAGCATAATCATGATTTTCGCTCTTTTTCCTGTTTTTAAATTTCATGACTTTTGACCCCTGACCCTGCCAATGTAGCACATAGGTGTACAACAGAAAGTTGTATTACTAGTCAATTTCTGCAAGCATGCAAACATTCATTCAGTTCCATCTAAAGAACTCAGAGCTTTCTATGCCCATTAATTATGCTTATACAGCTCAAAACATAAAAATTAAACAAAAACAAAAAAATCGATATTTCGGCCGTTGCTAGGCAACAAGTAGTTGCCTAGCAACCAAAACCTTGTGGGCAAAAGTAAGTCATAGGCTGGTCGTTGCATCCAAATTTGGTTGGAATCATTTAATTCTGAGGGGTACAAGTGCCTGCCACAATTAAACATGAAAGAAAGACCAAAGGAAAGAAAGCCAGCAAGAAAACACAACTAACGATAAGGCGGCATGAGATGGCCAAAATTTCAATTGACACGAAGTTGAAACAGGCCCATCTGTGACCCACTTGCAAACATCCTGCCAAGTTTCATTGAAATCCTTTTTCTAGTTTCAGCTGCACTACACACACACACACACACACACACACACACACACACACACACATCCAGGATCATAATATATACAATGATATTTTAAGTTTTATTCTCGTTTCACGAAGACTTGATTGCGGTAAGTCTTTATATTTCATTCTGCTCCCTCCAGACAACTTTTTAAGTCTATGGAGGGACTTTTTGAACAGATTTGCACATGACCTCCATTAACCAGTTATTTACGAGAGGTCTCCCTTAAGTTAAAATCATGCAGAGTTAGAAAGAGAAAGTAAAATAGGACATCACTGTTATGAACTGATTAGGCTGTGTTGTGACCCCTCTTCCGTTACGACTGGTTTTGCTTACCACTGTGCAACGTAATACACCAAGGCTAATATGACTTGCATTCGGTTGAACGGAATGATCTGTTTTCGTTATCAGAATGATGCAATGTAGCCTAGTAGTTTTATCATTCTGACAACGAGAGGGTTAGTGGCTTTAATTTTAACACTCTTTGGTTTTAATGTCACACTATCAGCTAAATGATTTTTCATATCATGCCGACCATTCTCAAGTTCGTACTACAGTATTTACTCTCATTTGAAATTAATCGTGCAGAGTTGCCAGGAGTAAAATACAATAGTTATCCTGATCATGCAGAAAACTAACTTCTCTATTATTTGTTTGGTCTGAATATCGATAAAGTTTGAATAATGACCCAAAGAAATATCACTGTACAATACAATATGCACAAAGTGGAAAAATTATCGAAGGGAGCCTGCTAAATTGACAAGATTATGAGCTAAGAGGATAGCTGAGAAATCTGTCTCATCACTGTAAAATGTGGGAGAATGTGAGAACTTTAGTATGAAACAGGGACTCATACATGTTAGGGAGAGGGAGAGCTTTTAAAGATCACCGTGCTAACCTTACTGGTACACAAAGGTCAGTACAGACTTGGGGAACTATCACTGAATGTGCAGTGAGGAATGCAATAAACTTGTATCAATCACTACTCAACTTTACCTTCAGATTTACTAATGAATAGTAAATGTAGGAAATGGAAACAATGGGAAATTAAAAGTCGCAAGGACAGACTGAAATACCAACAATGGAACTCATGCAGAGTGCATTTAAAATGCTAAATGGAAGCGCCAAGAAGTGAGTTTCTGGCAATGAGTAAGATGAAAATATCTGAGGACTGAATGTTTAATTAACTGAAAGCAAGTGCAAGTAAAAGAAACTGAACATGAGGGTATATTGTATGTGACTGGGAAAGTGTGAGATATTCAGGCAGAGTGTGAGAGAGTGTACAGTCTCCAGCAAAAATAGAGCGACCAGCTCGACGAGCAGGTTGGTATATGTGGCACCGCCGCACCCCCAGTTCCGCCCCCCCTCCCCTCCCCTCCCCTCCCTCATTCCCATTCATTCGTCTACCCTCCACCCTCCCCACATCCAACTGCAAGACTCGTATTGTCTCAACCACTCTTCCATAATCCATTTGTCTTGGGAAGTAATGGTTTTGTTATGATAACGAATAAGAACACATTACACCGTGCTTTAATCCATAGTATAGTTATTAATACACCCCGATCTGAACGCAGGGTGATATAGTAGTATATTCGTATGATAGTGAGGTCTTTAATCATACAGTTTATCATTTTGATGTGTGTATCCAGTCAGTGTGTAACATTAAACAGTCGGAAGCTGTAAGTAGATGTTTGTAGTAGTTGGTGGTGTGTGGGGGGGTAGCTGGCCGTCACACGTTGTGGTGGGGGCATGTGGAGATGGGCCCAGGGTCGACGGCTCTGCCGAGGTGGATGGTGTGTGTGTGTGTGTGTGTGTGTGTGTTTTCCAGCAATGCTCATAAACACGTCGTTATTATCACCATGAAGTGTGCATTACCAAATTGCCCACTGCGCCATATAATAGTGATATTTAGAGTTTAACAATATGGTAAATAAGCATTTAATGATCGGTACACAGTAAGACCTTATTTTCTAATGTTATTCAATCAGATATCCAGTGCAATAGCGGATTACAATATATTAGTTTGAACGTAGCCTTTGACTCTGCCGGGTAAGTCAGGCTAAAACACCAGATCTCTGGTAAAACATTCACTATTGTCATTATACTACATGTTATTGTAGGGCAACTGGAACAGGGCGATAGCAAAGGTGGTGGGTGGTCCTACTCGGTGTTGACAGGGTTACCTTGTCACTCCACCAGTTACCCACAACATTCCATTATCATAAATATCCAGTGTCTGACCCATTGTTCCGTATCGTTTTAAAATGCTTTCTTAAATATACCGGTACTCAGTTAGTCTTCCTTATTAAATATTTGCGTAACCAAAACCGTTTGTCCATTTTAACATCTTTCAATCTCTGTGGCAATTGTCTTTTTGGCTGATGATAGTTAATGGGAAAAACCATGGCCACACAGAGATACAGGAAAGTAGTAACAGACATGGGACACAAGTTGAAGAGCAAATAATCATCAGGTTAACCTGACAGCTACGTCTATTACTTTGCTATTAGCAACACTGACCAGTGTGAACTGTAACCCGTCACATCTTTGTTGGAAACGTTCTCACTGAAAACGAATGAACTTAATTATCTGTTTTATGGCACGATAATGTTGATTAGCGTAACCTGCAATCGAGACAAGTTTGTTTGGTTACTATGCAGATCATCCATTCGGCCAATTTAGTTACTGGTTACCTTTTCCGAAATACATCGTGTTATAAACGTGTGAATCGCAAATGACACCCTATTTCAGTTATATCTATATAAGGCAAGGTTATATTCCTGATATTGTCATCAGGTGACGGGTCTCTTGCTGGAGTGAGTGGCGATAAGTAGCTGAGGGAAGGGATGAGGGGGTTGATTGTATGCAGCGCCGGATTAATCATGCTGTTGTCTGGTAGGCAATGCAGACGGTTGGCCTGCAACATACAGATCTTTTTTTTTTTTCTGTTATTTCCAGTGAAATGTTGGCATGACTATAATGGCCTTTTTGATGGCCTGATGGGTGATGGCACTTATTTGGACGCCCAAAGCATATATTTATTCCGCTCTGGAAGCCTGGATGGCCAGTGGCAGGCTGTGGCCTGGTAGGCAGTTGCCCATTTTGCCAATATCTGGTAATCCGGCCTTGGTTGTATGGTGTGCGCGGGATCAGCACACCACGCGGCTCACTCTACTGTTGGCTGTCCTGTGCATGAAATAGACCTTGATACTTATAATACTGTCAGCAGCAATGACCTTTGGTAATGCCAGCAACCACGTCATGGCCTCGGCTTAAGCATCAGACAAGCTGTCATCAAGTTCTTGATGCCCAACGTTATCCGATATCATGTATTAAGACATCAATAACCAAGATAATATTGATCATGTGTTTTACTTTTCAGCAACACTTTGTTATTATCACACATGGGGTATTAGTAGCAACTAATGGTAATGACCTATAATACTGTAGAGTTTGTAATGTAACAGTGATTACGTCGAGTAAGGGAAGGGGCACACCTCTGACCACTACAAACATCTACTTACAGCTTCCGACTGTTTAATATTACACACTGACTGGATACACACATCAAAATGATAAATTGTGCGATTAAAGACCTCACTATCATACGAATATACTACTATATCACCCTGCGTTCCAGATCGTGGTGTATAAATAACTATACTATGGATTAAAGCACTGTGTAATGTGTTCTTATTCGTTATCATAACAAAACCATTACTTCCCAAGACAAATGGATGATGGAAGAGTGGTTGAGACAATACGAGTCTTGCACTTGGATGTGGGGAGGGTGGAGGGTAGACGAATGAATGGGAACGAGGGAGGGGGGGTGGAACTGGGGGTGCGGTGGTGCCACATATACCAACCTGCTCGTCAAGCTGGTTGCTCGATTTTTGCTGGAGACTGTACAAGGTTGCTGAAGGAGTGTGTTATTGTAAATATGCTGGAATATATTCTAGATTAGTAGTACAACCCTGCGTTGGTAAAATTTATAATTTTAAGGACATAAGTTACATAGAATTTAGTCTGCATGACCAGTGAACTAAATGGCAAATTTCAATAATGCACCTTGAAAAGGAGAACAAACTTGGTCTGTCTGGGTTGGCTTTCCCTCTTCCCCAAATTAGAGCCTCAGGTATAACTAAATATGAAATGCAAAGCCTGTTTCTGGCCCAGATCTATACTCAAGAAAACTTGCAGATCTACCTTTCATCAGCAGCAGCCAGACAGAAATTTGAATGCTAATAGAAACCGCATTGAAAAATAGAGTGAAAACTAGAAAAGAACCGCAAATTCAAGGAATCAAGGAGAGTCATTGGATGTCTATGTGAGAGAAGACTTTTGTACAAATTGCTATCAAAATCGAAATAAATGATTCCCTTGTAACCCTTCACTCTTCCACCAACTTTGTTATCAGTTAGATCAAAAGTATTTGACTTTGACTCTGCCCAATGGTCTTAATCTTTGACCATTCACTGTGCCCTTGACTTTTTACTGTCCTCAGAATCGAATATACCTATCCTTGTGTCAACATGAACCTTTCTACAAAGTTTAGTCTTCAGTGGTTAGATGTTGTTCAATTTGCCCCCTGTAATGTGGCATTGACCTTTGGCCTATTGTTCTCAAAACCAATAAATTAACCTCTTCGGCAGTCCTCAGACTCAACATGCAAGTTTGATCCAGATTAACTGAAAACTGTCTTTGCTATTTTGTGCACGCACAAACACACGCATCGAACATTGGTCATGCTCTGATACCTTGACCATAAACTAATTGATTTTAGATCTGAATACCTCCAGTCTTTCCTGGTCCTTGACATTTCCAACAAGTTAGGTTCAAATGTAATCACAACTGTTTGAGTTGACTCTGCCTTTTATCCATGGCATTTGAATTTTTCATATGACCTTGATCTTTGATTCATTGTTCTCAAAATCAAATCCTCTCATTCTTCCCGTGCAGCCAATCCTTAAGCAAAGTTTCGTCTAAACTGGGTAAAATAATTTAAATCGACTGTACCCTGTTACCTAGGTCATTCACCCAAAGTTCTCGTAAATAATTTACTAATCCATTACAGGTTCACAGCCATGTTACCAAGTTTTGTTAAAATTGGATCAAAACTGCTTGACTTATAATATTAACACACACACACACACACACACACACACACACACACACACACCCTATGTCCTTGACCTTTGACTGATCGTTCTGAATACTAAAACACTTCATTCTTGGCTTACCCTTAGCCATTCCCTAAAGTTTATTCAGAACTGGGTACATAGTTAACGTTGCTGGATCAATATTTGACCCAACCCTATGACCTTGACCTAATGTTTTCATAAACAATTGGATTCCTCACTGGCTTACCCTCAGCATTTCCATCATGTTTGGCTGAAGTGGGAGAAAACTACATGAAATATTCTGCATAAACAAACAAAGAAACACAAACACACAGAAAGACACAGGCCGCACAACACATAACACCCTCTGGCACTCTGCAAGCAAAAACATTAATGCGTAGGAGCCAGTGAAAGCTAAGAACAGTACAGGAGAACCCCGCTGGAGAGAACAGTTTGTGAGTCGTGGCAAAATGGCTACAAACAAGAGGTGCAAAGTCGCTCTCATAACCACGTCATTACTGTACCACAATAATGATAAGGGAGACTTTGAAAGAAGGAAAGACGGGAAGAAACGATAAATAAAAGGAGAGAGAGAGAGAGAGAGAGAGAGAGAGAGAGAGAGAGAGAGAGAGAGAGAGTAATTATGATACGGGAGGAGAGAGAAGGAGTCATCGAGAGAGAGAGATAAAAAAATTAAAGAAGAACAAAAACCGTGTCTACTAATATTTTGCATAACAGAGTGTCAGAATAATAGGAAATAGTTCAATAAACAAGTATATAGGAAAGATATAGGAGATGAAAGGGAGTAAATGATGTGTAAGAATACAGGTAATGAGGAAAGAGGAAATGCAAATGAAAGAAAAACGAAAAATTTAGAATGTGAGAGATTCCATAAAAAGTAGATATGTTTTATGAAACAATACGAAGGATTTGGATGTGAAGGGAATAGCGAAGTAGATCAGATGAAAGCAGAGATGGAAGCAAGAAAGAAGGCAATGCTGGAGCAGAAAAATGAGAACGGAACGAAAGAAATGGGAGAGTTGATGAAGAGAAGCACAGAGCAGGAAGAAGGGAAAATGAAGGATAATATGTTATTAAAACCAGGTGGAGAGAAAGGAAGGAAAACTTATGAAGTAAAAAAAAAAAAAGAGAAAGAATGTTTGACAATAAAGGCAGGAGTGCCAGAACGGAAGAATGAGGATAACAAGAAGGTTGCTTAAAAGAGATGGATAACTAAAGAATGTAATGACAGAGGAAAAGAGGAATTTGGAGACGTTTGAAAAAGATAAGCAAGGAAGAGAAATGGGAAATGACGAACAAAAGGATATAGGCGGAAAGAGAGAGAAGCCGATTCAAATAAGAAACTATGGCAATTGAAGATGAGCTTCGATTGAGAGACTCTGAAACTTACTGTATTCCAGCGGTGCTAAGGAAAGACGAAGAAGAGACAGAAAGGTGAAAGCGGTTCACAGATTACATGAGATAATGTGTCTGGAGGGATGGTGTACGATTGTTCAGGCAGAGTGATAGACTGATAGAAGAAGAGACGAGAGGCAAGAGCGTGGGAGGGAATATCGAGGGGGAGAGAGACAGGAGAGGACGGGGTTACTAAGTCTGGTCTTCCTTATGGTGAATAAAACATGAGGTGGTGATGAAACGACGTTTGTTTATGGTGCAGTTATGTTCTCTGTTTATGGCTGGGGCTGGGCGGAGTATTCTCCCTGGCTTTGCGGGTATTCTAGCTCCTTCTCCGAGGTGAGGTATTATATGTAATGCAACTTACATTGTTACTGTATATTGAGTATATTTTGTAATCATGTTATTAATTTCATAATTACAGTCAACCAACTTTAGCATAAAGACTGATTTTCTTTGCCTTAGAAACAGCAAGTAATTTAAATTACTTGATTTCTGATTATGTTTTACCGATTCTCTCTCTCTCTCTCTCTCTCTCTCTCTCTCTCTCTCTCTCTCACACACACACACACACACACACACACACACACACACACACACACACACACACACACACACACACACACACACACACACACACACACATACACACTGTAACTGCCTTCATACAGTTCCTCCCGTCTTTCATTGTTTCTTGCCTTTATACATACGATATATTGGAAATGTCATTTAGGACCAGAAAAGATCCCGCATGTCGATTTACTGGTGAAAAAAAAAAAATAGCCATAATAAGATTGTGGAGAGAGAGAGAGAGAGAGAGAGAGAGAGAGAGAGAGAGAGAGAGAGAGAGAGAGCGAGAGAGAGAGATGTGATGAAAGGGAGTTAATAACATCCCTCCCTTCCTCTCACTGCCTTCCCGCTGTCCCTCCTTCCTTTCATGTCTCTCTGCCTCCGTCCCCATCAGCCTTGGCGCCTCTATCTCTCATTTCCTCCCAGATCACCTCTCTTCATGCCTCCTTCCACCACCACCCTCGTCCTGTCAACCTCCCTGCTCTCTTTTTCTTCCTTCCTTTGCCTCCATGCTCCTCTCCTACTCTCACTTTTGACTCCCTTCCTGTCCCTCTATCCCACTGTGATGTAGCTTGTTAAAAAGGCCTCCGTCTACTGTTTATCAACGCTATCGGGTTCACCTCATCATAAGTAGGCTTATTACCTTCACACTCTTCCCGACCTCTATTCCTGTGGGCCTGATATCTCCCCCTCCTCACTCCCCTCCTCTTTCTTTCCCTCCCACCCTCCTCCTCCTTCACACCCATCTCCTTAGACTATCAATTACATTTCACAGCTGTTAATGACCGGGAGGGAGGGAGGGAGAGGAGGAGAAGGAATAGAGTGGCGAAAGATAGTGAAAAATGAGAGATTGAGGGTAAGGGAAAAGGTCAAAGCAGATGGGTGAGAGTGGATAGAAAGACGGAGGAAGGAAAGAGTGTGTAGGGAAGGTGGACGGGAGAAAATAGGGAGAAGGAGGAGTGGGACAAAAGGAAGGAAGGAGAGTTAAAAAAAAAAAAAAAAGACAAAGAGACAGAGTTGAGAGAAGAAATGCCGATGAAGGATTGATGAATGGAGGAAAGGATGGAGGAGGGGAAAAAAAAAAAAAACTGATTGAGGGTACAAAGGTTTTGCGGCTGAAGGTAATAAGCCTACTTCTAATGAGGTGAACCTGATAGCGTTGATAAACAGTAGATGGAGGCCTTTTTAACAAGCTACATCACAGTGGGACAGAGGGACAGGGTGGTGAGAAACTGTTTTCCCTGACAGTTTAATAACCACAAAGTAAAATAACAAGGATCACTCAGAGAGAGCAACACCCGTACCCACCATCCCATCTAAGAACTGAATTTTTATTTTGCCCTGTGACCTTAACTTTTGACAAATTACTCTCAAAATCAACATATTCATGCCTAACCCTTACATTCCACCAGCTTTCCTTTAAACAAGACCATAACCGCTTGAGTTAACTTCGCCTAATAACCATGAATTCTGACCTTTCCTTGCGACATTAACCATAAACGATGGTCCTTATAATCGAATATCTTTTTCCTTATTTTACCCGACCCCCCCCACCCACCCACAAACTGATGCACAGTTTCTAATCAAGACTAAAGATACCTGCCTTTCAGGGCAGAGTCAGGATGAAAGAAATAGATGTGGACAGAGAGAAATAAGAGACAGGGAGAGAGGGGAGGGCTGAAGAAGAGAGAATGGGGAAGGGACAGAAGATGAAGAAGATACTAAAGAAAGAGCACACACACACACACACACACACACACACACACACACACACACACACACACACACACACACACACACACACACACATCGCTCAAAAGATAACAGCCGCCCTTGCATCGCGAGTGCGGGCATTTAAATGGGGATTTCAAAAAAAAAAAAAAAATGGCAGAGTCGGAGACAGGGAGGAGGAAGCTTGAAACGGAGAGACAGAGTGAGAGTTGAAGGTAAGAAAGCTGAAAAAAAAAAACAGGAAGAGAGGACAAAAAAGTAGAAAGAGGACGGAAAATTGAAGGAAGCTAGAAAGAGAAATGAGAAGAAGAGAGTCGGAAGAGGAGAAAGGAGGAAAAAAGATAAGTAACAGAGAAAGGAGAGAAAAGAGGAAAGAAATCTGTAAAGGAAGATGGAAAGAAGAGAGAGGAAAGAAGAAGGAAGAAACGGAGAGAGAGAGAGAGAGAGAGAGAGAGAGAGAGAGAGAGAGAGAGAGAGAGAGAGAGAGAGAGAGAGATGTAATATAGTGCATCCATTCTCTGACAGTCCAAAGTCCTCCTAACAACCCATTATCACCGTAATGAACGTCACACCTAGAAAACGACGTGGGAGAAGAAAGGGTAGTGAGGAGATGAGGGAGGGAGAAGAGGGGGGGGGGAGTAGTGTAGGGAAGAGAGAGAAGGAGAGGATACAGAAAGGATGGACCGGGAGGGAAGAGAAATGTAGAAAAAAAATTAACTACTACTCCTAAAGGGAAGAAATGGACTGAATGCGAGTGAGGGTGAGTTAAACATGTACACTGTGAAAAAGAGATAACTCTAAACATAGAGGGAGGAAGAGAAAGAGTTGTGAAAGGAATGCCATGGAGAGAGAGAGAGAGAGAGAGAGAGAGAGAGAGAGAGAGAGAGAGAGAGAGAGATTTAAGGAACATGAGAGGTGATGAAATTCGAAGTGCTCTGTACAAAGTCTTGCCTGTCCAAACTCATTCAGTGTATGTCGTAGCTTTATTCATTTCTGGGTACCTCTGGATGAATTTATTACGGTCGAGGAAAGCCTAAATGAATACATGGACAAGATACAACCTCCATAGCTTCTTTACGCCAAATTTTCTGCTTTAATTTTGCCACTGCCATGTTATTTTCATCAGGTAATAAAAGAATCTGTGATAGTGATGGGGCAAACAGAACCACAATATGCAAAAATGGCCCGTATTTTCGGTGGTAGAGAGGACTTTATAATACCTCTGATTAGCGCTGTTCTATTTAAACCTACCTCTACTTAGCAGTGTACATTTTGATATACACCTTATCATATCTATGACTGACATTCATAGTGTGTTTTCTCATATTACAGACACACACACACATACACACACACACACACACACACATATATATATATATATATATATATATATATATATATATATATATATATATATATGTATATATATATATAAACAAGCTGGTAGGCAACAATGGCCAACTCTAAGCGGACCAGGCTTTGTCAGCTTCCGAAAGTGAGATTCGACACTGAAAATCATTTCTACATGGAGGTACTCCAGAGCAACGTTCCACCCAAGAATCATGGCCCTGGTCAAATAATTTTGGATGCCTTAGCATTTCGTGCGAGCAAGGTAGTAATTTAAGCACTATTCATATTTTCTGGGAGTAGGCAACACAAGGTAACTTAATCTGACTGCGTAAAAACTGAGAAAAACAAAGTGAAAAGGGAACTGAACAAATAGTTAAGTGATAAAAAACAATAAAAAAGAAACACTAACTCCAAAATTGGAACATAGGTCCGAAAGTAAATTTTAGCAAGGCCAAAATAAACACAATGAAAAAAAAGCAAATATAATACAAGCTTACAAGGAAATTTACAATGAGATAATAAAACACAAAAGAATGAGAAAAACAAGCAACCTGATAATACCCTGAATAATCACACTGAAGTCTGGGAACAAACTTGCCGGATAAAAGAAACAAAATCATACAAAAAGAGATAAATAAACTTCACTCAACTGCCACAAATAATAAAAATACAATAACAATTATACAGTAATCACCGCACTATCCAGATCACCACTTTCCGGGCACCCCACTTACCGGACACTTTGGTCCCGGGATTCAATATTCCCAAAATTGCCCAGAAAATCACAAAAAAAATCGAAAAAAATACGACTTTTTCCCCCGCGTAATTTGAACTCGGCGTGCGCGGCGCGGACCAGCTGTGTTTTGGTGCGTAGTTCCACCGCCATCCACCAGAGCTCCCCTGCATCCTCCCCACTTACCACCCGTCTCTTGCAGTGAGTGCACGCTCGTCACCATGGCCGCCCACGTGCTCGCTTTTGTGGCGGTGCCCTACTTGCTGCAGGCTCTGCTGCTGCTCTCTTGCCTCTTGTTAGTGTGTGTGATGATGGCCCCGCCGCCTGAGAAGAGGAAGAGAGTGGTTTTGACTCTGGAGAAGAAGAGGGGGATATTGGACAAGGTGGATGCGGGATGGTCAACCTCACGCATCCTCTGTGAATTCAACCTGGCCCAATCTACTTTGTTTGATATCAAGAGATCCCGTGACAAACTCATGCAGTACACGGTTGACTTCTTGTCGAGGAACAAACGCAACATGGAGAGGAAGATGATGTTTACTCGCAGGTATGCTGAAGTCGACCGCTCCACATTGATTTGGTATCGACAACAACGTGCTGCTGGTGTACTGGTGCGTGGTACGGAGCTGAAGGCTGCTGCTGAGAAGTTCGCAAGGCTTCACAATGTCCTAGACTTCAAGGCATCTGAGGGTTGGCTCTTCACATTCAGGTTATGACATGGCCTTATCAACTGTAAGTCTCATGGCAAAGCTTTGGACACCAACGAGGATGGAGTAGAGGAGTTTCAGCACAAGATGAAGGTCTTGATCGACAGGAAGGGCCTCACTCTCGGTCAAGTCTACAACACTGACGAAACTGGTTATTCTATCACTCTTTACCAACGAACACTCTAGCCGAGGAGACGGGGAAGCGTGTACCTGGCTGCAAGCTCTCCAAGCAACAGTTATCTGCTTTGTGTTGTGCCATTACTAATGGTATGCACCGGCTTAAGCCTGTTATTGTTGGCCGTGTAAAGCAGCCTTGGTGTCTTTGTGGGGTGATGGATGTCCTTCCTGTCGTTTGGTACCATTCTTTGAAGGCATGGTTCACTGCCCAGATCTTCAAAGACTGGTTCCACCGCCATCTCGTCAAGAAGGTCATCAATTACCAGACAGAGAAACTGGGAATCCCGCATGACCAGGTAAAGGCCCTCCATCTCCTCGATAATGCACCTGCCCACCCATGCGACAAAGACTTGGTGGCTGAGAATGGCCACATTAGGTGCATGTTTATGCCACCTAATACGACTGCTCTCGTCCAACCAATGGACCAAGGAGTGATCGTGGCAATGAAGAGGCTGTACCGAAGGAAGTTCCTGGACGAGGTGATGGTTGTTCTCGAGGACGAGGACGAGCGCAGGGAGGAACAGGACACATGAGGCCAGCGGACTGTGGAAAACCTTCGCCGCTACAACATCAAGTCTGCAATCTACAACTGGGCCAGTGCATGGAAGGAAGTCCCTGTCAAGACTCTAGAAATGGTTGGTCTTATCTGCTTCTCGGAACGGATGTGGAGCATGATTTCCTAGGTTTTGACGTGGTTGACTTCCATGCACGTCTACTTGCGCATGGCGACGATGTTCATGTGGACGAAGTGCGTGAGTGGTTGGATAATGACAAGGGCAGTCCTGGGTATCAGACCATGTCTGATATCGAGATCGCATCTTCAGTTGCAGGTGTCAGTACCCAGCTTGAACATTCCAATGAGCACGGCGACGATGATGTGGACTCCTCTCAGCGTGACAATACTCCAGCCATCCCCAAGCTGAGTGCACTCCAGGAACATGCACAGTTCATTCTCTACTACCTGGAACACCCGTACTGCGATAGGGAGATGGGGTCCTTGGGACTTGTGGAGGAAGTGCACGGTTTCAGGCAGCGCATCATTAATCGCCAAAATCGTCGTTCCTTGGGTCAATCAACCATTGACAGCTTTTTCAGACCCATGACCCCCGCTGTGCCCAGCCCTGGCTCCACACCATTGCCTCCCCAAGGCAGGCCCTCATCCTCTGAGCCACAACCCAGCACATCAGGCACGATGGAGTTGCCACGGGATGTGAGTTTGCACCTCTCTTCAGAGTCGTCTGCAGGGGGTAGTCCATCACCACGTCCTAGCGACGCACCTCTAGGCCACCTGCATTAGCTACTCTCAGACTCTGACAGTGAATAAACAGTAAGAACTTGCCACTAAACCACACGGGAATTTACAGTGTTGTGCAGTGAAAAAAAACAGTGTGTAGTGTTAAGAAATTATAATTCTGATTGCAAAGACTTAAGTGCAGAGTGCAATACTGATTTTATTGACGTTCAATGGAGCACAAATTAGACTGGAGTGCGTAGTGTTAAGAAAATGGATTTATGAGTGCAAAGACTTAAGTGTAGAGTGCAACACTTAATTCATTAAGGTACAATGGAGCGCAAGTAAGACTAGAGTGCGCAGTGTTAAGAGAATGGAATTCTGAGTGCAAATGACTAAGTTCAGTGTAAGACTTCATGTATAGTGTACTGCAGGTGCTTCAGGTACTCCTTTTTACTGTTAGCATCTGAGAGGAGGCGGGTTATTCATCAAGATGGCCAGGGACTTGTTGCAAGTACCCAGAATGTTTCATATTGTACTGTATTTTCCATTCTTACCTCTAAAACCTCATTTCACTCTTTTATGTCCCTTATTGGTGTGAATAAGGTCCTAGGTGCTATGCATGTGCAGTAGGGAGGTGTTTTTCTGAGTTAGGCTAGGTTAGGGTTCATAAGTACCAGTCCAGGAGCCAGGGACTTGTAAGTACCCAGAATGTTTAATATTGTATATACTCACCTCTAAAACCTCATTCTCTGGTTCTTTTGCATTTATTTGAGTCTTTTATGTCCCTACTATCCACTTCAGAGGCGGAGTTGCGCTGTTTTTCGCAAATATCTCCTAAGCGAATCGTTGGATCAGTATGATATTTCAACACAGTACTTTTGACATCCGGGCCTAATTTATGACCCTTTAACCATACTGCTACATATGTTACATTAGGAGTTTACTGAAGGATATTAAGCCTAATCCAGTCATCAAATCTAAGGTGTTATACAAAATCGGACGAGTGCGACTGTGCGGGGTAGCTCCTCCACTAACACCCTGAACAACCCTCTGACCATTCCTTCCCTACCCCCCAATATCGCGTTCACCCCCTCCCCGTTTCCCTCTTCACTCCCAGTCACACCATCCCTCTCCCATCATTGCACTTCCGTTTTCTTTTTTCATTCTAATTGCATGCATAATATTTGAATATGACAGTATGTATATACTTATCATACATTAGTAATATTATTTAACACAGTTACCTACTGTTGTGTGTGGCCATGAAAACTAGAGTGGGTCAAACGACCATAAAATCATTGGCTAATTACGTTGTTATGGCCGTATCATTACCGATGTATCTACGGTTACCAAAAATATGAAGTCAGTTTTGTTTTTGGCCAACCAAATAAAATCGTTCATGGTTGCTTTATTAGTTCATCTTTTATTTCTAATAAGCAATTTATGCTTTCATTGAATATCCTCAGTCTCCCGTATCACTTCCCCCCTCTCTGAGGTACCCCCTCTTCCCCTTCCCGAGGTTTTGACATCAGCAGGTACAGGGGATAGATCATTGACTGTCGAGGCACGCCCACTAACAACAGTATCTACAATGTCTTCCCATTGCCCCCGTGGATGCAGGGCAGCTTTTATCATTCGTCTTGTCACTTTGTTCAAGAGGGAAAGCACCCGTGGTCGAACTTACATAAGTTTGAATAGGTGAGTACATAGTTTTGTCCATGTTTATAGTATATGTGCTGTGTTTCTTTGAATACGGCTGGCATAATAACCACCCACTTCACTTTATTTTGTTCGAGCATTTACTAGACAATGGTATAAAAAGTAAAAATTACACCAAAAAAATTTAATCGGTACTGTTGCTATATAAGTGTATATAATGTTGGCAGAATCACTGAAAAAAAAATCATAATGATCTCATGGATAACAATTATACCAATAATCTTGGAGTCAATTATTTATAGGGGAGAACGAGGTCTCTGGCTGTGAAAGCAAAGTAAGATGCTGCTGGTTCATAAGGCTCTGGGTAAAGATTGAGCCACAACACCCTTTTCCTTCGAGTCTTTTATGTCTATAATAACCTACCATATTTTGCATTATGCGAGTATTGATGTCATAGACTTTCCTGTGTAAGTGAACTTGCTATCTACAGTATATCAATTATTTTTCTGTTTTATGTTATGTGTACACGTTTCTTAACATATATAACAGTAAGGCAGACTGTATTATGTCGCAATGTCATATTAAAGATGAAATGCAAAATATAACAACACTGATCTTTATGCACACAGGTCTTACGAGCGAGTTGCGAACATCATGGGCACGAGTGTGTCATCATTGAGGAGCATTGTCAGCAAAGCCGCCACATCCTCCCCTTCCACACCAGCACCACCGTCCACAACCTACACGGGATGGTTCGACAACTTTACTGTCGGTGCAATACGCCGCCACATCCACAGAAAGTTTTCAGAAAGACAACATTTCACACTCAGTGTCATATCAGCTGATCTGAAAACAGCTGGTATTATCCCCAAGGATACCTCTGAAACAACAGTTTGACGGATCATGCACACCATGGGATTCCGATACAGAGTGTCACAACGCAAGATGTATGTGAGGAGGGAATCGCTGGAGGTGGTGTGTCGTCGGATAACCGCTCTCCGGGCTCTACAACGCCACCGGAAGGAGGGAAGAACGGTGGTGTATGTGGATGAGACATGGTTTACCACCAGGATGGGTCACAGTAGGGAGTGGGTGGATACCACTCAGGCTCCCATCAGCACCACCTACAGTCGTCAGGTACCACCTGGTGAAGGGGAGCGATTTGTGGTGGTCGCAGCTGGCACGGACGAAGGTTTTGTTGACGGTTCCTACCTGTGCTACCCAGCCAAAAGTAACCAGGGTGACTATCATGGGGAAATGAACGGAGAACTGTTCCAGCGATGGCTAACAACGCAGCTCCTTCCGTCACTGCCAAACCCATCGGTGCTTGTACTGGATAATGCACCTTACCACAGTCAGCTAACAGAGGAGAGTCGATGCCCTACCACAGCCACCAGGAAGGCGGACCTCATCAGATGGCTGGAGCAGCACAAAATTTCCATCCCACCTGCTGCCACTCGCCCTGAGCTGCTGCTCCTTTGCCAGCAGAACCGCCCACAACCCCAGTATAAAATCGACAACACCATCCGTATGTGGGGCCACGAGGTCATACGGTTGCCACCTGGCCACCCAGAACTCAACGCCATCGAGCAAGTATGAGGCTGTATGAAGCGCCATGTGCGCTCCACACTACAACGGTTTACCCGGACGGACCTACAGGATAGATTGGAGGAAGCCAGGCATATGGTACACAAGGACGTGTGGACGGGGGCTGTTCAACACTCCCGCAGATTTGAAGAAGAATACTGGAAGACTGACAACATACACGAGGGAGTGGAACCCATTATTATCAACATCGCCATTGATGATGAAGATGATGACGTCTTCTTTGAAAGTGATGTTGAATAAATTTTGTTATATTGTTTACATAGTTTTATTCCTACAATATGATACATTGCTCCAACTTAATAAATGTAATGGAATGTATGTAATAGTATTTACAATAAAATGACGATGTATGTATGTATATATTAATGAATATTACGCATCATATACAATAGAGCATTGGAGTTTATAATTTTGTAATAATATAAATAGAGACAGGTAAAACAATATATATCAACTGGACCATGTTCATATTTTAGGATGAATGCACAGTATTGTAATAATAGTAATAACTTCTCCGAGAAGGTTCAGGCAACAAGTGATACAATTTGTAGTTCGTGAATTTCAATGGTTGACCATAAACACTGCAAACATATAGGCATAGCTTCTATTACATGTACGTAATCATCTTGATGTACAGTACTTTCTACGCAAAATACGACTTGCATCCATTGCAAATAATCATATCAATACGTCTACAACTACATAACATTCTTACATTATAATACAGTGCTGGGATAATGAGGGAGGGACACAAGAGTGATGAAGGAGGCGAGGAGCTCAGGGAGAATAGGAGGGATAACGAGGACGAGAAGGGGGAGAAGTAGGGGTAGTTAAGGAATAGTTTGGGAGGGTGTTGGGGGGGCAACACTTTCCTTCGAATGCGTCAACATGACTAGTCGACTTTCTGTTATTTTTCACGAGTAAACTCCTCACATAACATAAATAGCAATATGGTTTAAGGGTCATAAATTAGGCCCGGATGTCAAAAGTAGTGTGTTGAAATACCATACTGATCCAACAATTTGTTTAGGAGATATTTGCGATAAACAGCGCAACTCCGCCTCTGAAATGGATAGTAATTGATGTGAATTAGGTCTTAAATAGGTGCTATGCATGTCCAGTAGGGAGTTGTATAGGTGTTTTTCTGAGTCAGGGTAGGTTAGGGTCCATAAGTACAAGTCCAGAAGGCTGGGACCCACTTTCCAGATGGGACCACTTTCCGGACATGCCTTTGGCTCTATTATGTCGGATAGTAGAGGGATTACTGTACTGGCAATTGGATGCTGATACGAAGTGAAAAGATGTTCAGTAACGTATACAACACAAAAAATATTGCTTCTCCTCCCTCTCTGATCTCCAGTCCAGACACTCCCTCTCCTAACGCCAGTCCCACAGAAACTCTCCATTCAAAATTCTCCCCCTTATAAATACCCTCGGGTCATGCACGAGTCAACACGCAGCAGGAGGTCAGACAAGAAATATACAGAAAAGAGTTAAGCAAATTAATCTCTCCCCCATACTTCAAACATTATAAATATCACTGGTGAATACAAATCTTTATGTCACCAGTTTAAGCTCCACAGGAAGTCACTAATATTAAAAACAATTTTAGTCACACTCTCATTGAGAGATCAAACAGAATTAACTAAGACTTTATAAATGTGTACGCATCGAACAGGCAACAACATGATAGGGAGTGCATGTACGTAGATGCTGGCATACACAGCATCGATACACACACACACACACACACACACACACACACACACACACACACACACACACACACACACACACACACACACACACAGCGACACACACACACTATACATACATGCACAATATACACATAAAATATATATTCTTACACAAGTAACACGCCCACACCAAAGATAGAATTTTCCCTTAGGAAAATTCGTTCTTAAGAACGGGACAATCAACGATGACAAAAATGACGGTAGTAACCACTATTGCTGAGGAATTGCTGAAGCTTGCACCTGTTTTGTGGTGCCTTAAAACTCTTTATTGCCTCCACCTTAGAGTCAGAGGGGTGCACACAACCATCAACAACGACATGACCAAGGTATTGAACTTGTGCACAAACAAACTCGCACTTCCTTAAATTTACTACAAGGCGAGCCTTGGAAAGGCTGGACAGCAAAACACCTAGTTCTCTTAAGTGGCTTTCCCAATCATTGGTAAAGACTACCACATCATCCAAGTATACCACACAATGCTTCATACCACTGACAACCATGTTCATTAATTGCTGGAACGCTGCAGGGGTATTTTTCATACCATACGGCATCACATTATGTTTGTCCATCTGGCACAAAACACGAGACTTCTTTAGCCCGTTCGGTCAATGGCACTTGCCTGAAGCCTTTATTGAGATCTAACTTGGTGATTCTACCCAGTCCCACATTTGCGACTTAATACTAGCTGGTATGGATTTATTCATACCAAGTCAACAGTTCACTAAAAGATCGAACTCTCCAAAATGGTTTGATAGCAACTGTGCTAGAGCAACAGCCCAAAAGTCATTAGCATATAACTCTTACATAAAATCAAAAACATATGAATCACTCTCTCAATTTAAAATTGCTAGAAATCATGGAAAAGCTGTATTAAACCTAGCTAAATTAATCTTTCTTCAAAAGCAAGCGTCAAAACTACTTAATAACCCTAATGACAGTAGAATATTCTGGTCAACTCTTAATCCTTTCAATAATACCATTAACAAGTCATCTTCCATTCCCCCACTAAAATCTTCAGATGGCAACATTACAAATGACCCGCGTGAGAAAGCAGATATTTTTGCCAGTACATTTGCCAGAAACTCTACCATACCCGATACCAGCCAGAATGTCCCAATACTAGAACTTGACTCTCCTGAAATTGCCCCACTTAAAATACAGACGAGATACGTAAAATTCATCCTAGACAATTTACCTACGAACAAGGCTCCAGGCTCATATGGAATTCCGCCAATTGTTTTGAAAAAGTGTTCCCCTGAACTTGCCTCTGTCCTAGCTAAATTATTCAGACTATGCATATGTACTTCTTTATTCCCAAATTCATGGAAAGAAGCCAATATCCACCCAATTCCGAAGGAAGGAAGTTCTTCTGTCCCCTCGGATTACAGACCAATAGCTGTCACATCTTCTCTTGGTAAGGTATTTGAAACTTTAATTAATAAGCACATTGTTAAACATCTTTAATCCAACAACTTAATTAGTGATAAACAATATGGTTTCTGCCATGAAAGATCCACCATTGACAAACTCAATCTCCTAACTCATACCATCCATCAATCAATTGGTCTACATGGAGAAACTCATCCAGTAGCTCTTGATATTTCTAAAGCTTTCGACAGAGTATGACACTGTTCCCTGTTGTCCAAACGCTTTGCTATGGACTAATGTCTTTTGTTCATTTGATTTCTTCATATCTTATTGATGGGAAAATAAGAGTAAAAGTTGATGATGTATATTCAAATTTCCACTCAATCAATGCCGGCATGCTGCAGGGATCAGTTCTGGTGCCAACCCTATTCCTGGTTCATATTAATGATCTCATATCTGTCACCCACAACCCCGTCCACTCATACACAGATGACTCAACACTACATAGTTCATTCACACCCGACACCCATTTACAAAGTCTAATATCTCTACCTCTCAACTCACTACAGCCATCTCCATAAATCAAGACCTATGTACGATCAGTGAACGGGGACAAAACATCCTTGTCTCTTTTAATGCTAGTAAAACTAAATATATACAATTTACTAATAGACAGATATTGCCAGATTCGTATATTGCCTTCAGTGCTACTAATAGTCCCATCTCCAAAAGCATTGAGATTCTGTGTGTCTCAATTAACAATGCCCTCAGCTGGACCTCTCATGTTAGATCACTTGCTAAAACCGCCTCAAAGAAACTTGGATTATTGTACAGAGTCCGTAACTTCTTTCCTGATGAGCAATTAGCTATAATTTATAAGAGTCATGCGTGTTCTCAGCTTGAATATTGCTCACCCTTGTGGAATGGATGTGGAGAGGTTCCATTAAAACAACTAGACAAAATTCAGAACAAAGCTGTTGGAATTATTAACAACCCTGCCATTACAAATAAACTACCTCCCCTGCAAGTAAGAAGGAATGTTGACTCCCTTGCATTATTTTACAGATTTTTTTTGGCAAATGCTCAGACGAAGTTGTGTCCATGGTGCCACCTAACCATGCCTTCCCTCGTGCTACACGGGCATCTGGTAGCACTCATGACCGGAATGTCACTCAGCCACATTGCAGAACTTCTGCCTATCAGAATTCTTTCATTCCCCGAACTGTATCTCTCTGGAACTCGCTTCCCCAGAGTTGTTTCCCTCCAAATTTCAACCTATAGCAGTTCAAGTCTAACTGTTACAGATATTTTACGAACAGAGAACATCAGTAATGTGGTGTATGGATTATTTTTTCTTAATCATTTGTTTTTCCTTCCTCCTTTCTGTTATTAAAAAAAAAAAAAAGATATAACTAGATGAGCTGATGCGATCGATGCAGTCCGCAAGCCGGGGCAATGGGTACGTATCAGTCTTGGTTAGCGCGTTCACCCATCTGTAGTCTATGCAAACTCTTATGGTGCCATCTGGTTTATGCTGCAATGTCACTGGGGAACTCCAGGGACTAACACAAGGGGTGATAAGCCAGAGGTCCAACATATAATTGAGCCTCTGACACAGCGTGCCAACACGCTAAGGGCTGACTTGATAAGGGGGCAAATTCACAGGAATGGCGTCACCCACATCCACGTTGTGCTGAATCCAGTTGGTCTTCCCAGGGTTACTGCTGAATACTTCCTTGTAAGATGACTAGAGGGCAACTAACTGCGATGCTCGATCCCGAGGCAGATGTGCTAACTTGGAGTTGAGAGTGGACTCCGCCTCATCATTCATCATCCAGCTACAATCTGGAAACTCACAGTCCACCTCAAACAAGCCGCTATCAACACCCTCCTCAGCAACAGCAGCAGTGGCGGAGACGAGGTGTACGGGAGCCGTAGAATCCAGTGCACGATGGAACAGCTTCAGCATGTTTACATGGCACAGTTGGTGCTTCTTCCTTCCGTCGGGGTTCTCCACCACGTAGTCGGTGTCTCAAATACTCCACACTACAGGGTAAGGACCACTATACTTAGCAGCCAGCTGCTGACCCTGTAGTTGCAGCAACACCAAAACCTCATTGCCAACCTTAAACTCCCTCAGCCTGCCCTTTTGATTGTACCACACCTTCATGTTTTCCTGTGCCTGCTGGAGACTTTCCCTGGCCAGCTTCAGAGTCTCACTTAGATGGGTCTTGAAGCCCTGCACATAACGGAGTAAGCTCTGGCTCTCAGTGAGGTTACTGCTCCAAGTCTCCTCAGCCAAGCTCAGGGGACCCCGAACTCGATGGGCAGACACGAGTTCGTTAGGAGAGAAACCCAAACTCTCCTCGGGGACTTCCCTCGTAGTGAACAGGAGGAACGGCACACCATGGCCCCAGTCCTTAGAGTGCTCCAGACAGTACTTGCAGAGCATATTCTTGAGCGTTTGGTGGTAATGCTCCAAGGCACCCTGCGTCTCCAGATGGCAGGCACTGCTCTTGATGTATGTGATGCCAAGTTGAGCTAATAACTGCTGGAAGATGTTGGAAGGGAAATTAGACCCCTCTATCTAATTGAACCTCCCAGGGCAAACCAAACTTTGTAAAGAATTCTAGCAAAACTCTAACCACTGCCTTAGCTTTGATAGAACTTAAAGGTATTGCCTCAGGGTACCTCGTGGAGGGGTCAATGATAGTGAGCAAATATGAGTTACCGCTACAAGTTGGAGGCAAGGGTCCCACCATATCAGTAATTAGCCTGGAAAAAGGGGGATCAATGGCAGGAATGGGGACAAGAGGGGCCTTAGGAACAGGCTGATTCGGCCTACCCACTACTTGACAGGTATGACAATGTTTGACAAACTTAGCCACATCTGCTGCCATGTGGGGCCAGTAGAAATCTGCACGCAACCTCTCCATGGTCTTCCTTACACCCTTGTGACCTGCAAATGAAGTAGAATGGGCCAGTTGAATAAACTCCTGCCTGCGCATATTAGGTACTATGATCTGATGGTAGTCCCACATCCCATCATCTACATTCACATGTGGAGGTCTCCACCGTCTTCACAAAATATTATCTTTCACATAAAAACATCCACCCTTCTCCTCCTCAGAATCATCCACTGCACACAACTTCAACCTCTGAATCTCCTGGTTTCCAGACTGCAACTCCTTTAACTTCTCAGTGTTTACCTCCTCCAAAGAACTCATAAACATATCCCCCAACGATATCTCATTGTCCAATTGTTTCATGTCCTTGGACGTAGGACTAACTGTTGCCTCTGGTATGATACCGCAGGGCACACTACAAGCAACCTTCTCCTGTCGACTCCTCTCTGCACGTGGCATGGACCTAGTCACACCACAAACTGGGAATACCTCTGCATCATTGGGATCAACCTGCGAGGGAACTTCGGGCACTGGCACCTCTAACAAAACTGGAATGGTAATCTCCCCACCTCTCACTAAGTCATTGCCTAGTTTTAATTAACACCACTCTCTGGTAAATAGTCTACAACACCCAATCGTGTCAATCCATCAAACAACTGACATTTAACCTCACAAGAAACTAGCGGCACAGTCTTTGCACCAGTTACTCCCCTAATCAGAACAAACTCTCCACCTGCAACATCAAAAACTTCATTATTTGGCCTTACCCACAAAGAAATTGAAGAACCAGTATCACGAAGAATGCGTACTGGATGCTGCACGCCATTCACCTTCACCTCCAGAATACAGGTAAGGGGCATATGAAGAAGCAAGGGCAACACTGCTTGTCACCGCCTGTACCACACCTCCTGAAACAATGGGCTCAGACACAACTGCAGCCTCCTTCTTCCCACCATCCGGAACAACATCAACCCTAGAAGGGGGTAAAACATCAGACTTTCCCTGACTAACAACAGGGGAACCAACTGAAGGGGTAACCACAGGAACTCCATGAGAAGCAAAGCTCGCTGGCTTCACAACACCTGACTTTCGCCAACATCTGTCTATAGTGTGACCTGGTCTCTCGCAATATGTGCAAGTAAATGGGCGGCGTGTAGGTTTTGGGGAAATGTGAGGAGTATCAGGTTTGGGTATGGAGTAATTCGTGGAGTTGGGCTTCTGAGATGGTTCTTTGGGGAGCTGAGAGGGGTAACACTTCTGAGGAATAGTCCTAGGAATTTCCTTACCCTTATTCAAATTTATAAACAATAAATAATCATCTACATAAACTGCAGTTTCAGCAGCTTTCTTAACTTTCTTATCAGCAAGGTAAGTTCTAAAATCTGTATCAATCTTATCAAGGAAGTTCTCGAGGATAACAAGTTCCTCAAGCTTAACATTAGATTCTGAGACATCCTCACTTCACATCCATTGATTAAATGCATCAGTCATTTGCCTACTGAAATCTACAAAGGTATCATGGTGACGCTTCCAACAATTCCTAAGTTTATGTCTGTGAGCTGCAGGACTCATCCCATATGAGCGCAGTATGGCATTCTTTAATACCTCATAATCCTATGACTCTTGGTGGCTAAGGCTCTCATAGGCCTTCAACGCTTTGCCTTTGATTACTGTCTGAACTAGAGATGACTAGTTGTCTCTGGGCCGCTTGTTACTTGTAGCAATCTTCTCAAATCGGTCAAAGAACTCCAGGACTAAGCACTCATCGAATGGGGGAACTAATTTAGTTGGGTCAACCGTTCTAAATTCTGAAAAAGAATGGGGAAAATTGGTTGGGGCACTTGGGCAATTCGTACGCATTTCATAGTTAAGCTTCATCTGCTCCGGTTTACCATTCTCCTCCTCCTCCTCCTCCCTCTGAAGCTGTAGTTTAAGCTGTAACATCCTATACTCACAATTGCTCTTAGCCTACTCTGCATCAATATATTCTTTCTGGTGGATGACAATGATCTCAGCTAAACTATCATGGGATGAATGAACTGATCTAGAAACTGACTCAAGGTCTGGCAAGGATCCTGGGACTTCATATGGGTCTATGCCAAACAGTCTGTGGCAAATTAAGTTAGTTAACTGGAGAGCATTACCTGACTCACTCTGAATATCAAGAGCTTGAGCAACTAAGGTTAACGCCTGCCTCTGCAACCTCCTAATCTTATCCTCCGTTGGTCGTGAGTTGATGAAGTAAACTGCATCCTGCTGACTCACAATATGTAGGGGCGCCACAGTAACATCACTTGTTCTACCCTCCATGATGACACAGTACGACAGTGACACAATAATAAACAAAATATCAGGGTATTATCCTGGCGAGATAAAGACAATTTATATGTTACAGGACGGGAGTAGGCAACACATGATAACTAAATCTGACTCCGTAAAAACTGAGAAAAACAAGTGAAAAGGGAACTGAGCGAATAGTTAAGTGATGAAAAACAATTAAAAAAAAAAAACTAACTCCAATCTCGCAACACAGGTCCGAAAGTAAATAAAATGAGGTAACATTAGCAAGGGCAAAATAAACACAATGAAAAATACCTAATATTAAACAAGCTAATATTTACAAAATTTACAGTGAGATAATAAAACACACAAGAATGATAAAAACAAGCAGCCTGATAATACCCTGAATAATCACACTAAAGTCTGGGAACAAACATGCCAGTCAAAAGAAACAAAATCATACAAAAAGAGATAACTAAACTGCACTCAATTGCCGTAAATAATAATACAATAACAATAATACTTGCAACTGGATGCTGATACAAAGTGAAAAGATGTTCAAAAATATATACAACACAAAAAATACTGCTTCTCCTCCCTCTCTGATCTTCAGTCCAAATACTCCCTCTCCCGATGGCAATCCCACAAAAACTCAACCTCCATTCAAAATTCTCCCCCTTATATACCCTCCGGTCGTGCACGTGCCAACACAAAGCTGGGGGCCGGACGAGAAATATACAGAAAAGAGTTAAGCAAATTAATCTCTCCCCCATACTCCAAACATTATAAATATAGCTGGTGAATACAAATCTTTATGTTTCCAGTTTAAGCTCCACAGGAAGACACTGATATTAAAAACAATTTTAGTCACACCCATGTCAAGAGAGCAAAGATAATGTGTACGCATCGAACAGGCAACAACATGATAGGGAATGCATGTGTGTAGATGCTGGCATACACAGCATTGACACACACACACACATGCACGCCCAGCGACACGCACGCATTATACACACATGCACAATATACACAAAAAAATATATGTTCTTACACATGTAACATCTGAACTCGATGACCTTTGTCGCTGACCTCGCTGATATAGTTCATGCCTATACGAATCACACTTGTAGTACTCATTAACATCTATTATAAGCATCCAAAGTTTCATTCGATTCCATCTTTCCACAGTGAAGCTAGGAAACTTGAAATTCGTTGAATGGCCCACCAGAGGTGCAACTTGTAGGTGACACTGCCAGTGACTAAAAGTGAGTTTCAACACTAAATGTCATATTGTGTGGAGGTACTCCAGTGCAACTTTCCAACAAAGAATCGTGGCCCTAGCTTGATAGTCTTCGGAGCTGTAGCATTTTGTGCGAGCCTAGTGGTGTTTTGAGCTATTTTCTCCGTTTTCACATTTGATGACTTTTAACCCCTAACCTGGCCAATGTAGCACATAAGTGTACAGTAGAAAGTTATAGTACTAGTCAAAGTATATAAGCATGCAAATTTTCATTCCGTTCCATCAAGCTGCTGGGGAAATATGGAAACATTTTTGAAAACTAGTACTGGTTGCTAGGGACACTGAGGCCAGTTTTCACTGAGTTGCCACTCGAAAACTGGAGGAGAAAGGGGAAAAAGGAATGGCACACTTCCAACAGAGAATTACCTCAAGATTACAACCAAAGAAGTCAGAGTTTCCTGTGCCCACTGGTAATGCTTCTACCACTCAAACGTGAAAAGTATGAAAAAAAGCGTTTTATCAGCAGTTCCTAGGCACCAAATAGTTGCCTAGTAACCAAAACTTTGTGGAACCAACTAAGGTCATAGGCTGGCCATTGTGTTTAAGTTTGGTAGGAATTGGTTAATTCAGAAGGGAAGAAGAGCCTCCCACAATTCAACAAGAAAGAGCTGGCCCAACAACACACACACACACACACACACACACACACAAGTATACTGTATGCATATACTGGAGAGAGAGAGAGAGAGAGAGAGAGAGAGAGAGAGAGAGATGGGAAGTTGTCAAAAGCCGTGGACAGTATGTATGAGGGTGCTAAGGCTGCAGTGCATGTGGATAGAGAACTGAGTGATATTTTTTTTCTTTTTGAAGTTGGATTGAAACAAGGATGTGTCATGTCTCCATGAGTTGTTCAATCTGTATATGGATGGGGTTACAAAGAGATACAAGGTAGGTCAGTGGGTGTTGGAGCTGCCCTAGTGAGACAGGGCAGTGTTTGGACACTTCCGGTGCTGTTGTTTGCAGATGATACTGTGTTAAGTGGAGACGAAGGGGAGCTGCAAGGCTTGGTGGATGAGTTTGGGAGAGTGTATAAGAAACGGAATCTAGAGGTGAATGTAGAGAAGAGTAAAGTTATGGTCTTTGAGAGAAGTGAAGTCAGTGAATGTATAGTGGGGTTGGAGGAGGAGGAAATGGAAAATGTGAGTGTGTTTAAGTACTTGGGTAGTGTGATGAGTAAGGATGGAAGTGTAGAGGGTGAAGTGCTTGAAAGGGTACAACAGGGAAGAAAGGTTGCTGATTCTTAACCCGCCCCATCCCGGAGACGTGAATTCACGTCCTCACATGATGTGCACTCATATCCCAGAGACGTAAATTAACGCGGCAACATTGCAAGGACATTGCAAGGTCCCTAATTTGCACAATTTTCAATTTTCACGAGTGATTTTTGGCACATATACACAGGACACCTTCCTCTACAAGATGCCAGGCAGGGACAATGCCTTACCCAGCATGACCTCCTCCCCCCCTTCATGACCTTTTCTCAGCAATTCACCTGTTGTCAGTGACCTGGCCAGTAAAGCCATGCCATCCCACGGTACGAAATTCAGGGCCAGAGTGATTCCCCAATCGATGACAATGTGGAGGACAAACATTAGAGGAAGAAACAGTCAGAAATGATGATCAGGTAATGTGGCAAAAAAAGGTCAGGAATGGTGATGAGTTAGTGAGAGAAACAATGTTTATAATGCCTATATTACCATTTGAAAACCAATATACTCTAGTACTACATATAAATTCTTACCAAATAAATAAATAAATACCGTTTATGAGTGGTGTAGAATAGTTATCCTCCCATAGAACTCGTTTTCTTTGCAGCCAGCCTGATAGAAAACCCTGTAAGGTAAGGAGGTACTCCTACCTGGATCGAGTATTTTAAACCTCAGGTGAGCCATTTCTCTATGAATTTTCGATGTTTCTCACCAAAAGTGGATGTCTGAGCCAAAAAAAAAAAAGGTCCAAAAATGTTGGGACTGGGGCGTACCACTGCCCAGAAAACGTTGGGATGGGGCGGGTTAAAGGCAGTGACAAGAAACAGGCAAGTGAGCATGGAAATGAAAAAGCTACTACATGAGAGAATTGTGATACCAGCTCTAACGTATGGAAGTGAAGCTTGGACCATGCTGGAGGGACAGAAGTCAAGAGTGAGAGCAGTGGAAATGAGTATTTGAGAGGAGCATGTGGAGTCACATGGAAAGACGGACTAACAAATGAGGAAGGAGCATTGTGGTTTGGATGTGGATGTGATGGGAAGTGTTAGGAGAAACACATTAAGGAGGTTTGGCAATGTAGAGAGGATGAGGAGTGAAAGAGTGAGAAGGAGAGTGTATGTGAGTGAGAAGAAGGGGGGGAGAGGGAGAAGGAGGCCAAAGATGCAATGGAGGGATGGACTGAGGAGGTATATGAGAGATGGGTGTGTGAGCTGGGAGCAGGGCAATGAAATGGCGGCGGACAGGCGACATGGAGGCGATTTGTTTGTAGCCACCCATTAGGGGATTGAGGCGTCTGGCAATATATATATATATATATATATTATATATATATATATATATATATATATATATATATATATCATCAGCCGTTGAGGTCCACTGCAGGACCGGCCTATCCCTACCGAAGCAGAGACGATACAAACCAATGTATCTCTACCCAGTGGCTTAGGCTGTCTGGTAGAGACTGTATGTAGGGTGAGAAGTGCTTGTAAGTGTAATTGTAGTGTTGTAGTGGCTTTGGATGTGTGTGTAGTCTGTGAACCAAGTGTAATCGGCCCGCCTTAAGCCGATTGGGTGCAAGCATACTAGTATGCGACACTGGTTCAACCACAGCACCCCTTATGTCCGCCAAAGTAGCAAGTGGCTCGGTGAACGATTCCCAAAGTTTTTACAACTCTGGCGGGAGGCGAACCCTCGTCCACCAGCGTGCGAAACGCACACTCTACCACTGAGGATATATATATATATATATATATATATATATATATATATATATATATATATATATATATATATATATATATATATATATATATATATATATATATATATGTATATATATATATATATATATATATATATATATATATATATATATATATATATATATATATATATATATTGTTAAAAGACAAACTGTGAAATCAGTCATTTCATGAAATGCCTTGTCAAATCGTGAAATAAATTTAACTTGGGATGGGTTAATATAGGCTAGGTTAAAATAGGGCACGATTAGGAGAAGCTGGGATAATCTTGGCTAAGTTTAGGTTAGGTTAGGGTTGGTTTGTTAGGTTAAGTTAGGTTAGATTAATTTAGACGAACGCAAAACATATGTAGCGCTCTTCAAAATTAAGTAAACATACCCTAGCCTGACCAAACCTAGACAAACCTAGCCCAAATTTAACCTAGATTATCCCAGCCTAACCTAACCGCCGTCTAAATTAATCTAACCTAAATTAACCTATCCCAATTTACACTCATTTCACGAATTGACTAGGCATTTCAGGAAATGACCGATCTCACAGTTTGACATATATATATATATATATATATATATATATATATATATATATATATGCCAGATCCGTCTTACTCTTCTTGTAGTCGCATTTTCTTTCTTTCTTTCTTCTATTTTTTCATTCTTTTGTGTTTAATTTTGGCTGACAATTAATCCTGATGGTTAGAAGTGCCAGCCATAATTCGGATTCCGACCAAACTTGGACACAATGACCAGCCAATGGCCTAGTTGTGTCCACAAGGTTTAAGGTACTAGGCGCCTAGCCTACTCTTTGCCTAGTTACTGTAGAATATCCGCTTTTTTCGTACTTTTCACGTTTTGAGCTGTAGAAGCATTACTAATGAGCATAGATATCTCTGACTTCATTAGGTGTAATCGTGAGGTCATTTCCAACCGGAAGTTTGCCGTCCATTTTTCCTTTCTCTCCTCTAGTTTATGATTTGCAATAATGCAAAAATTTACCTCAGCATCCCAAGCAACCAGTGCCAGTTTTCAAAATTGTCCTGCTAGTTCCCCAGCAGTTCGATGGAATTGAGTGAAAGTTTGCATGTTTATTGACTCTGACTAGTACCACAAATTTCTATTGTACATCTACTTGCTTCATTCGCCAGGTCAGGGGTCAAGGGTCATCAAAATGAAATCAATGAAAACAGCTAAAATCATGACTAGGCTCACGTGAAAGGCTAAGGCTCCAAAGATTATTCAGCGAGGGCCATGATTCTTGGGTGGAATGCTGCACTGGAATCCATTAATAAAAAAATGACATTTGGTATTGCAAGCCACTTCCAGTTGCTGGTAGCGCCACCTAGAAGTTGTACCTCTGATGGGACATTTTGCGAATTTCAAGTTCCCGAGCTCCACATTGGGTGGATGGAATCAAATGAACCCTTGAATGCTTATAGATATTAAGTGTGCTTTGTACTGTACATGCATGACCAATATCCGTCAGGTCAGGAGTCAACGGTCATCAAATGCAGAAAGTATGAAGAGCCTAAAATTTCGACCTTGCTCACGCAAAATGCTAAGGATCCGAAGGTTATTAAGCCAGAACCATGATTCTTGGGTGGAATTTTGCACTGGAGTACCTCCATATAGAAATGACTTTTAGCATCAAAACTCACTTCCGATCTCTGGCAGTGTCACCCATAATTTGTACCTTGGGTGGGCCAAGGCTTGGTCCACTTAGAGTTGGCCATCGTCGCCTGCCAGCCTGAGTATATATCTATATCTATCTGTTTATCTATCTATCTATCTATCTATCTATCTGTGTAAGTATATGCATTATACATAGTATACCGATACAGTATGAGAGACAGACAGACAGACCAATGATTAAGTGAAATGTTTAGTCATGTAAAAGTATACAAAGCACATGTACAACAAAGGGAAGTGGTTAAAGGAGGTGTTGGATTTTGCAGAACACCTTCTGTAAATATATTTGCATACAGCTGTAAAATGAAGGATTCATAATGCTTCACATATCTGGTAAAAGTGGCAATAGAATGTTAAAAAACTAGAACAATGCGACACCTTCCAATATCTGGAACCGGCAACAACACATCTGGTTAGAGTCTAAAAATACCATCTCTCTTTGTACACAAACTAAACCACCCAAACAACAGAAAAATAACTCGATACTTGCATTAAAAAAAAGAAAAAGAAAAAATAATATATATTTTTTATGAAGCATCCCATACTATGTACTGATTTTGTTTGGAATACACATATCTAGTCATTTCAAACCATTCCAGCACCAGTGAAAACTTTTTGGGGTAATAATGTATTGTTACATCTCCGTCCCACACTGCCACAGGTTCCAACAGCAGTAGTTCAGCTAGGAAAGACGTTGCCCAGTGAGTTGTTCTTCCTGTGGTCAGCCTTTCGGTGTACAGCACACAAGATCAGCTCAAGCGTTTTAAATAAACATTGCCTTCTAAAGTTCACTGTCATTATTTTCAAAATAATTACACTTAATGCTTGCCAACTTCACTTTTTCCCAAGTACCGAAGCTATACAGTCTTCACTAACTGCAATTACACTTCATTCTTGCCAACTACACTTCACTGTTTTCACAAGTACCGAAGGTACGAAGTATAGTTACAAACTTCACTAACTGCAATTACACTTAATGCATACCAACAACACGTCACTATGTTCACAAGTACCGAAGATAGACAAACTTCACTAACTGCACAGACACTGCACTGGCACTGCACTACACTCAAACTGAACTGGAAACTGAAACTGCTCTAGTCTCTTCCACCTCATTATATAACCTTGCATTACTCTCGAAGCTTCTACAATAGTATACTCCAGCACCTACAGTTACTAAATTAGAGACATCCAAAACATGTCAGAGTTTTCTACACAACATTACATTCAAAATTATTTAGCATACAAACTGACAAAATTACATGATTCTACAAACAACCACATAAATAAAACAGTATACAGAAAAAAGAGCGTAAAATTTTATACATAACTTACAAAATAACTTCACTCACAAATAGCAGGCTAACTGGCAACTCTGACACATAATGGAAAAGAATATGAGAAACACTGAGAAACTTCCAGTAAACCCTGCTTCTCAACAGTATGGATATTTCTTATGGCAATAATTCTTCACTCCTCTCCTTAGTTTTCACCTGCGTGTTTGCAGACATTTTGTGAAATTTTTGCACTTCATTATGAAGCACATGAATGGTTTAGGAAGCTAAAATTGCATTGCCAGGTTCGCAAGATGTTTCGCTTCAATCTGTTATGAATTGAAACCTCTATCTATCTATCGCCAGATGCCTTAATCCCGTAAGGATTGGCCACAAACAAATCACCTCCATGTCACCCTGTCCCCTGCCATTTCACTGCCCCGTTGCCAGCTCACACCCCCCTTTCTCATGTACCTCTGCACTCCATCCCTCCATATCACTCTCGGCCTCCTACAGTATATCCTCTCTCCCCTTCACCACACTCACATACACTCTCCTCTTCAGTCGCTCGTTCTCAATGCTCTTCACATGGCCACACCACCTCACTGTATTTCTCCTAAGCTTTCTGTCACATCCACATCAACAACACAAAGCCTCTCTCGCTTTCTCATTTGTCAGTGTGTGTCTATACGTATCTCCACATGCTCTTCTCAAAAAACTCATTCCTGCTGCTCTCACTCTTGACTTCTTTCCATCCAACAAGGTTCTTTCTATACGTTAGAGTTGGAATCACAATACTAACATGTGGTAAGTTTTTTACTTCCATGCTCACTTCCCTATTTCTTATTGCTGCTTTCGAAGAACCAGCAACCTTTCTTCCTTGTTGTACCCTTTCAAGCTCTTCATCCTCCAAACTTCCATCCTTACTCATTACTCAAAAAAAAAAAAAAATCGATTTTCGAAATTTGATAAAAGGGTTTCGGGGCAGACCACTGAGTCCCGACAATTTCTGGACCCATGGCTAAGGTGGGGCTAAGCAGGCTGTTGCTAGACAACGAGTAGTTGCCCAGCAACCAAAACCTTGAGGACACAACTAAGTTGTAGGCTGGTCATTTGGTCAGGTTTGGTTGGACTCAGTTAATTCTGAAGGGTAGATGTGTCTGCCAGAATTGAACAAGACTGCTCATGATGTTCAGGCCAATCTTCACAAAGTTGTCACTCGAAAACTAAGGAGAGAGGGGGAAAATGGATGGTATACTTCAGATTGGGAATGACTTCAAGATTATGCCTAAAGAAGTCAGCGCTTCCTACACCCAGTAGTAATGCCTCTACAGCTCAAAAAGTGAAAAGTACAACCAAGCGGTTTTTCGGCCGTTGCTAGGCAACGAGAAGTTGCCTAAGAAAGAAAACGTGACTAACAATACTGGCAGCACAGAGCTAGCCAATACATTTCCAATATTAAACTAAGAGAAATAAATTCTTTGGTGGCTATGATAAAGTCACGCAAGGCTTAGTCTATGGCTTTAGTATACATCATCATCCTGACCTCCTTTCCCACTCAAGGTCAGGGTGAGGAGTAACAATGTCCAGACAGCCCAAATTTGCCCAGTCCAATGGGCCACGCTTCCATTCACTCATCATTCAAGCCCCTGGAATCCTGGCTCTATCGGATACACCAAAAACATTCACCACGTTCTGTAGCTTCACATAGACGTATCCGATTGAGTCAATCTGGACGCTGCCACGTTAAAAGGGGTGCCAAAATCCCTGATATCACACTTCTCCTCACGATATTCATCTAGCCAGCTCGATATCTTGTCAGTTCCCTAGCCTGACCGACTTCCAAACCTCTCTTCCTCACACACTCATCCACCATATCTCTCCACCTTCTTCTTGGCCTACCTCGCCTCCTCCCTCCTTCAAATTCGCTCAGATATACCTTTTTCACCACCCTATTGTTATCCAATCTCTCCACATGACAATACCATCTCAGTACACTCTCTTCAATTCTGGTGTCCACAGACTTCCTCACTCCGCGCCTTTCACGAATCACATGATTTCGTATCCTATTCACCCTATGTACTCCATATACATTCCTCAGCAGTCCCATCTCCACTGCTGTTACTCTTGACTTTTCATTTTCATGCCACACCATAGTCTCACATCCATATGTTAAAGTTGGCACTAACACTCCCACATGAAAGCCTCGTGCAGCTGCAACACTCAAGCCTCTGTTTCTTATCAAGGCCTTCATTGCACCAGCTACTTTTCCTCCTTGTGTCACACTGCTTTCAACTTCTTTTGCACATTTTCCTCTCTTTTCTATCACTGTAACTAGGTATTTGAACTCTGTCACCAATTCCAGTCTCTCTCCATTCACTGTAACATCACACTGGGAGTCACCTTCTCTCTCAATAACCATCATTTTACTCTTTTCTACATTTTCTCTCAGGCACGACGCTTATAGACATCAGCAAAACTCTGCACTAGCCTACCTAGTTCTTGTCCAGTACTTGCAAGCAGTACTGCATCATCAGCATACAACAAATTTGAAATATTCCATCTATCACCATTCATTACAATGCCATCCCTCTCTCCATTACTCGTGTTTTTACTTCTCTTATCACCACATCCATATATATATATATTAAACAACCATGGGGACATCACACAACCTTGTCACACGCCCACACCGATCGTGAACCATTTACTTAGATGCCCAGTAACCCTTACACATAATTTGCTACCACCATAAAAACTCCTGACAGCACCTAGCAGCTTACCATCTACACCGTACATGCGCAAAACTTTCCACAATCCCTCTCTGTCTACTTTGTCATATGCATTTTCAGATCCATGAATGCCATAAACACCTTATTGTCCTTCACAAAAGCCTTCTCTGCTGTCAGTCTCACTGCAAATACTTGATCCTCTGCCACTCCTAAAGCCGCCCTGTTCATCACTCACTAGGACTTTTGATATCTCTCTTACTTTCTCGATAATAATTCTTCCATATATCTTCCCTACCACACTTAATAAACTTATGCCACGATAATTCTTGCACTCACTTCGTTCACCTTTATTTTTGTACAGGGGTACAATCACAACCTTTTTCCACTCTGCAGGCACAGTTTCACTTATCCATGCCTGCTTACATATCTCCAACACGCACTTCATTCCACTCTCTCCACTACACTTAAGCATCTCTGCATACACCTCATCAACCCCAGCTGCTTTCCCATTTTTCAGCTGCTTCACAGCACTCTTCACCTGTATGAGTGTCACGCCTCCTGGGACTGCATTCCTTTTCTGCACACCCCCAAAACCAGTCATGTTTACAGCCGCTCTGCTCTGCCTATTCCCATTCATCAGGCTTTCAAGATATTCTTTCCATCTGGTCCTTACTTCATCTCCATGGATTAATAATCTACCACGTGCATCCTTCACACCATCACATTTTTTTTCCACTTTCACTTCTACATTTCCGCACCTCTTTCCAGAATAACTTCCAATTTCAGAGTATTCCGCATTCATTTTCCTTCCCAGATTTTCATTCACCTACTTCTTTTACATCTTCACTAGTCTCTCTAAGTGCTTCTTGCTCTCAATATACTTTAGTATACACAAGAAATTATTGCAGAGAAATGTAACTAATATTTTACTTACTTGTACTCTAATATTTAACTGATAAAACTTCTTCAGTCAAATCGCCTTCACAAAATTCAACAGTACCAACAGGAAGTAAATGAAAAGGATAGGAAGGGACAATTTTAGACTGTCCCTTTTCTCGAAGCAAAGGAACCGACAGACCCCATGAAGGATTTACAGAACTGGCATTCCCGCAACCCAGTCATGGACAGAATCTGCTGATATGGAATGAGCAGGAAGTGCTTTGATGGGAGTGACTTGGTTTTGTGGTACTGAAGAAAATGGATGTGTGTGTGTGTGTGTGTGTGTGTGTGTGTGTGTGTGTGTGTGTGTGTGTGTGTGTGTGTGTGTGTGTGTGTGTGTGAGTGTGTGTGTGTGTGTGAGAGAGAGAGAGAGAGAGAGAGAGAGAGAGAGAGAGAGAGAGAGAGAGAGAGATTAATCAGGCAGAGAGGGGCTAAAAAAAAGATGAAAGGATGGCCAGATATGAGATGGAGAGGTCGATGAGGCTGACATGACGGCTCCGATACACATATCTCTCTCATAAACAGTGTAATAAACTAACGCCTGTTGCCTGTAAATTTCACCTTTATTACACCAAGGCTTCCATAAGTCACCTACAACTTGTGTAATCCCACTTCATATACAACTTTTGACATCACGATGCAAAGAGAGAGAGAGAGAGAGAGAGAGAGAGAGAGAGAGAGAAATTTCACAGTCGGACGCCTGTGATTCGCCTAGGACTGTACTATGAATTTAGCATAATCCCACATGATTTACTAGAACTCACGCTGTCATAAAAGGATAAGTTTTCTGAATATCTCAGATACTACAAATATAAAAAAAAAAAAGTATAAGAACGTCTACTCCTATGTTTATGATCTTTGTCTTGGTATGCTTTTAAGGGAGACCAAACATGGAGTCTATGCCCTACAATTACCGTTTTTTTCGCATCCTATCCCTAATACATATTTACCATCGAACACATTCATAATGGTGCACTTCGGTTGGCATACATATTGTAACATATAAGAGAGAACATTAATCATCCCTTAACTACGGTCGTGTCCCTTTTATATTATTATCATTCAATTTTCAGGCGATTTTATATAGATAAGAGAGACTTCGAACTGGACTGGGTAGATATGGCTTACATCCATTCACAAAGAGGACGGTTTCCTAAGCTGAATACATTCGTCTAGAGATAAGATTAAATGAAAGAAAAGCATTCGGGAGCCGAGTGCTAATCGCCCACCAGAATATGCTGTTGGCCAAGTCCAAGATTTTGGCCATATCTTGGTACCTTGTGTCACGGGGTTTTTATATTATCGCGGTAATTTTGGAATAAATGGTTAAATATTATTTAAATTGATATTTATATTCAATAATATTGAAGCGCAGAGACAATGATTGTCTTGCTACATCAAGCAACGATTACTTTACGCTGGCTTGTGCACGATTCTCTAAGAACGAGAATTTATAAACTTTCTCAACAGTACACAGCAGAGACTAATTACTCACAATTGCTGAATTACTGTACTGTTAGCCTCTGGAGAAAGTTACATCACCCCTGACAATAAATAACTAATACTAATAATAATAACATCAGGTTCTTGCTGATGCATTAACTCCTGGCACAACGGATTTTAAGTTAATACAACAAGACTGGTCTAAGTACCAGTTATGAAAGCAAACGTTTATGCAAGCTAGGAGCTATATGGAAAATAAGCTTAATTATGGAGAAATGAAACAAGATTTTTACTCTACATTAAGCTCAAGAAATAGAACTGTTAAATTTATTAATTACAAAAACAAATTTAACATTACATTTCAAATCAAATTAAATGAGACGCACTCGCTCACTCACACAGAAGCTAAATACTTACGCCTAGGAAAAACACCTTAACTAAACTCTTAAGACTACAAAATACACAAAGGAAATACTAGTCAATGAATGCGGTGTATCACCCAAAGCTGGAGAACTAAAGGTGGGAGCTTGGAGAAACTGTAAGTGGAGTTTGGGTACTAGCTGACCTCTCGCACTGCTGCACAGGTCCTGTCTCCGTCACAGCAAACACTAAACTGACCAAGTCGTGAGAACAAAGCGGAGCACTCGGCCGCATTTTTTTAACGGTCGAATGAGCAGGGGCGAACAATAAAAAACAATAGTATCGCTCAGTACAGCACTTAGTGACGTGCATTAAATCGGTCACTCTTTCAAAACGGTGACGAATTATTTGAAAAGTATACTCCGATAATGGAGGGAGAAACGGTTAGCTGAGCGATACACAGTGAGTTTTCCACTAATAGTTCGTGGTTTCTCACAAAAAGGAAATGTCGCGAATTGATTCGTGACATTACGCCCCTTGAAAATTAAATCTTTCTTCCTTCAGAAGAAAGATTTCAATATACATACATATACATCCTAACTCAGTCACACAAGATTCACACTGTGGTGTGTGTGCTATCCTGCTACAGGAGTATGTCGCAGTCGCCAGTGAGCGAAAAAACCTCGTATTTACGTTAATAGAAACAAGCTTGAGGGAAAAACTCCGTGACGACTGTGAAAATCCTGTACTCAGGTCAAACTGAGCGAAAGTTCGCTACATTTACATTAACAACTAATTGTTATGTAGTGTAGTTATGTAATACACGGTGTAGGTGTGACAGTTGTAGTGTAACTGTACCTACGTGTAAAATGACACAGTAATACAAATTCATAGTAAAATAATGATGACGAGGCAGAAGAGAAGGGGCGGCAGCATGCAACAGGAACGGCCAGCTGATCTGCACGGCAATGCTGCACCCATCAGCTACCCCTGCGAAAAGAATTAAGGTGGAGCATCAAAACTGTTATTTCTCTCTCTCTCTCTCTCTCTCTCTCTGCCTAGCAATCAGTACTTGTCATTATTAACCAGGAAACGTAATTCTTGAATTCACAAATTGCTTAGAACCCTTATAGCTTACTGGTTAACGCTTTCATTATTAACCAGGAAACGTGCCAGTTCTTGAATTCACAAATTGCTTAGAACGGGCAGTTTACTGGTTAACCTAACATTATTAACCAGGAAACGTGCCAGTTCTTGAATTCACAAATTGCTTAGAACGGGCAGTTTACTGGTTAACCTAACTCTACACTTACGAGTAATACAGGAAGCTGAAAATCGCTACGCAATCTCGGGCAGGTCACGTTTTAACACCCACCGTGGGTGTGAACACTCATGTGGGTAATGTGCATTCTCCGGGAATCCTCAGAGAGGCCCACAGCTCGAGACATTCCACAAGGTAATTCATACACAGCCTCGGACTGTCTCTGCAAGGTTCTCAAACTTCCCCCTTAACTTATGGTATACATGTATGTACAAGCCCTGGATATACTGTGTCCTGTAGGGCCAACGAGTGAGACGTCTGGTCTACACTTTTAACTGGGAACCAGGCTGGTCCTTGGATTACTCAAATCGCTTAGGATGCCTATCTTACGGAACCCAGCATGCAACAATTGCCCATATTAGTCAGCAGTTAGCAGGCGAGACATCAGGTCTGCACCTACGTTATCACTTCCCTTGATGTATCTCACAACAAGGTTAAACTGCTGTAAATACAGTGTCCAGCGTGTCAATCTTGCATTAGCCGTCTTGGTCGTGCTAAGACTAGTGAGTGGCATATGATCAGTTTCCAGAGTAAATGGTGCCCCCAAAAGATAATAATAATATTTTTTAACACCATCAACCACAGCCAAGAGTTCCTTCTCAACAGTACTGTAATTCCTCTCGGCAGGTTTTAGCCTACGGCTGTGGTATGCCACTGGGAAGATTCCACCTTCCGATTCCTGCATCAATACGGCACCTACTCCATCTTGTGAAGCATCAGTGCGCAGTATGAAAGGTTTGCTGGAATCAGGCAACTGCAAGATAGGCTCCTTGCACAACATGTTCTTAAGAGCAATAAAGGATCTCTCTTGCGCTTCTCCCCACTCAATGGTGTTTGGAGCATATTTCCGTAGCACTTCATACAATGGTTGGGCAATGAGAGCAAAGTTGGGGATAAAACTCCTATAATATCCCACTAGGCCAAGAAATGCCCTAACCTGTTTCTTGGTCACAGGTCTCGGGGCTTCTCTAACTTTCCTGATCTTGTCACCCTGACACCTGCAGTGATTGTTGCCAACAATATGACCGAGGAACTCCACCTCACTGTGAGCAATCTTGCATTTGCTAGGCTTCACAGTCATGTTGAAACTCTGGAGTCTACTGAAGACAATTTCCAAGAGTCTGAGGTGCTCCTCCAATGTGGCGGAATGAACGAGGACATCGTCAACGAACATCTCTACTCCTACAATACCATGGAGCACTTGTCTCATGGCACGATTAAATACTGCTGGGGAATTGGTAAGTCCAAATGGGAGGACTTTATACTGGTACAACCCCCTAGGAGTAGCAAAGGCAGTGAACTGACGACTCTCAGGATGAAGGGGAATCTGGAAGAATCCCTTTGCTAGGTCAAGCTTCGTGAAATATCGTGACCCTGCCAGCTTGGAGAAGATGGCAATATGGTCACCCATTGGCTCAGCATCCACTTTAGTGATTGCATTGAGCCTTCTATAGTCACCACATATCCTGACTCCACCATCTTTCTTGCGGACTACTACCATCGGACTACAGTAAGGAGATGAGGACTTTTCGATAATGCCTGCAGTCTCCATGTCAGCAATTTCCTTATCTACTGCACCCTGTAGTCGCATGGGAATCGGATATGGCTTAACCTTAATAGGAGCATTGCTGGTCAACTCAATTTTATGACACGCAACCTTTGCAAGTCTAGGTTGGTCTGAGAAGACATCAGCATACTGACAGAGCAGTGACCATAAGGCATTTTGGTCCCCTACTGCTAAGTCAGGGTTAAGTAAAACATCTCCGACAGTCTCTTCCTGATGGGACTGAGCGGTTAAGGGCTCGTCATCATGGTCATCAACTGGGATCACCGCAGCTGCCCCGGTTTCTTCCAGTGGCTGGTCACTATCATCAGCTACTAGTAGGCCAGTCTCCTCGGGGTCTGACTCATGATAAGCCTTCAACATGTTAATGTGGAACCTTTTACGAAGATTCCCCATCTGTATTATGTAGTTGAGGTCTGAAATGCGCTCTACTACATCGAATGGACCCTTCCACTGCGCCAACAACTTGTTCTGGGCAGTGGGGAGTAATACCAAGCATTTATCGCCTGGACTAAACTTCCGAAGCTTTGCCTTCTTATCGTAATAAGCCTTTTGAACTTCACGCGCCTTAATCAGTTCTTCCTTAGCTAACTCGCACGTCGACTGGAGGCGGTCAGCCAAATCAAGGACGTAGGTGTAGGTGGTCTTGACTTCAGGGTCGGGTTCTTCATCGTCCCATAACTCACGAAGGACTTGAAGTGGGCCCCGGACCGACCTCCCATACACCAGTTCAAAGGGTGAGAATTTCAATGAATGCTGTGGGGCTTCTCGATAAGCAAATAGAAGAGGAGCAATGAACCGCGGCCATTCCTTTGGCTGTTCGGCGGTCATGCGCCTCAACATCTTCTTGAGAGTTCCATTGAACCTCTCACACAACCCGTTACACATGGGATGATACGGCGTAGTTCGTAAGCCTCGAATGGACAGCAACCTGAACGTTTCGTTCATCATTGCCGAAGTGAACTGCGAACCCCGGTCGCTTAAGACCTCCTTAGGGATACCTACACGACAGAACACTTCAATTAATGCCTCAGCAACAGTGACGGCCTCTATATTCTTAAGGGCCACGGCTTCAGGCCACCGTGTGCTGAAATCAACTATAGTGAGGATATACTTTGATCCATCACTAGCCCTAGGACAGATTGGCCCAACTATGTCAACTGCTACTCTCTCGAACGGTTCAGAGATTATGGGCATTGGCTTCAATGGCGCAGGACGGACACGTCCCGGTCAGTGGTACGCTGACACACATCACAGGAACGTACAAGCCTCGTTATTTCCCGTCCCATTCCTGGCCAGAAAAAGTCAGCATGGATGCGGTCAGAGGTCTTCTTTTGACCCATGTGACCTCCCATCGCTGAACAGTGACCTAATTCAAACACTGCTCGGCGATACTTTGCAGGAACGACAAACTGCAGTCGAACCTCACCCTGGGGTGTCTGTGACTCACGGTACAGCCGTCCTCGCTACGAAGGAACCTGGCTTGACCTCCCCGTGAATACTTGATCACTTTACCCTCCAGCTTCTTGCGCACTGAGGCAAGTGTCGAGTCAGTCTGTTGCTCTTGGACAACATCTTGACTACGAATCAGATCTTGCGGCGTTGCGACGGTCAACGGAGTGACGCGATTTGGAGCCTTGGCCATGGCTCGTGTTATCGCAGCAGCCGAAGTCTGAGTAGCAACATCTACGGCACAACTATTTTTGATGCCAGGTATGTTGCCTAAGATGAGGTCAAATAAAGGTTCTGGCATGACAACTGCAGCTGTCAAGCCAGTGAAAAATGGAGACGCCACCTGGATACGTGCCTCAGGGAACAATCTCACTGATCCATCAATAAGTCTAACTTGGATCTGTCGACCTGTATACTCATCAGGCCGAACTAAACTCTGCTTAACAGAGCAACCTGAGGAACCATTGTCCCTCAGGACATTTACAGAAACACCTCCCACAGACCCTGGCTGAACAAGAAAGGCAGTGTTGCTGGTGGAAGGGTCTGAGGAGGTAGCAGCCAGTCATTCATGAGACTGCGGAACAACCGATGCAGCAAACGTGGCACCCTGGGAACTAGGTGTCTGAGGAGAGTTCATGGTCGGAGGGGGACTTGTAAAGTGTTGGGAAGTACCTGTACTGGTAGAGATGGCACCACCGGGTACTTGTGGAATAAAGGCTGCATTTGCCTCCTGCCTCCGATACACTAATTGACCTGACTGAGGGTTACGTGGCTTGTCCTTGTATTGCTGCTGATGCTTGGGAAACTGCTGCTGGTTGGGGTGCTTGTTGTACCGCTTCCACTCAGGTTTCTGAGTGTTTTGCCCCTGGTCCTTCCACTGCGGTTTTGGACCTTGGCCATTATTCTGAGAACGGCCTTGGTGCTGGGATTCAGTCTGAGACGGCTTCCCAGACTTAGCAGTATCTTTTCTGCTCCAGATGTTTTGCTTACGAGCTTGATACCCGTATGCAGTAAAGAATGCGTCAGCCTTCTCTGCCATTTGGCTGGCATCTTTCACCTGGCAGATCTTAAGCTGTGCTATGAGCTCAGCAGGCCACGACCTCTCTAGCTGTGTACGCAGCATAAGGTCAATTATCCCCTCACGCGTGGAAGGAGTTTCATCTTTCTCCATCCACTCATTTAAGTAAGCTGTGAGACGATCAAGGAACTGAACAGCTGTCTCCTTGTCTTGGAGACGAGCTCGCATGAACTGAACTTTGGCGTCGTCTACTGTGAGACCATACGCCTTAATGAGTGCAGCTTTCATCATCTCATATGTGAGATTGTCTCCACGAATTCTGTGGAGAATATCGAGGGCAGGGCCCTCAAATAGGCTAAGAAACTGAAGCCGCTTAGCTGCCTCATCCAGTTGATATAAGTCTGCCATGTCCTCAAAACGAGCTATGTACGGCTCGATTCGCTCGCTTTCCTTGTATGAAGGAAGCTTGATGCGTGGGGTCGCCAGGACATGTGCATGGAGAACGCTCGTGGAGCTTTGACCAACTGCACCAGACGTGTCTGAAGCCAAGGAATCTCGCTTGAGCTTCAGCACTTCAAGTTCATGTTCTCGTTCTTTGTCTCGTTGTTCACGCTCGTATTCGCGCTGTTCTCGCTCGTGTTCGCGCTGTTCTCGCTCTTTTTCTAACTCGAGCTCGCGTTGTTTCTGCTCGTGTTCGCGCTGTTCTCGCTCGTATTCGCGCTGAATCCTACGCTCTTCACGAGCATCTTTCTCACGTTCTTGCTCGTAATTGAACCGTGAGAGAACGTAACTCTGTATTTTCTCTGGGTCTGTGAGACCCATATCTTTGGCTTCCTGTACAAATACGGTGGTAGCCATGTCGCTAACTCAATCTAAATAACTAGCGACTCAGTACTGATTGCTGCTTCGCAAACGAATGCTAATAACCACAAGTAAAGAGTACAGACACAAGCTAGTGGTGACCAGTCTTATCCAGTTAACTGGCAAAGAATAAATCAAAAGTGTAAATGACTGGGAAGACTCAATAATAAACACAATGGGTACGGCGACTTCCCAGAAGCGAATAAAATCGTCTGGCGTTACCAAAATAAACTAGAGTTAAGTACTCTATGGATTGATAAAGCAAAATTCACTTGCTAAATTAACGGTAAACACCAGTAAGCTTGTGTCTGTAAACTTTAATGATAAATACCTAAATACGAATGAGTGAGCACTATCTCGTGAATAGCTTTAGAGCTAGGAGTTAATATCCTGGAATGAGGTCGCCAATTGTCACGGGGTTTTTATATTATCGCGGTAATTTTGGAATAAATGGTTAAATATTATTTAAATTGATATTTATATTCAATAATATTGAAGCGCAGAGACAATGATTGTCTTGCTACATCAAGCAACGATTACTTTACGCTGGCTTGTGCACGATTCTCTAAGAACGAGAATTTATAAACTTTCTCAACAGTACACAGCAGAGACTAATTACTCACAATTGCTGAATTACTGTACTGTTAGCCTCTGGAGAAAGTTACATCACCCCTGACAATAAATAACTAATACTAATAATAATAACATCAGGTTCTTGCTGATGCATTAACTCCTGGCACAACGGATTTTAAGTTAATACAACAAGACTGGTCTAAGTACCAGTTATGAAAGCAAACGTTTATGCAAGCTAGGAGCTATATGGAAAATAAGCTTAATTATGGAGAAATGAAACAAGATTTTTACTCTACATTAAGCTCAAGAAATAGAACTGTTAAATTTATTAATTACAAAAACAAATTTAACATTACATTTCAAATCAAATTAAATGAGACGCACTCGCTCACTCACACAGAAGCTAAATACTTACGCCTAGGAAAAACACCTTAACTAAACTCTTAAGACTACAAAATACACAAAGGAAATACTAGTCAATGAATGCGGTGTATCACCCAAAGCTGGAGAACTAAAGGTGGGAGCTTGGAGAAACTGTAAGTGGAGTTTGGGTACTAGCTGACCTCTCGCACTGCTGCACAGGTCCTGTCTCCGTCACAGCAAACACTAAACTGACCAAGTCGTGAGAACAAAGCGGAGCACTCGGCCGCATTTTTTTAACGGTCGAATGAGCAGGGGCGAACAATAAAAAACAATAGTATCGCTCAGTACAGCACTTAGTGACGTGCATTAAATCGGTCACTCTTTCAAAACGGTGACGAATTATTTGAAAAGTATACTCCGATAATGGAGGGAGAAACGGTTAGCTGAGCGATACACAGTGAGTTTTCCACTAATAGTTCGTGGTTTCTCACAAAAAGGAAATGTCGCGAATTGATTCGTGACACCTTGAATGTTTCATTTTGAAAGCTTAAGCCGTTCATGAGATATAATGGTGCTAAAGGCGGGCGCTAAAAACTAGTTGGCCTTTGTCAGCCATTTTAATGACCTTGACCTTGACCCCGAGTGCCCATTTTCTAGCTCGGCTAAGATTTTGGCCATATCTTGATACACTGAAAGTTTAATGCTGATAGCTCAATCCGTTCATGAGATATAATGGGAACAGTTACACACACACACACACACACACACACACACACACACATAGAGGCATGCGGAAACATTATCGCTCCTGCTGCAAAGGCGGGTGATAATCAAATAATATGCTCAGAGAGAAATCTTACCAGCATCCTGAGGAACTAAGCTGATTTTTTTTGTTGAACAAAAGCCTGTAACGTGTTATGGTATTATAATAAATGGATCTAGAACATTCAGATTAATTAGGGCATTATCATTATCTCAGTTTTGGTAAGTCGTACATCATAATTCAGTACCGTTCAAAAATTACAACAGTATTACACGCATGAAGCACGTAAAGCATAATATCAAGCAATTTCAATTATTGTTTAAGCCAAGGTCAAACTGGCCACAGCTTAAGATTATGGGTTTCTTTGGAGTGATGTACTGGGTCAGGTTTGTGTTGGCTGTTCGAGAACTCATAGTATTTTTACCATTTCTAGTGTGCTATCACACTTATCAAGCTTTCATAATTGAGTTCTGGTTATTCACAGTGATTCAGTGCATTGATTTTTGCCTATCTCTAAATGCATCTTGCTGAAACTGTGCTTAGTGTGAGAAGATTAAAAAAAAAAAAAAAACTTGTAGCGACAAAACAGAAGCAGTATCTCACCTGCACAACTACAACTACAGCCACACCTGTGCAGCTACAACCACACCTGCACAACTATACCTACATCCACTCACAACTACAACTACAACCACAAGCGAACAACTACAAATACGACCACACATGCTCAACTACAACTACAACCACACCTGTACAACTATAACTACAACCGCACCTGCACAACTACAACGACGCCTGCACAACTACAGCTACAATACACACCTGTAGAATTACAATCATGCCTGCACAACTACAACAAAAACCACACCTGCACCACAACAACCAAACCTGCACAGGTACAACAAAATAATCACAACTACAACCACATCAGCACAACTACAACCACACCTGCACAACCAATGTACACCTACAACCACACTGCACAACTACAAGCATAGCCACATTTGCACAGCTACAACAAAACCTTCACAACCACAACCACATCAGCACAACTGCATCCAAATTTTCACGGCTACAACCACACTTGTAAACTACAACCACACCAATATGGAATAACTACTGAATGAAATTGTACCAGATTTAGACAAACGATTGAGGATCATCAGATTTGGACAAAAAATAATTAATAATCATCAGAGAAACAAGCGATTAAATATTAAAGGAAAAAGGCCAAAGATCAAGGTTAAAGGAGGAGGGGGAGAATGTGCTACCATGGCTGAGGTATGAGGTCTGAGTACTCTTGATTAACTTGCTGTATCCCACACATTGACAGTAAAATGCAATGCGTTACATAAATGAGTGGTGCCAATCTTTAGTGACTATACTGAAAGAATATCCTGCATAATAGAAAATACCATTTTTATTAATAATTTACCATATTCAAAAAAAAAATAATGTTGACCAGGGAAGGAGAGATAGGAATGAGAGATACAAGAAAGGCGGGGGGGAGAAATGAAAAATGGTAGTCACTGGGAGAAGGAAAGAAGACGAAAAAGACCAGGCACTAGCGTAGAAGGAATGAAGGGAAAAGAGAAATGGCAACAGGAAAAGAAGGTACGAATGGAAAGAAATGGGAGGGGAGGAATGGAAAGTGAGATAAGGATGTAATGAATAGAATCTGAGAGAGAAATAGATCAGGAAGCATGAAAGAACAAGGTAAAAAAATGAAGGGAAAGAATAGGAACGTGGAACATAAGCTAGGGGAGAAGATGAGGAATGAACGAAGTGTAACGAAAAGAGAATTAAAAACAACAACAACAACAACAAAAGAATGGGGCAGCGAATAAAAGCACAGAAAGAAGGAAGCAAGGAATGAATGGAGAGGGACGAGAGGCAAAAGAATGAAAGGCAGGAGGGATAAAGAAACAGAGATAGAAAAAGAGCCTGGGAGTAAAGAAGAGTGATAAAGGAAACAACTGGAAAAAGTGACAGGGAATAAAATCAGGAAGAAGTGACATGGAAAGAAGGGGAATGGGACAGAAAAAAAAGAGACGGAGACAACGAACTGAGGCTTTGAAATGGGGAAAAAAAAAATACGCAGGGAGACAAAAAGATCGGGAGAAAAAAAAAGGAGAATAGAAAGACTGAAGCAGACGAAGAATAAAAAGATGCTGGAAGGAAAGCAAAGAAAGAACATCCGTATAGCAGGAAGAATGGAAATGAAGCAGGGAGAGACTGGGGAAGGAAAGGAAGTGTGTGTGTGTGTGTGTGTGTGTGTGTGTGTGTGTGTGTGTGTGTGTGTGTGTGTGTGTGTGTGTGTGTGTGAGAGAGAGAGAGAGAGAGAGACGAAAGGAGGAAGGATATGTAGATTGGGAGGAGAGGCAAAAATGGAGAGAAGACGTAGAAAGAGAAAGAAGGGGGAAGGAGTAAGAGAAGAGGAAGTAAAGATAAGAAAGGAGAGAAAAACGATGGAATCAAGGGAAAAGGAGGAAAGGAAACCAGGAAGAAAGAAGGGAGCAGGGAACGGATGCATGATTGAAAGAAACTGAGTAGAGATACAGAAAGGGAGGAGGGGAAAGGTAATAGAGGGGAAGGCACGAAGAGAAACAGGGAGAGGTGAAGGAGAGAGACAAAACCAAGGAATTAGAAAGAGGCAAAGAACTCAAGCAGAGAGGGCAGAAAGCAGCGAAGGAAGGGAGTGGGAGTGAAGGAAAGGGGAAAGAGAGAACAGAGAAAGAGGCTGAAAAAGGAATTATGCTAGGGACAGGAGAGAGAGAGAGAGAGAGAGAGAGAGAGAGAGAGAGAGAGAGAGAGAGAGAGAGAGAGAGAGAGAGAGAGAGATCGGAAGAATAAGCAATCGGCAGAGAGGAATGATGGGGGCCAGAGATGATATAAGGGAAAAGAAATTGAAAGGAGGGGTTATAAGCAGGGAGAGGCGCAGTAGAGAGGGGAGGAAAAAAGGAATGGGAGAAGGGAAAAGAAGCAGGTATTCAAAGATGCAGGAATGGATGGGAGAAGAAAAAATTGGAGGAAAAAGAGGAGCGTAAATGGAAATAGGGCACATGGAGTTAGAAAGGAGAGAAAAGGAAAGAGAGCGAGGGAGGCAGGAAAAAGAAGCAAAGAGAGGGAGGGATTCAGGTAGAAGAAGGAAACATTGTGGGAACGGGGAAAGGCAGAAGGGGAAAATAATGGAATTAGGTATGTACGTTAAGAGCTAGGATGATCCCTGCTAGTACTTGCCGCACTCTTGTTACCCCTCCCATCTTTAATCTCTCTCTCTCCATCTCCCATGCTTACCTCCTGTCCCCATTCTGCCTGTCTCCTCTTTCCGCTGTCTCTGCTCTGCTTCCTGCATCTGTTTCTCACATAGCACTATCAGGCTTCCCCTTCTCTTTCCAACTACCTCCCTGCCACCTCATCCCTCTCTACTTCTCCCTGTTTCCTTTCCCTTCCTTCCCTTCTTCCCCGCGTTTCTGTTTTCTTGCTTACTGTCCCTTCATCTTCTCTCATCTCTACCCCTTCGACCATACTTCCCTCTCCTCCCTGCTTCCTTCCACCTCCCTCGCCTCCCCTTCCCTCCACCTATCCCTTCCCTCTCTGCCTCCTCTCCCCTCTCCTATCTCCCTCCCTCCCTCCCCGTCCTTTATTCCTATCATCCCTGCCCAAACACACTCCTCCCTGTCTCTCCGTATAACCCTCATGCTTTTCTCTCTCTCTCTCTCTCTCCTTCCATTGTTCTCTTTCACCATCTCCCTCCTTCAGTTCTTTCATTTTTTCCTCGTTCCTTCCCCTCTTGACACCTATCTGTATTCCATCCCTTCCTATTTTTTTCCTAATATTTCTGTCCTTCTGCAGCTCCCTCGTCTCGATCTCTTTCCCATATCCCCTATAGGGTCCGCCTCCTTTCGTCTCCCCCAGTTCCCCTCTTCCTTTCTCTCCAACCACTTTTCATCCACACCACTTTGCCTTTGCCGTCCTTCCATCCCCCTCCTCTCCCTCCCAACACCCCACCTTATGCCCGAACTCTCCACTCAAATTCTTCCTGCTCCGTCTGGCATCTTGCCAAAAACCCATCTTAGAACTTTACCTCATCATCCTTCCCTCCTCTTTTCCACTCTGATGGCTCTGTAGCTGTTTCATCAACTGATAAATCAGAAATCTCCTCTTAGACCTTCTCCTCCAGTTTCACCTTAGACGATTCAAGTTCTGTCCCTCCATCACTTCCACCCCTCCAACTGCCTCATGGCTGACATTAAAATTTCTTCAACTAATGTGTTTTCCCCTATCACTGGCCTCAGTATTAACAAGGCATATGGGCCTGATGGAATCCCTCCTGTTGTCCTCAAGAACTGTACTTCTGTGCTTACACACTGCTTAGGTAAACTTTTTCGCCTTTGCCTGTCAACTTGTACCTTTTCTTCTTGCTGGAAGCTTGGTCACATTCAGTCTGTTCCAGACAAGTGTGACCATTCCCAGTCCTCTGACTATCGCCCAGTTGTTTTAACATCCTGTATTTAGAAGATTTTTGAATGTGTTTTACCCCCCCAAAAAAAACAAACAAAAAAAAACAGCACCTTTCCTATCACAACCTTTCCGATCGCCAGTATGGGTCCCATCAGGGACGCTCCACTGGTGATCTCTACACATACATTTCAGACTCCAGGTTATCTTCCTTTAGGAACTTGACTAAAGCTCTGCCATTGCACTTGACATCTCAAACTCCTTCGGTCGGGTCTGGCATAAATCTCGAATTTCCAAGCTGCCCTCATACAGTTTCTATCCCTTTATCTGTGCCTTGATTCCGAGCTTTCTTTCTGATCGTTCTGTAGGTGCTCTTATAGACTGCCACCATTCTTCTGCCCAAAACATCAGTAGTGAGTGTTTCTCAGGGCTCTGTCCTATCACCCACTCACTTACTTCTATTCATCAATGGCTTACAAAGCTGTACATGTAACCCTATCCATTTAAACGCTGATGATTCCACCCTTCGCCTTTCCATTCGCCTCCCTCAGCATCCATCTCAGAAGTTACTTCAACAAACAAGGTATGAGACTATGGCACACGTAACGTCTGACTTGGCCCACATCTCTGACTGGGTTAAAAGCAATCTTGTTTTTTGTGCGAAAAAACTCAGTTCTTTCACTTATCAACCCATTAAAATCTTCAACAGGAGTACCCTCTAATGTTTAATAATATCCAGCTCAGTCCTGCATCATCTTAATACATACTTGGGGTTTCATATTCTAGGAATTTATCTTGGAAAGATCATATTATATCTTTTGTAAAATCTACATCCAAGACATTAGATGTCCTAAGCCTTACCCCTGCACAGTTGTTGACTTTATACACGGGTTATATTTGCCCCTGTGTAGAGTACAACTCTCATGTTTGGGAAGCCTCCCCACATAAAGCTCTTCTCAGCAAGGTGGAGTCAAAGACTTTTCGTTTCATTAACTCTCCTCCTCTTACAGGTTCCCTTCAACCTCTGTCTTTTTTGCGCACTGTTGCATCTTTATCTCTTTTCCACCACTACTTCAATGGTCATTACTTCTCTGAACTATCTGCTTGCACCCTACCACCACTCCGATGGGGGCGTAGCACCCGTTTAGCAACAAACTCTCATCCCTTTTCTCTCCAACTCTATAATGCAAGAGTTACCATTACTCCCAGTCTTTCATTTATGCAACAAGTCCATTCTGGAACTGTCTCCCTTTGTCTTTATTTCCTACTTCCGATGATCTCCAGTCTTTCAAACACAGTGTGTCCAGGCATATCGAAATGAACGGATATTGAATTTGGCTCTCTGTTGTATTGTTTTTGTTTTTTCTTGGAAGGAACGGTTTGTGGGCACAGGCCCTTGGTTCCTTCTTCCTTGCTTAAAAAAAAAAAATCTCCTCCCTTTTCTGTCCAACTTTCTAACGTACTGGAAACAGTTACTCCCAGTCCTTCATGTATGCAGAAAGTCAACTCTGGATCTGTCTTCCTTTCACTGCATTTCTTGCTGCCTATGATCTCCAGTCTTTCAAATGCAGTGTATCCAGGCATCTCGAAATAAAGGGATCTTGAATTTGGCTCTCTGTTACCTTGTTTTTGTTTGTTTTTATCCTGAAGCTAACAATTTTGCCGGTTTTGGCCTTTGATTCCTTCGTCCTTGCGTTAAAAAAAGAAAAAAAAAAAATCGGTCTCCCCAATTTTATCCACATTCATTTCTCCGACAGGATTCCTTCTTCATCGATTATTCTTTACTTTCTCTCTCCTCCATCCCTCCCTCTCTCGTTGCCTTCTCATCGTCTGTCTCTTCCCTTCCCGAGTCTTTCTTCATTTGCTCGAAGCCCTCAGTTCTGTGCTTCGCCGTCCCCCTCTTTTCTCCACCTTTTAACATTTTTCTCCCTATTCTCTCTCTCTCTCTCTCTCTCTCTCTCTCTCTCTCTCTCTCTCTCTCTCTCTCTCTCTCTCTCTCTCTCTCTCTCTCCTTTCATTCCACTCATTTTCTTCTTTTTATGCTTTTTTTTTCTCTCTCTTTTCCTCTCCTGTCTCATATTCCGTTTTCTCCTCTCTCTTTCCTTTCCCTTCTTCTCGAACCTTCTTCCTTTATCCCTTACCCTCTTCCTTTCTCCTCTTCACCCTTCTCTCTTTTCCTCCTTGTCATACACAACCCTCACTCCCTTCTCCTATTCCCTCCGGCTCTCTCCGATATTTCCTCCCCAGCCGATGCTCTTTAGCTGGTGGCACCCTACAGCAAGGTTGGCAATTTCGCGTATGTTGACATAACGCGGTGTGGCACCGTGGCATATTGTTTGTAGTTCGTGATTTGGCAAGGTTGACCCATGTTTACAGGAAGGGCTCTTGGTTACAGGACACTGTTTATGTACGAAGCCTGGACAAAGTTGATTATTCCTTGTCCAGCGAATCTTTGTGTTTACATCAAGAAGCTGCACTATGATGCCGTGGGGGAGCCAAGTTGAATGAAATCTTCATGCTCCTGCAATTTAAAATGTCTTTAAACTTTCTGGAGTCCTATGAGGGACTGATTTTAATGTTTAGACAAGTAAATATCGATAGTATCCAGAATGAAATCATCTGGAGGCAGAAAGAATAGAATACTACTTGTTCACTACAATGACAGTATTATTTTCCTTTGTTAACTACTGTCAGACGATATGACCTATCTTGGAGAAAATTTCCAATACCGAGGCGATAAAGCACAATATCCATTAGTCCTTTCGCTACACAACGTCAACCCATAGATCTTTAACATCGCTGGATTTTAGCAGGAATAAAATTTATCCTATACAGCTATTAAGTTAGGTAATTTTCTGGTTCTTTCATTATATTTGCTGTATGTTCCATCAGCCAGACAGAGTCTTGTAAGCCTATCAAGATGTGTGCTAAAAATCTGTCCTTGCAGTGAAATGGTTTTCCAGGCTATATGCTGTGAAAAACGATATATATATATATATATATATATATATATATATATATATATATATATATATATATATATATATATATCCCATTGGAGCCCAGTGTCCTTAGTACTGGACAGAACTGGGAATTTTCAAACCTTAATAAAGTAGGGAACCCCCGGGTAGGGACCTGTGAGCTTCGCGACTATGAGCCGATAGGCGGAGGGCAGTACGCTTAGGACCCTCCCGGAACAGTGCCTCGGTCAGCAACCCTGGGATCCAATGGGATATATATATATATATATATATATATATATATATATATATATATATATATATATATATATATATATATATATATATATTTGGTGACGAAGACCATACTTTCTATCACAAATTAAGCTGTTGGATTCATGATGTTTAATTATGTGCTCATTAATTACAATCTGAAATACTTCACCAATAGAAGATGTGACATCAATTGGTCTGTAATCAGAGGGGTCAGATTAGCTTGCTTTCTCCGGAACTGGGTGGATATCGGCTTCCTTCGAAGAATTAGGAAATGAAAAATTGCTTAGGCATAGTCTGAGTAATTTAGCTGGAACTGGAGCAAGTTTGGGGGAACTTTTTATTTTTATTTTTTTTATTTTTTTATTTTTTCAAAACAACTGGAGGAATTCCGTCTGGACGTGGAGCTTTGTTGGTTGGTAAATTGTCCAGGATGGAATTTACGTATCTAGTCAGTATCTTAAGTGAAGCAGTTTCAGGAGAGCCAAGTTCTTGTATAGGAACGTTCTGGCTGACTTCCTTTAAGGTAGAATTTCTGGTAAAGGAACTGGGAGGGATATTTGCTTTTCCACTGGGGTCATTTATAGTGTTACCATCTGATAATATTACTGAGGGAATGGATGATGACTTGCTAAAGTTATTATTGAAAGAAATGAGAGCTGACCAAAATATTCAATTGTCATTAGGACTGTTAAATAGTCTGGATGCTTGGTAGTGATGAAAGTTTGATGTAGCGAGACATATTACTGCTTTTCCATGGCTTCTAGCAATTTTAAATTACCTTAGGGATTCAGATGTCTCTTATTTTAAATAAGAGTTATATGCTAAGGACTTTTGGGTCGTTGCTCTGGCACAACTGCTGTCAAACAGTTTTGGTGAGAATGGTTGACTGGGTATCAACAATTCCATACCAGCTAGTATTAAGTCATACAGTATGTGCGACTGCGTAGAATTGATGTCACAGGAGAAGAAAGACTGCCAAGGAATATCACCAAGATATTCCATCCTAGTCTGCCCCACCAAATAGCCATCTGGTCACTTCGACAGGTTCGGAACGGTGAGGTTTGGGGAACTGACTGATGAGGCTTTGATGGGATTGTGGTTGGAGGATCCTGCATTGATTTGGATCTGGATAATTTGACAGGAATAGGTCCGAGAGATGGGGTTTATGGTCAGGATTATCTGGTATTCAGGTTGGTTGTTTTGCCAATTGCGTGAGATTAAACGATTCTGCAAACAGCTCGCATTCTAGACCAGTAGGCCTATCGTCAGTCCTGGGAGAATGCAATAACGACTCTAAATTATGGACGTTGAAATTACCCAAAATGATATTTTCAGTGGTAAGGGTGAGGATTAAGTTTGTTAACACTGTGGATATCAAGTCAAATAGCTGGGTTCTGAAGAAACAGTGTGGGAGTGATAAACTACACCCATATATTTGGTAATATTTTGACAAGTTACTTTATACACTGAATAATCAAAATTTACTGAAGTTAAGTGCAACACAGAGTCAACTGCAAATTCAGATTTGATATAACAACAGGTGCCATCCTTTTTACGGGTTTGTGAGGAGATTGTAACCAGGAAAACAAAATGAAGATATGTCAGTAGACGGAGACATTTGGGGTTCTGTGAGGAACAGGGCTAGAGGGTATAGTGACCGGATGAAAAAGTGAATGGAATTCAGACTGGTATTTGGACCAAGGATATTAGTGAAATATAGGCCGAACCTGTGCTCTCCGATGACCAGATGATTATATTTTATGGAAACGAAGGAATCTTGTATTAAATTAAGAGTACTCAGTTCAATATGAAAAGAAAAAGTACTGCTAGCCATGTGTTTGCAGTTGTGAGCAGTGAAGAACAGGCTAGAGTACTACTTCGATCTGGTAGGGCCGGACTAGATGGGTACAACCACATTACAGAGACGTATTAGCAGCAGTCAGACTAAGAGCACTCCCCCAACCTCTTGAGCCAGAACCCCAGGTGGAAGGAGTGATGGGTCTTCTGGGGTAGGGACAGGAAGGGCGAAGAGGAGGGTGACAAGGCCAACTCATCTTCCATCTCCTCCGAGACTCCCTTCAGCTAGAGAGCCAGCCGGAAAAATGGTGGTGACCTCTCGAAAAGGGTGGAGGAGGTCAGCCAGGCTGCCTCATCCCCCACCTATCATGTGAAGCTATGGTGTTACAGCCCCAGCTACAAAAGGTGGTGATAGCCCTTCAGGGGTGGAGGCAAGTCTGCTCGAGGAATGCTGCTGACAGTGGTGAGTAGGCCTGAATACTGCTACGACCTAGTAGGGTCAAACTAGATAAGTGCAACTATATTAGAAGGGCCTGTTAACATCCGTCAGACTAAAAGGAGTTCCCGTACCTGAGTCATAAGCCAGCCATAAGGGGTATATTGACTGTTTCCTCCCAAACGTGCATTGAGGTGTGTGTGTGTGTGTGTGTGTGTGTGTGTGTGTGTGTGTGTGTGTGTGTGTTATTATAGCGGGTATTCTACACTCCGTTCACTTCTTTCCTCTAGTGTACACCGTGTCTCCCCTCTCTCCTTGCCCACATTACACTCCCCTCTCACTTATTTACTCTTGGCCTTCTTTCTCCACTTCTCTTCTTTCTATACCACCCTCTGTCACCTCCATCCTCTCTTATCTCAGTCTTTCCTTACTACATTTTGTTTTCATTGTTGCTACTCGGCCTATTCTTTTCCTCTTTCCCTTGCTCCCTCTCTCATTTCTGTTCATTTTAGTACCACTTTCCCCATTCAGATTTATCATCCTTTCTCCCCACTTTCCCTTTTTTTCTTCTTCTTCCTATCTCCTCTTCTCCCTTCCTCCTCATTTACTCTTTCCCCTTCTGTCTCTTCTCTCTCCCCTCTGCTCATTCATCTTCACTATGCACATCAAGCTTTAACTTCCTTTGTCCTCAGCTCCCCCCCCCCACACACACACTTTTTTTCTTCGTTACTTCTCCAATCGCTTCCTCTTCAGATCCTCTTTTCCCTTCTCCCTCTCATCTCTCTCCTTTTCTGTTTCTCCTTTCCACCGTCATGCCCATTGGGTAAAGGAGTATGGATGAGTTGTTCACAGTTATTCATTATTGTTCATGATAATCTTTTTTTATTCCCAGAAAATCCTGTCGTTATGCCGTACTAGGGCAGCAGGCAGGACACGGTAAAGTTGCTATAAAGCCATAAATATGAAAAGATGCTGAAACGATGATTGCACTACTAACTTCTTCAGTAGGGTGACGCATTTATCTCTATCTCCTATTACTTGAATCAATTTTACCTGGTTTAGCTAAGACAAAGGAGCACAAAGAGGTGCATTCAGCAACATAGCTATTCTTCCTTTCGTGTCTGTTTTAAGTTATAACTATGGGTCAAAGAGGATACAAAAACAGTAGAGCAGGAAGACCCCTCATTGCAGGAGTCTGAAGCAATTATCCATTGTCCATGAGTTTTCTAATGATTATCTTTCTGTTACCACCAAGTGATTTTATTCAGCTCACGAGAAAACCATGTTACAGAACAGGGCAACATAACCCCGATCACATAGTTAACAGCATTCTTGGATACGATGAACTTTTGAAGTGATTCGCAGAAAATAAAATATAATCATTTGGTAGTGTTGGTAGTTCTGAATCCCTGTTCGGTGTCATATTACGTCACACCACAGACTTGCGAAAAAAAAAGAAAAAAAGTTGTGCCTGTACATCAGACTTTTAACACACACACACACACACACACACACACACACACACACACACACACACACACAGTACAGCAAACAGTCTTATTCTCGTTGCTGAGTAGCATCTCTTCCTAAGCAGCTTTAGCTATGTGTACTGCTCGTTAATACTGTTCCACATCGTTGCCACTGAGGGCAAGGATGATGTAAACGGCACACAAGAGAATACCAATGCGCATTATGGGAAGACTCATCGAGTCTTCTAAGCCGACTACAAGCCAAAGAAACGCAATAAAACAGCTCTAAATGCAGACCATAGCAACGCAACGAAACAACAACAACAACAAAAAAAAAACAGACCAAAGCAACGCAACGAAACAACACTCAGTATAGACCAAAGCAACGCTGTGAAACAACAGTAAGTCCCTCGGAGCCATCCAACCCCACTTTCAACTTCCTGGCACTCCCGAAAGCTCTCCTAGACAACTGCATGGGAGGTGCAGAGTGCCAGACGGGAAGAATATGGATGCAAGGCATGAAATTCTAATAAGATCAGCCTCCCATCCTCGCCTTTGTTGAACCAAACACTTGGCCAGCTATTTCGTTAAAGCCTGAACACGCTACACTCTAACAACATAGACTTTAATATCTTTGTCTATCTATTGCCACACGCCATAATCCCGTACGGGGTGGCCATTTGACTCCGAGTTATTTGTTTTACAGGGAGGTGCACTAACCCTCCACCAACCCACTTGACACGTAGGAAGCACGTATGGTTTGGTTATATGATTACCACCCAGAGTTGTAAATGGTTTCTTGGCTTACAGGAAACCATTTGGCTTGTCACTCAATGTAAAGCCACCTGTAACGGAAAGAAAAGCAATAAGTAGTGACAGGAAAGATGGGAGAAATAGGAAGAGAGGAGGGCAGGCACAGAAAAAGAATGATAAAGGCTAAGGAAGAAGTAGGCAGCACTACATCAAGTGAGTGGATGATGGTCACCACCACCCACCACTAATATCTTTGTAATTACTGATTTTTAGTCTGTTTCTTTCTCGGGGTTAAACTGATAATTTTTTGCCTATTCCTGACAGTAATGTAGGAAATATAATACTTACTTCATAACATAAACAAACTACGGTATAGGTACTTTAAGAACGGAATGCGATAGTGAGAAACAGGATCATTTGTGACATTCACTACCGAAACTGCTAAATGAGCTGCATTTGTCATACAGGGAAGGCTTTTGAACTTTGCCTGAGGATAAAGGCTTGGTCTGACTCTATGCAACTGAAACCACCTGCAGGCTAGGCATATGTTTTGTGGATTAGTCTATATCCCTTCAACCAGAGGTCCCTCTTTGTTTATTCTAGCTGAGAGATGTAATATACTAGTGTGTGTGTGTGTGTGTGTGTGTGTGTGTGTGTGTGTGTGTGTGTGTGTGTGTGTGTGTGTGTGTGCGTGTAATTCACCGGGTCGGTCAGGATCACTTGATGGTCGTGATCGTCAGCTTTTACCCTCCCGGAAGGGAGCTGAGAGCTCATATAGTCCGATCTAAGGGCAAGGCTGTGACCTTCTCACATGGACACAACCGTCCCCTTGCTCATGGGGGACAGTAACTACCCACTTCGTCAGTGAAACTTCTCGCAACCTGAGCGGGGCGCAAACTCCCGTCTACCAAATGGTAAGCGAGAACGCTACCACTGAGCCAGCGAGCGGTGTGTGTATGTGCGTGTGATAATTACCGAAGCACACTTGGTAACAATTATATCTCATTCATTTTTTCTAGACGGAGATTTTCGTCCTTCTGCACCTTATTTCCCGAAGCTAAGGGCCGTACTACTGTATACAAAATAAACGCCAGTCTTGCCGAATGTGAACGTCTGACGTTCCCGTATTTCGTACCATAAATACATTTCCTGTTCACGCCAGACGTTCGTCTGCTCGATGTGGCTCAAAATAGTATTGGAATGTGTCAGGAGGATAAACGCCGCATATTTAAATATTTACAAATATGATAGCTGTTTTTTCCAATAATAAACACTGAATGATTCGAGAATAACATTTTCCTTGGCAGGCTACAATATATGAGATATCCAGAGCTGTTTAGGAAATTTTACAAGACCAAGCGTTCTGTTGCGAATACAAGTAAACCAACCTTGCCTTGTGGTGGAGTGAGGTTAGGGTGCACAGTTATTGGAGTTATAACAATAAATTGTGCACTGAAGTTAATTTCAGACTACTTGTGGAATTTCCCAATAGATTTTTAAACGGCAGCAATATAAGAGTTTGTATATTATCCAGCTGTGTGCTGTAGTTATCACATTTGAGGGGAAGCCAATAAGTTTCTTCCTCAGTCTAGTCGAACGTGACATCGACACTGAAAAGTAATAAAATAAATGATTTTTTTTTTTATTCTGATAATGGGGTGTTTCTTGAAGTATATCACATGGAATTCAAGTATATACAGTAGTTGATTCATGCAGCAGCTGCAGTGGTTGCTAAAATAATGAAGGTCACAGTACTTGGCTTGGTACAGTAGAGCTCCCCCCCCCCCCATATTTGAGGCTAAATAAATGTATAACTTATAAGCAGACTATATATACAATATTATATTACATGGCAGGGTAAATTTTTACTTTTACTCCTGCACGCCATTTTTTTCATGGAATTTTCATTTTCCTAGTATTTTCAGTGTAATTCATTTTAATTTGACCTTCATTTCTGTCGGAAATCACTCGTTTTTCAGTTACACCCCCCCACCCCCAATGTTTCACTGTTGAACAGGAGGTTCTGGCAGGTTGGATTACGCAAAAACGAGTGATTTCCGACAGAAATGAAGGTCAAATTCAAATGAATTACACTGAAAATACTGGGAAAATGAAAATTCCATGCTAATGCCTAACCCTGCTGAAATAAACCTAACCTAACCATACTTAAACCGGTAAATTTTTACAAGTGGACAACACACCCCCTAGATAGTACAATATATTTTTCTGGCAGTTTTTGATGCGATATCGAATGTTTCTGACCTTCATTTTCGTCGGAAATGCCTCATTTCCCCTCTTTTCCAATCATGAACTTTGATTGGACAAGTAGGTGAAATCAAGCATTTTCCCAAAAAAGTGAAGTAAAAAACAACTCAAATCGCATCAAAAAACACAGAAAAATATAATTTTAAGCTTCTTATCGACCTCGTGTTTCCTAACTGGAGGGCTCCGTCCCCCAGACCCCCCAGCCTGGCCGTGTTTCCTAACTGGGGGGCTCCTCCCCCCCAGACCCACCTGACATTGACCTAACCTAGCCTAACCTAGCCTAGGGGAATGCTTACCTAGAGATCGGCCAAGAATGTCCCGTGAAAGTCTGACACAGTAAACCCACACTCGCGTCTTTTCTTGGTATTATTCAAATAAAAAGTATGCCTGCACCGCCAGATCTTGTCTTTTTCTCTAAATACTAAGTCTGTATTATGTTCTGGGCACTTTGGAACTGTAGATCTAATTACTCCATGGTCTTTCAAGAACGATATGGCACTATCTTCGTTTTCATAAAACGTAGCGAAAGCTTTCATGTAATTTAACTCGCACCAATTACAGACCGCCATACCGCAATGACAGTTCAGGGGACTGACGAAGTTTCAAAATTTGAAATTCGAGGGGAAATGAAAAGGATGTACTTGATTGGCTATTGTCTATTGAATGTGATTGGTTGAAGCCGACTTACATGCGCAGTTCCACCCACGCAGCGGTAACGCACGTACTAACACACACCCTACCCTTGCTAACGCACGCACGAACACACATAATATCCTAGCCTCCACTCCGTCAACATGTCCGCCCGCCTCTGTCAGGTACATTAGTTAGTGGTTAATTAAACTAGTAAAATGAAATTTGCGACGGGAAGGACACACTCTGCGTTGCTAAGTATCATATTCAAAGTAAGATAATGGAAGAAAATGTGCCCGGTGCCGTACGGGAGTAATTATACAATAATACCCATGGCAGAAATTACAGATATTAGAGTTAGGTCAGGGTTGGTAAATGGTTAGGTAGGGGTGCATTTTCCAACAGCTTTAGTGATCCTTTTCACTCTTAGAGGAAGGGTAAAAAAAACACGAATTTTTCATTAGTATTAACAAATAAATGCAATCATGTTAGTTCTTTGATGAAATATGTAATTCGGTTTTGCACCAAAGTAATAAGTTGATTTAGTTAATATAAAGTTAGGTAAAGTTACCTGATAAGAGTGAATTGGTTTGATTAGGATGACTAAAATATTTACCTATTTCAGTCAAACACTCAGTTTTGAGCATAGGGCTTTTGACCTTAATATAAAATTTGTCAATAAAACGATGCAGAGTGTTTCAATCCTGAGACATCTTTATTTTCTTACACGTAAATAGCTTCAGGCCCCAGGAAATGGCCTGTACCATGCATATGTAGTACTAAAAATTGTTTTAAATGGAAGTGACAGTTAATGTAATGGGGTAGATGGGTGTAGGAAAGGCAGGGAATATTGGTTTGGATGGAAGGGTTATATAAAAGCATGAAGATGCAGTTAAGCAGTGTCTGTGACAAAAAATGAAATGAGATAAATATTTAGTGAAGGAAAGCAACTTCAAGATTGTGAACAGTTGAGGAGAAAGATAAGAAAACAGAACTGTAAGCAGTCTGAAAATATATAAAACAGACCTGGATGGACAGATCAGTGGAATGATTTCTGGGAAAAGGGGTAAGATTTATCTAGCAGACTGGGATAGAAAAGAAATCTACTGTGCCAAGTAACTGAAAGCTCTGCACACTGTTTGAAGGGAAAGGTAATAATCAAGAATGTGAATACTAAAGGAGTATAATTATTGAACCAAAATGGAAATTTACTTATAATAACAAAGACAGGGAAGGTGGCAATAGTATGGGGAAGAAACTATAGCCAAATACATAGAAACTGAATGAACAACTGTGACAGTACACACACCTCTGATAACCTTTATTTTCCAACATGTTTTAATGGTTATGGTTGGATGACAGGTGTGGAAAGAAATTGCTGGGAAAAAATGAGGGAGTGTTTGTGCATCCCTAATGTGTTGGTGCTGAAATGAATGTCACCATTCAACCAGCTTGTACGAAAGTAAGGCAGCCTGCATGCTAAAAATAATTCTGTAATAACTATTTATTTACATCTTGCAATACAAATTTAGGAACATATGATGTACTGCAACATGAGATGAGGTGCACATATCTGGATATACTTCAATGTAGTACCTGAGTGGCTGGAAATATATAAAGTCTATGAAGTATGCAATAATACCGGTACATTCACTCTGCTCGGATAAATTCTAATCTAGATATATTTAGTATCCATTTCCTGCAAATAATGGCAAAAGAAGGTGCATTATAATACATGTTCAGTCTATACAGTATACCTGTACTGTAACTTGCTCATAAAAGCGTCCTTTTTTGCATTCTACCGTAATTTTTTACCAATTCTAGTGAATAAATACATATTTCCTACATAAAAACAACAGTTTAGAGTGGGTTTGCAAAGTGTCTGGTAGAAACATTTAAAATTCGCGCGCTGTTAGTGCTCATGCAGCGCATTCTCGCCCAGTCTAGCGACTGTCGCGGCATTCAAACTCCCCTGAACTGGGTTTCGCCAAGACGGACGGTCCATTTTTTATAATAAGGATGACTAGCGCTCAGGAACGTCTGACGACTGAACGTCGCCGTTGGACCGCCTAAACTCTGTGTTTTTATAGTACGGCCCTAAATTGTAAAATAAGGCAATACTACGGCTCAACATCATTTCTACTGACCTCTTCGTGACTAGAACTATATTCTATTGTTAATTTTAATACAATTCATCATTCCAGATGGAGAGATGGCCATTTTACGTCATTACAGTAACGAGTACAGCTGCTGATGTTACAGGTATTTACACAAAGTTATCTGTTATTCCTATATTCATATTTACTGTAACCCTGACCACAGCCGACAAAATCACACTGTGGGGTTATAATAGATTAGGCTTTTTTTCTGGTTGGTTAAACAAGCCTGCAGTTATTGACGGAAAGTTTAGTTGTAGAACAAGATTCACCAGGAATCACATAGGGACTGGTGGGTTAAGCTCCCTATGCAAGAATCAGGCAGTGAACTAGATTTATATGGTTTATCTTTTATATTTGACAGTATCTGCCACTAGTCGATTTCTATCTATCTATCTATTGCCAGACGCCTCAATCCTGTTCGGGGTGGCCACAAACAAATCGCCTCCACGTCGCCCTGTGCCCCGCCATTTCAGTGCCCTGCTCCCAACTCACCCCCTCCTCTCATATACCTCTCCACCCTATTCCTCCATCTCATCCTCGGCCTCCCCCTCCCTCTCCCCCCTTCCACGTCACTCACATACACTCTTTTCGTCAGTCTTTCACTCTCCATCCTCTCCACATGGCCAAACATCCTCAGTGTATTCACCCTAACGCTTCCTATCACATCCACATCCACACCACAACGCTCTTTCATATCCTCATTTGTCAGCTTGTCTCTCCATGTGACTCCACAGGCTCCTCTTAAATAACTCATTTCTACTGCTCTTACTCTTGACTTGTGTCCCTCCAACAACGTCCAAGCTTCACTTCCATACGTTAGAGTTGGTATCACAATACTGTCATGTAGTAACTTTTTCACTTCTATGCTCACTTCCCTGTTTCTTATCACTGCTTTCAAGGAACCAGCAACCTTTCTTCCCTGATGTACCCTTTAAAGCACTTCACCCTCCAAACCTCCATCCTTACTCATCACACTACCCAAATACTTAAACGTACTCACATTTTCCAATTCATCACCATCCAACCTCGCTGTACATTTACTGACTTCACCTCTCTCAAGACCATCACTTTACTCTTCCCTACATTCACCTTTAGATTCCATTTCTTACACACTCTCCCAATCCACCAAGCCTTGCAGCTCCCCTTCGTCTTCACTCAACAACACACTATCATCTGCAAACAACAGTACAGGGAGTTTCCAAACACTACCCTCTCTCACCAGGGCCACTCCAACATTCACTACCCTACCTTGTACCTCTTTTATTACCCCATCCATGTACAGATTGAACAACCATGGAGACATGACACATCCCTGTTTCAATCCAACCTTCAAAGAAAAAAATTCACTCAGTTCACTATCCACACGCACTGCAGCCTTAGCACCATCATACATACTCTTCACAGCATTCAACAACATCCCATCTACTCCATATATTCTTAATACTTTCCACAATCTTTGTCAATCGATTTCATTCACATTATAATGAACTAACCGTAGTTATGAGGGCATCTAAAACATCCCTGCAATGAAACTTTCTAGGCGATTACATTATTGTTATTATTATTATTATTATTATTATTATTATTATTATTAGTAGTAGTAGTAGTAGTAGTATCACCGTCGTTACCATGGCTACTGCCTGATGTTTATAGTCAATTTCAATTGAATTTCTTAAGTGAAAAGGCTAATGATGGTCTTACTGTGATAATATCTCTTTTCTTTTCCCATTGCCTTCAAATAATTGAAGGATGGGTAAGAAGTGGCGTAGTGGATAGAGCAATGGTCTCCTGTCTGAAAGGATATATGATCAGTCCCAGGTTACGACAGCAAACACCTAATGGGTATAAAATTCGTTAAAGCAATCTGTACTCTTCATTCTCAAGATTCCCTGAGACGTTGTAAAAACATCCCCTCTAATATTAATTCACTGAGTCCTTATGAGCCAGCCCAAACATGTATTAATTATGGATTAATAACATCAGAGTCCAAGCGATTAGACGCGAAAATGTATAACATGTACGAAGAACCTCAGAATACGGGCAACCTACCGACTCGTTCATGCAGTTAATCGGAAATACAAGAAAGAAATCTGTTTAAAAAGTAGAATATCTGCTGAATATTATGTAATCTTTTTAAGCAGTATATACAGTGTCCTCGAAGTATTAGAACAACTGTAATGGTTACTACCACTGATATTGTTGCTGCTAACACTTACTAGAATCACTCCCCCCCCCCCATTCTCTAGATTAAAGAAAATTCAGGCAAGAACGATTTGTCTGGGTGCTCTGTGTCTTTAATGATGTTTTTTGCATTTCTGCCTTAATACTGCAAACCAGCCCTCGTCATGGTGCTTTCTTCCGTACCCATAGCTTGTGTCCTTCTTGTATAAAGAAAAGATTTTATTTCTAGGTCCTTTTTATTGTCACGGTGAATTCTCTTGTGCCCATAATTAATGTTTTTTCTTGTAGATGAACAGCTTTATGTTTCCAGGTTTTTTAGGTTCTAAATTGTAAAATCCAGACCCATATTCTCCAGTCACCTCTTGAATCGAATGTGGATACAGATCATGGCTTTGATCCCCAGTGGCGCCTTACAGTAGGTCACTTTAACGAAAGGCAATGTATTTTTGGGACAATGGTGGTTTACGATTTCCTCCGTCGTGTTAGAAGGGGTATGGCATGCGGTTCCATTTAACACATTTTTAGTCCACTAAACTGATTACACATTGAAAGAAAAGAGGGAGAACATGTACTAAAGTTATTAATGTTGTGTGCCCACAATTGTATTGCACAGATATCCCCCAGTTTTCTCCAAGATAAGGCTGAAACGAAGTATGTATGCATAAGAAGCTCAGATGAGAGAAATAATGAAAGAGAAAATATTTATACTTAAGAGAGAGAGAGAGAGAGAGAGAGAGAGAGAGAGAGAGAGAGAGAGAGAGAGAGAGGAAGAGAACGATAAAATTATTGTTTCATCCGAACAGATTGATGCAAAATACGTGTGACCAGTTTACTACTATAGAATTCATCCAGTGCTACTTCGATAACACTAATGCGAACAGGAAAAATTGTTTTAAAGATATATGAGGAAAATGTGCAGTTTCTTCCTGTGTATTCAAGGAAAACATGGGAACTGCATATTCAGTCCTGTGATTATACAAACCGATTTGAAATAATCAGAAAATATTACTGAGCCCAAAAAGAAACTAGAATCCCAGTGTAGGGACGCTGTACATTAGCATATGTGAAGGGGTGATATCCCAGGATACTCAGTGATAGTAGTAGAGCAACAGCAGTATTAGTGATAGCAGTAGTAGTAGTTCTTGTTAGTGGATGGAAGCCCATTCTACAACATGTTCTAAGCTATCAAAGTGATATCTGCCATCCTTCCCCTATTTTGTATTTTTTATGGGTTTTAGAGGGAGCTGATCACCCTGAAAATCAGAGCTGGGCATGGCAAGCGGAAATTCACTTCTGCAACGCAAATCCGCAAATAAAAAATTACCTTTCGCAACCGCAAATCCGCAGATTCAAAAATTTACCTTCCACAACTGCAAATTTAACAAACTTTTTGAAATTTGCGAATCTGCAAATGCAAACACAAGCACAAACCATTTATATATAAAATTACAGTTATAGTAAGGTTAAAGAATGTATATATATATATATATATATATATATATATATATATATATATATATATATATATATATATATATATATATATATCCCAGGTAGGGTCCTATGAGCTTCGCGACTATGAGCTGATAGGCGGAGGGTGGAACACTTAGTACCCTACCAGTGCCATGCCTCGCCCAGCATCCCTGGGATCCAATGGGTTAATGACTGACAAACCTATCAGTCTCTTTGACCCACTGGAGCCCAGTGTCCCGAGTATTGGACAGAACTGGGATTTTTCAAGTCTTTATAAAGTAGGGAACACCTGGGTAGGGACCTATGAGATTTGTGATTATGAGCCGATAGGCAGGGGGTAGTACGCTTAGTACCCTCCCAGTGCCATGCCTCGCCCAGCACCCCTGGGATCCAATGGTATATATATATATATATATATATATATATATATATATTGTTACGCTGTCCGCCTGTCCGTTCCCACGGGTGCAACCGTTACAGCTGGGCTAGGGGATTATGCAGTATCCGTGTCATTCGCGAAGTTTAAATTAGCGAGTGTTACAAGTTCTTTTGTTTCGTTCCTGCCACTGAGGGCAATTTTATTTAATACCATGCTGAGAATGCATTTGATTATTTTGATTGTCTTATGTGAGCTACCAGTATATTTAATGATGTTTTGCTTGCATTAGAAGTACCAATTCATTGTAGAGAGAGAGGGGCACGAATTTAAGTTCCTTATTAATTAATCTGATTCATGCGTTCACGCTTGGCTGCACACGAGCGTAGCATTCGTCCAGTGTCTTCCCAACCAGCTTCAGTATCGTGTGTGTGTACACTCTTTCTCTCCCCCGTCATTTTTGTGCCGAGCTGGCGTTTTCATTTAAGTTTATTCTTTTGTTTGCTGACTGAGGGAAGTAGCTAATTTATTTGATTTTGTGACCGTGTTGTTTTTGGAGGGGCAGTATGGCTCACCGTGGTCCTCTCGCTGCCTTTATTAACGTTCCCCAACACACGTACATACACACACACCCCTAACCCCTACACAGTTCAATCCCATCTCCTTGCACAATGCTAGTGAGAACTATCGTGAGCTATCAACTGCGTTCCCCCTTGGACACGGGTTAAGTAGAAATTCGTCACCACCGGAAATAAGTGGGAGGTGTTCCTGTAGACTGTCTCGGGCGTTATTATTTCCGGTAGTGACGATAGTATGCTAGATCCATAGGTAGGCTGTTCCGTTTGTTACTATCAAAGTACAGAGTGTTGCGTACTTAAATGATAATTCTTCCGTTGCGCAGTTTTTCTCTAGTTTACGGAGTGTGAGTGCCGGGGTCTGCGTTATTTTCACAACGCAGTGGACGCCGATCATCAAAAACTACCTTGTTGTCTTTTTATAATAGCCCCGGGCTGGCGCTTCCGTAACAGTGGCGACCTCGCATCAGGATATCCTACCAGTGCCTTCTTGCTAGGATATCGTTACCTTGGCGTTCTCTGTGCTTTGAGGTGAAGTTGAGTATGAAGTTTCTCAGTCAGCTTTAGTTATTTCATTATTCAGTGCTGCCATTGAATTGTCGCCATGGAGTCACGCGTGTCTACACCAGAAGGCGTACGTGCTGAGTCACCTGTGGATAAGGAAAATATGGAACAACGAGAGGCACATAGCAAAGGTACTCCCCGTGTGAGCCCTGAGTTGAACTATGGTGCTGAGCTGCCTTGTTTCGCTACCCCACCATTACCATCTATGATGCCGCCGAGCCAGTTTAGAGCAGTTCCCCCAGGTATGTCTAATGCTTTCCCTGGAGTTGTTCATTCCACTCCCATATACCCTGGAGTCTTGTCACCGGAGGCTCAGTTGCAGTTGGAGTTGAAAAAGATGGAGATGGAAATGCAGCATGCAAGAGAGAAAGAAGAGAGGGAGATGCAGCGTGCAAGAGAGAAAGATGAGATGGAGATGGAGATGCAGCATGAAAAAATGCGATTTGAGCTGGAGAAGACTCGCTTGGAGGTGACTGCTAAAAGGTCTACTTCAGATACCCAAACCTCAGGCCGTGCAGAGGATAGGGAGAGTTGGCTCTCAAGGAGTCTGAAATTAGTGCCAGCATTTGATGAGTTGAAGGTGACAGAATGGTTTGTCAGGTTTGAAAAGAAGGCTAGGGAGTTTGAGTGGCCCAGGCAGTGCTGGGTGGGCTTGGTATCTAATGTGCTGAAAGCGTATAATAGGATGAGCCCTGAGGATGTAGATGATTATGATGAATTTAAAGCAGCCATTCTTAAGGCATATGAACTTAGACTAGAGGCTTATCGGTTGTTGTTCGGTGGTGCTCGGAAAAGACCTGCTGACACCTATATGGCCTACGCCAGATATCTGGAGGAGACGTTAGACGCGTGGTTGCTGAGTGAGAGCACCACTTCGTATAACGAGGTGCGTGAACTGCTTTTGATGGAACATTTTACCAACATGGCTGACAAAGAAATTGGTGTTAAAATTAGAGAGAAGAGATTTAAGACCTTGAAGGAAGCAGCGACGTGGGCTGACGGCCGGGTGTTGGCCTTGCGGAGTATGGGGGTCAAGTATGCTAATTTTCAGCATTCCAGGGAGAGGACTGTGAGTGGTCCGGCCTGGGATAAATCTCCCGTGAATCAGTCCAAGGGAAGTACAGAGGAGAAAAGGAATTCAGGGAGAAAGAGCCCCGTATCCAGTTCGAAGCTACTTTGTTACTTTTGCAAACAGAGTGGGCACATCAAGCCTAACTGTCCTAAGTGGAAGGCCTCCCAAAATGCCAAACCAGTGGCACTAGTTGTAGGTTCGAGTCAGGTGAATGAGAGGAGTTGGGAGAGTGGTAACGGTGAGGGAGAAGTCTGTGGAAAGCTGGAGTGCAGCTGGCTGTGCTCGCTGCCAGCTCAGGCTGAAAAAGTTACCCAACATGCTACGCCACCTCCGGATGAACTGCCTCAGAAATCGTCCCTAGACTAGTGTAAACCTTTTTTGTGTCACGGCACAGTGAAAATTCATGGGATCATTTATCCAGTTACTGTGGTTCGTGATACCGGTGCACAACAGTCCGTGTGCAGAAACGTGACTGGAGGGCCTGTAAACTCAGGGAAGTATGTGCTGTGTAGAGGCATGAACGCAGATGAATACTATGATTATGTTCATGTGGAACTCGATTGCTCCATTGTTCAGGCTGCAGCTCAAGTAGCTGTTGTTGATGTAATGCCAGTAGAGGGGGTTGATTTTCTGCTGGGGAACGACCTGGCTTGGGAGAAAGTATTTCCATCTCTTCCCTCACCAGTTGTTGTGGCAGAGAAGTGTTTTGACGCCCCAGAAATTGGTATTGAAGTTGATGCAGAAGTGGAAGCCATGTTCCCGGTCTGTGCAGTTACAAGATCTATGGCACAGGTTGCAGCCTGGGAGGAAGAACTGGCGAAGTCACCGGTTCTTGGGGTCGACTGTGATGAGGCAGGGCCACCAATGGAGGAACCTAGTGAGCAGGGTGTTTCTGTGGTGGGTGAGGAGAGTGGGAATGCATGCATGGGCGCCGCCCCACTTCCCACTCAGGACACTAGAGGTGGTGCTGAGTGTGTCTGTGTGGAGACTGAACCCAGCCCACCGACTGAATTAGAAGAATTTCAGGATGCTGGGGTCGACTGCGGGGATGCAGGACCACCGTCAAACGCGCCTGAGGAACAGAGTGTCACTGTTGAGAGTAGAGGTGATGATGTCAGTGTGGAGTCTGACATTCCTCCCCCTGTCGAGTGTACTAGACGTGGCGCTGAGATTGATCGCCCTTCGCAATCCAGTGTCCCGACCAGTCCCTTATCTCAGTCCTCAGTAGAGCTGGCGGGTGTTGGGCCAGCAGAATTGAGGGTGAAGCAACAGGAGGATGTAACATTAAAGCCCTTGTTTGCTCGAGTAGGGGAAGAAAGAAGTATGGAGTGTGGTAAGAAGGAGTTCCTGATTAAAGACAATGTTTTACATGGCCGATGGACGCCCACTGGCGCCACAGTGGATGGAGGAGTGGGTGAGTTAGTGCAGGTGGTGGTGCCTGTGCAGTATAGGGTGCCGTTAATACAGTTAGCACATGAGGGACCTTTAGCAGGTCACCTGGGAAATAGAAAGACAGTGCAGCGCTTAAGATATAACTTTTGGTGGCCAAGTATGCCGGGACAAGTTGCTGCGTACATCAAGAGCTGTCACACGTGTCAGATAGTGGGCAAGCCTAATCAAGTTCTTCCTGTGGCCCCTTTGACTCCCATTCCTGCAGTTGACCCTCCGTTTACCAGGGTAATCATTGATATCGTGGGCCCTTTACCTCCTACTTCTGCTGGAAACAAGTATTTGTTAACCATAATGGATGTTACAACGCGATACCCAGAGGCTATACCAATCAGAAGCATGCAGGCGAAGTCAGTAGTCAAGCAACTTAGCCTGTTCTTTACTCATTTTGGCCTGCCCAAGGAGTTGCAGTCAGACCGTGGAGTGAATTTTACATCTAATTTGTTTAAGCAATGACAGAGTTGGGCATCAAACACATTTTGTCCACTGCCTACCATCCGCAGTCACAAGGTGCCCTGGAAAGGCATCATCAGACCTTAAAGACAATGCTGCGCACCTTCTGCTTTGATAGTGGAAAGGATTGGGACCTAGCGGTACCCTTTGTTATGTTTGCAGTGAGAGAGGTACCAACTGAGTCATTAGGGTTTTCACCCAGTGAGCTAGTGTTTGGGCACAGAGTTCGTGGTCCTTTGGATGTGGTGCGAGAGGCCTGGAGTAACAACAAATCTGGCAACCAGGAATCCATGCTTGACTATGTCTGCCGCACTCAGGAGAGACTGCATTGCGCTTTAGAGCTTGCCTGTGACCATCTAATCGGGGCTCAAGCGAGAATGAAGGCTCATTACGATAAGAAGGTCAGAAGTCGTGAGTTTAAGCAAGGAGATGAAGTTTTGGCACTTCTGCCCATGCAAGGAAAACCTCTGGCGGCTAGATTCAGTGGTCCTTATATTGTGAAGAAGAGAGTTGGGGAACTTGACTATCTAATTGTTACCCCAGATAGGCGGAAGAGTACTCAGTTGTGCCACATTAATATGTTGAAGCCATACTACCGACCAGTTGATTCTCATTGTGGGATGACTGCTGATGTCTCTCACCTGGGATGTGAAGGACAGGGAAGGGAGGACGTGGCATCAAAGGAACGTGCTGTGGAGGGAGTTGTTGGTGCCGGTGATGTGAGTAGTGGACCAGGGTTACAGCCACAGTCCCTGGAAGGTGACTTTGGAGTGGACGTTGAGGGAACCAGGGATAAGAGCGCTCCTGTAGTTTTGGCGGTTGGTAGTGAGTTGGAGGAGCAGGAGGAAGCGCTTAGTCGTGGTGAGATGTTACCAGCTGACCTATGGGAGGGCAATGGTTATGCAGCTCTGGTGGAATAATTGCGACACCTTGATCCAGTAAAGCGAGAAGAGCTGTGCCACAGATTATGGAAACATCCGAAAGTTTTTGGAGATTCACCGGGATTGACAACTTGGGCTACTCATGACATTGATGTTGGGGATAGTAAGCCTGTAAAATTAGCTCCCTACCGCATCAACCCTATCGGACAGAAAGCTCTCGATAATGAGATCAAGTATATGTTGGACCATGGATTGATAACGTAATTGCTGATTGTTTATCCAGGGACAGGTCAGGGTCTTGACTCGAAAATTTTGATCCAGGGCTCAAAATTTTCCCTTGGGGAAGGGCGTGTTACGCTGTCTGCCTGTCCATTCCCACGGGTGCAGCCGTTACAGCTGGGCTAGGGGATTATGCAGTATCCGTGTCATTCGCGGAGTTTAAATTAGCGAGTGTTACAAGTTCTTTTGTTTCTTTCGTTCCTGCCACTGAGGGCAATTTTATTTAATACCATGCTGAGAATGCATTTGATTATTTTGATTTCTTATGTGAGCTACCAGTATATTTAATGATGTTTTGCTTGCATTAGAAGTACCAATTCATTGTAGAGAGAGAGGGGCACGAATTTAAGTTCCTTATTAATTAATCTGATTCATGCGTTCACGCTTGGCTGCACACGAGCGTAGCATTCGTCCAGTGTCTTCCCAACCAGCTTCAGTATCGTGTGTGTGTACACTCTTTCTCTCCCCCGTCATTTTTGTGCCGAGCTGGCGTTTTCATTTAAGTTTATTCTTTTGTTTGCTGACTGAGGTAAGTAGCTAATTTATTTGATTTTGTGACCGTGTTGTTTTTGGAGGGGCAGTATGGCTCACCGTGGTCCTCTCGCTGCCTTTATTAACGTTCCCCAACACACCCCTAACCCCTACACAGTTCAATCCCATCTCCTTGCACAAGGCTAGTGAGAACTATCGTGAGCTATCAGCTGCGTTCCCCCTTGGACACGGGTTAAGTAGAAATTCGTCACCACCGGAAATAAGTGGGAGGTGTTCCTGTTGACTGTCTCGGGCGGTATTATTTCCGGTAGTGACGATAGTAGGCTAGATCCATAGGTAGGCTGTTCCGTTTGTTACTATCAAAGTGTTGCGTACTTAAATGATAATTCTTCCGTTGCACAGTTTTTCTCTAGTTTACGGAGTGTGAGTGCCGGGGTCTGCGTTATTTTCACAACGCAGTGGAGGCCGATCATCAAAAACTACCTTGTTGTCTTTTTGAAATAGCCCCGGGCTGGCGCTACCGTAACAATATATATATATATATATATATATATATATATATATATATATATATAATCCCCAAATTAGCTGGGGTTACATTCCAAATCACCCCACTAATTCTTGAAATTCGCTCATTCTTGTCACCTTCCTGAAAATGACATTTACTGGATATTGCATAGCCTATGAACCACTGATACTGTAATGCATTACCCTTAAATAAACGTTTCTTGTTAAAACTGTTTTCCCGTTGTTTTTAGCTGTTCAGCTGTGCCAACTCTTGCGTGATTCGTCAGCATAATGGCATAAGGGACTGTCCGAAGTGTTTCTCTAAACTTAACCTAATCTAGTTTAACTGTACCTAATAAACTTAACCTAATCTACAATTGGGAAATTGGGAAACAAAATCCACCTTTGAGTACGCATTGTAGAATAAGTTTCTTCCATTGCGCCAGAAACAAACAATTGTAGGTATGGCTTATCGGGTTAGCTCGTCAATGGCCGTGTTAAAAAGTTTGCATACATCCCTGGCCAGCCCTGGAAGGATTTTGTAAGATTTCTAAAATTAATTTATTTTTCTTACAGATTAAAAGAGGATCGTCTGGCAATCATACCAACGTGTTTTTTAGCTTCTTAAATGCATTCTGTGATTCGCTATGATTCGTGGAAGAATTCATGAAGTTATGGTACGTGCCATATGAGCGAGAACATCTGAGAACTGACTGCTTGGGATGGTATCGTGAGGTCATGTAAACATACCAGTGACCTTCGGTCCCTTCCCATAATTGTTCAGTTTTTTATAGCTCACACTAACCTGACGTCACCAACACTGGTACTATAAAGGATTGTTTAACTCCTCCGTGGCCGTAAGTCCAGAATTTTACGTGCGCCCCTAGGTGATGCTGGGGCCGTTTTCTGAAGTTTCAAAAACAGATTTTTTTTTTCCCTTGCCATATTGAAAAGGAAGTTCCAATGCACCTAGCAGTGCAAATTTCAACTTCCTAGACCCATCCAGTGGCGTGCGATGAAACGAGGAAGTTGCATAAATGTAGGCAGCTGATACTAGTCACACGTAGGTATTGCAGTGACGTAACATCGCACTTTTTTTTTTTTTTTAAACAAAAAAAAACATTGTCACTGGTGCTGAAAAGGTGTGAAATAACTAGATGTGCATACTTTGAAATTTTTCAGTACATAATATGCGATGTCTGAATTTATAAAAATATATGAAAATATTTTGCATTTTTCGGTGTTTATTGTTTATGGTAGTATTGACTTATTTTTGTTGTCTGGGTGGTGGAGTTTGTTGGAAAAGGGAGGCAAGAGTTTCTGTTTTCAGGCCTAAATAAGATAAACGTCATCCCTTGAGTGTACAGGCTGGACAGTGAGGGTTGAAATGTGAGATGATCTGCCACTCAAACCTCGCAAGAGCTGATTAGCAGGAAGGGAAGGGAGGCCTTTCGACCCACGAAAGCATCACGTGAACACGGAAAACTTCCCTGTTATGCTTGTAAAAGGTAAGGCTATGTAAAATAATTCAAAACAGTTCAATAAACCTGAGCAAATAGGTAAAGATACCAAACAAAAATTAATTTTTCCTTTGTTTTCATGTATTTTTTGTTTATGCCTGTGCTTACTTATAATCGTAAACAGGATGTTTGTGTGTTTTTCACAAGGGATGACAGAGATGATATTTTCTGTATGAGGTGAGGTAAAAGGTACAACTGTGGGTGTTTAGGCATGGCCATAACCGAAAAATCATACTTCCGTTCATCATGGCAGCAGGTTGTGGACTGACAAATGGGTGTGAGAACGTGAAGTGAAGGTCAGTCTCATGTCCCAGATTTTCGTTCACATCCCAAAGGTTCTCAGTTTTCTACAAGTCGCATTGCATCGAATGTGTTCCAAACCAGTACAAAAAACCTGAGCAAACAGGTAAAGATACCAACACAAAAATGCATTTTTCACTTTTTATCATGTTTTTTTTTGTTTCTGCCTGTATTTATTCAAAATCGTAAACAGGGTGGTTCTGTGTGTTTTGCAAGGGAGGACAAAGATGATATTTTCTGTCTGGGTCGAGATAATGGAGGTACCATAGTTGTCCTTGTTTAGGCATGGCCACGAGTGAAAAAATCGAAAATCCACTCATCACAGCAGCAGGCTCTGAACTGCTTGATGGGATGTATAGTGGTGTAGTGTAGGTCAGTCTGAAGACGTTCAGAACGTTCGTTCACTTCCCAGAAATTTTTGTCGTTTTTTATAGGCCATGCTCAAACGACACCTGCGGCCATTTATTGGCTAAATGTCATTCGACGCTGACGGCCACGGAGGGGGTTAATGCCGGGGGTTGCTATTGGGTTAACAGAATCCATTACTGTTTGCATCAATACTCTCTCTTTCACATATACACACAAAAATGAAGAGTGAGTGCAAAATGTACAGTGAGCAACAATAGTCGTGTCGCGGTTTAGTCCGAAGATTAAATGTAACTCATGAAACATTATGAACCGTCCGTATGACAGACGGGGGAATGTACCACACGCTTAGCCCGTTAGCTTTTGTTTTCACCAAATTTCACGACACGATTATTGTTGCTTACTATACATATAACTTTTAACAGAAAGACCTTACCAATTCAGTTCATATTCCTCCAGTTTATTTTCTGTATTTTTCTGACTTTTCTTTTTTAGGATGAATTCCCTAATTAGTCTGTCTATCTATTGCCAGACACCATCCCATTTGGGGTGGCCACAAACAAATCGCCTCCACGTCGTCCTGTCCCCTGCCATTTCACTGCCCTGCTCCCAACTCACACCCCCCTCATATACCCCTCCACCCCATCCCTCAATCTCATCCTCGGCCTCCCCCTCCCTCTTCCCCCCTCCACCTCACTCACATACACTCTCTTCGTCAGTCTTTCACTCTCCATCCTCTCCACATGGCCAAACCACCTCAGTGTGTTCCTCATAACGCTTCCTATCACATCCACATCACAACAATCCTTTATATCCTCATTCGTCAGCCAGTCTCTCCATGTGGCTCCACAGGCTTCCCTTAAATAACTTATTTCCACTGCTCTCTCTTGACTTGTGTCTTCCAACAACGTCCACGCTTCACTTCCATACGTTAGAGTTGGTATCACAATACTGTCATGTAGTAACTTTTTCACTTCCATGCTCACTTCCCTGCTGCCACTGCTTTCAAGGAACCTGCAACCTTTCTTCCCTGCTGTACCCTTTCAAGCACTTCACCCTCCAATCCTCCATCCTTACTCATCACACTACCCAAGTACTTAAACGTACTCACATTTTCCAATTCTTCACCATCCAACCTCGCTGTACATTGACTGACTTCACCTCTCTCAAAGACCATCACTTTGCTTTTCCCTACATTCACCTTTAGATTCCCTTTCTTACACACTCTCCCAAACTCATCCACCAAGCCTTGCAGCTCTCCTTCGTCTTCACTTAACAACACACTATCATCTGTAAACAACAGTACAGGGAGTTTCCAAACACTATCCTCTCTCACCAGGACCACTCCAACATCCACTACCCTACCTGGTACTTCTTTTATTACCCCATCCATGTACAGATTGAACAACCATGGAGACATGACACATCCCTGTTTCAACTCAACCTTCAAAGAGAAAAATTCACTTAGTTCACCATCCACACGCGCTGCAGCCTTAGCACCATCATACATACTCTTCACAGCATTCAACAACTTCCCATCTACTCCATATATTCTTAATACTTTCCACAATCCTTGTCTATCCACCCTGTCATATGCTTTCTGCAAATCCATGAAAGCCGCTTACAACTTCTTTCCTTTCTCTAGAAACTTTTCCACTAAAGATCTAAGAATGAATATCTGATCTACACAACCTCTTCCCTTCCTAAAGCCTCCCTGTCCTTCTCCAACTAATTCCTCTGTTCTTTCTTCTAACTGTGTCAGTAAGTATCCTACCATACACTTTTCCTCTTGTACTAAGAAGACAAATAACCCAATGATTTCCACACACTTCTTTTTTCCCTTTTCCTTTGTACAAAGGAATAATTATACCTGACTTCCTCCAAGGCCAATCTGCACATCTTCCACATCCATTCTACTACTATCTCTCCCCCATGCTTCAGCATTTCGCCACACACTCCATCAATTCCTGGGGCTTTCCCCAATTTACCTTTCTTCTTTGCTTCCACAACTTCTTTCCTACTGATTTCTTCCTGTCTTCTCACCTCCCTCCTTCTCCCAGCCATTCCCCAGCCACTTATACGTGCATTATTTCCATCCTGTATGTTCAACAATTCCTGAAAGTGTTCTCTCCATCTGCTCACTTTTTCTCCCTTCTCCGCTAGTAATCTACCATTTTTATCTTTCACTCCCTGCTAACCTCACTTCCACCCTGTCTTACTCTCTTCACCTCTTTCCAGAACATTTTCTTACAGTCCCTCCACATTACACTCAAATTCCTTCCAAATTCCTCATCCACTCTCTTCTTACTCTCTCTTACTAATCTTTTCACTTCTCTCTTTCTTTCTACATATAACTCTCTCTTCCGCCTCTCAACTTCTTCCACGTCCCTATTTCTCATCCATTCATTGTATGCTTTCTTCTTTTTTGCCACAGCCTGTTTCACCTCTTCATTCCACCACGCTGTTCCTTGCACCCCCCTCCTTCTTCTCTTCCTCTGACACACCACATCCCATGCTGCACATATTTCTTCTGTAAATATCCTGCACACACCTTCCACGTCTCCCATCTGCTCCAATTCATATTTGCCCAATCGTTCCTCCACTTATTTCTTATACTCTGCCTTTTCCTCATCCTCTTGTAACCTTTCCACTCTCCTTGCAACTACTCCTTCCTCTCGTCTTTCCCTTCTTCTATTTCTCCATCTTACTTGGATCCTAATTCTGGCCACCACCAAGTAGTGGTCAGAAAGTCCACTCCCCCAACCTCTATAAGTTCGTGCATCCATTACACATCTTCACATCCTTTCATCCACACACACATAATCAATCATTGCCTTCCTTTCATTCAGTTCACCACCCACCCTTCTCATCACTCGCCATGTATATCTGTGGATCATTTTATGCCTGAAGAGGGTATTGGCTATCACCAACCCCCTCCCAGCACAAATGTCCACTAACGAACTGCCATTCTCATCTATCTCAGCAGGCACACCCCACTCACCAACTATTCCATCCACCTTCACATTCCCTACTTTACCATTCATATCACCGATCAAAAACATTCTCTCATTCCTTCCAAACTTTTCCATGCACATTTCCACATTTGTCCAGAACTCTTCTCTCACTTATTAGTGAGGTCGATAATTATGAATTCGGCAATTATGGGGTTCTGTAGAATTTTCAGTGTTATGATGCTAATATATTATATTGTTTTTACTACAAAACAAGAGTAAATTATCCACTATTGTAGATAAATGAATGTAAAAATTATACGTCATAGCTCACACTTGACAGTTGACACTCCTGTCCACCTCTGTTCCTCGGCTCTAACCTCGTCAGTCCTCACTCCTCAATCACAGTCAGACTTCTCCAACAACTGAGACATCTCCATCTTGATAAGGTCCATGTTGCCCATCATAAAAACAAACTGCTCAAAGTTTAGGCCAGGCTGGTTTGCGGGCAGGTTTGAGTTCACGGAAAAACTGCAGATTTGCATAAAATTTGTTGCAAATGCAAATCTGCAAAAGAAATAACACTTTTGCAATTGCGGAATTTGTGTTTTGCGGAAGCGATGGTTATAGTGCCCGGCTCTGCTAATAATAATGGTGGAATATAGGCATATTATTTAGTCAGAAACATACCGGTAAGTAACCAGACAAACTGATGTGAGAAGTTTCGTTGAAATCAATGTGCTCACTTTCCCCAGTTTTTTATAAATTTCATTTTCGGGAAGGACATGAACCCTCTACAGTCATTATGGGGTTACGCTCCCCAAATATCACATTACAGATGGATGTCCATTATGCAACATATACTAAGCTATCAAAGCCATATCTGTCCTTTTACTTTTTCTGGGAATTTTAACTGGTTGAGGAGGGGGGGCTAACCCCCCTAAAAATCATGGTTGGAAAACTGTATTTAGTGGTGGACCTTCCCAGTAACAAGATAAACTCACCTGGGAATTTTCATTCAGATCCATGAAATAGCCTAGGAGCAATTCACACACACACACACACACACACACACACACACACACACACAGGCTGAATCTCGCGCAACATATAACGCGAGTTGAAGATCATTGTACCCTCCTGCTTTGCAGGATTGATAAAACTTTAATATCGGTAGGGATGGCTTCACTCCGTGGCACTAATATAACAGGGCAGTTCTACTGCCGGGTTATACAAAATGCTCCTGGACTTCCTTCATATCCCCCGAAAAGATGACAGTTGACTACAGGAGAAGAACAGCTTCAGTTTGCAAGCCACTTGCATCACATACATAAACTTAGAGACAACTAGCGTTATTGATGTGTTTCAGAAAATGATAATAGTACTCATATTATTGTAAGCTGTCTAGTATTGCTGTTACAATTAATGCATCATCCATTAACAGAATGTAAATGGAAGTGTGATCAACAATACACTTAAAATGTTCTGTGTCTGGCTAATTAATAGGTTATGAGGGTGTACACTGTAGCACAAGTCGAACAGGGCAGTATTCCCGAGGACGATGGCAAGCTGGCGACAGGGAGAGCTGGAGCTCCCGTTTCATCAGCCTTCAGGACCTACTCCTGACCATCTCCCTTTGCTGACCACTAACACAGAGAGTAGGCCAGCATACTCTCATAATACCTCTACCTCTAACTGTCTACACCACACTACATGCACATTAGATATCACCCGTTTCCAACCCCTCATACAGTAGTAATGACCACTGCAGTATTATTAGCAAATTCGGTGGTACCTCGGATTGCCACCGATGGCAGGGTAGGGCTGGTGGCACAGGGCCCTCCTGGTCAAAATCAGGCTACTGTGCTGACCGTAATTATTGCAAACACTACTGTTCATCAGAGAAGAAGTGCAGGTCCGTCCTTATATATTAATATCGTCCGTGGTTTTAGTACCAATCTGAATTCTGTTCACTTTTTTCAGCCAGTCTGTATCCCCTCTAGCCCTGTTCCCCACAGAAACCCAAAACTCTCCCTCTACTGACATATCCTCATTTTTAGTTTTCCTTATTACATTCTCCTCACAAACTTCCAAAGTAAGGGTGGCACCTGTTGTTACACGAAATCACAACAAGCGGCTGACATTATTTTGAACTTCAGTTCAGCTAACTTTGATTATCTGTTACACAAACTGATTTACCTAAATATTACCAGATATATATCTGCATAGTTTATCGGTTCCCTAATGCCTCTTCAGAACCCAGCATATTTGACTCCATATCCACACAGATGACCAATCTTAAGCTCACCCTTACCACTGGAAATTACCATTTTGGGTGATTTTAACATATATAATGTAGAGTGGTTATTGCATTCTGCCAGGACTGACGATACTAGTCATGAATGCAAACTGTTTGCAAAATCGTTTAGTCTCACGCAATAGGTAAAACAACCAACCAGAGTACCAGAAAATCCTGACCATGGCACCTACCTCTTGGAACTATTCCTGATAAACACCCTAGATCAATACAGGGTAAAGGTACTGTGACCATCTGGATCTTGTAACTACAATCATATCAAAGCCTCATTAGTCTGTTCCCCTAAACCTCGTTGTTCTGAACCAGTCAGGGTGACCAAATGGCACTTGATAGGGCTAACTGGAATGGATTTACAAATGATCTTGCTGATATTCCCTGGCATTCTTTCTTCTCCATTGACATCATTTCTACCCATTCCCACAGTAACGGCTTAATACAAGCTGGTATCGATTTAGGATACAAAAACCCACACTGGCAGACGAAAATATGACTCTTCAGCCATCCTGGTATGGATTTGTACATACCAAGTCAACAAGTTACTAAAAGATCAGACTTCCCACATGGTTTGACAGCAATTGTGCCAGAGCAACAACCTTGGCATATAACTTTTATTAAAAAAAAAAAAATCCTCAGTCAATTCAAAATTGGGAGAAACCATGCAAAAGCAAAAATAATTAATCTCGCTTAATCAAACTTTCTTGACAACCGAACATCTGAACTTTTAAATAATCCTAGTGGCGTTAGAATATTCTGGAAAACTGAATTATTTCAATAACAACACTAACAAGCCATCACCCATTCCCCCAGTAAAATCTTGAGATCGAAACATTATAAATGACCCACGTTGAAGTGCAAACATCCATGCTAGTGCGATTGCTGCAAATACTACCTTAGAGGAAGTTAGTCACCATGTCCCTGTACTAGGACTCGACTCTCCCAAAACTGCACCACGTAAGATACAAACTAGATGCGTAAAATCGATCCTAGACAGAGTACCAACCAACAAAGCTCCAGGTCCAGATGGAATTCCTCCAATTATTTTGAATAAGTGTTCTCTAGAACTTACTCCTGTTTTAGACTATGGATCCGTACTTTTTCATTCACAAATTCTTGGAAACAAATCAATATGCACCCAATCCCAAGGAACGAAAGCTCTTCAGACCCCTCTGATTACAGACCAGTAGCTATCACATCTCCTTGTAAATTATTGAGATTGTAATTCATAAGCATATTGTTAAATACCTTGAATCGAACAACTTAATCAGTGACAAACAACATCATTTTCGCAACAAAAGATCCACTGTTGGTATAGTCAATCTCTTGACTCATACCATCCATCAGTCAATTCACCAACATGGAGAAACCTATGTAGTATCACTTGATATTTCTAAGGCTTCTTCTACGGAGTGGGAGACTGTTCCCTGCTGCTTAAACTCATTTGTTTTGGCCTATCTTCTTTTGTTCCACTGATTTTCTCATATCTCGGCAACAGAAAGATAAAAGTAGATGATGTATATTACAATTTCCGCATGATTACTGTCGGCGTGCCACAAGGACTAGTCCTGGCTCCAACCCTATTCCAAATTCATATTAATTACTTGTCCATCATCCATAACCCCATTCACTCATAACCAGATGTATCAACGCTTCACAGTCCCTTCACACTTAAACATACATTCACAAAGTTTAATATCTCTGACTCTCCACGTAGTACAGCAGTCTCCATAAATCAAGACTTGTCTAAGATCACTGAATAGGGACAAAGTAACATTGTCTCATTTAATTCCAGGATAACCAAATATACACATTTTACCTGTAGACATATATTACTTTCAGTACCACTAATATTCCTATCTCTAAAACCATTGAACTTTCTCAGTGTTTCACTTAACGATACCCTCAGCTGGACCTCTCATGTTAGCTCACTTGCTACAACCGCTTCAAAGAAACTTGGATTATTGTATAGAATCTGTATCTACTTCACTGACGAACAGTTAGTTATATTTTACAAGAGTCATGTGTGCTCTGAGCTGGAATATTGCTCACCTTTGTGGAGTGGATGGGGAGAGGTTGCACTAAAACAAGCAGACAAATTTCAGAACAAAGCTATAAGAAACATAAATTGATTGCAATTACAACTGAACTACCTCCCCTACCAGTAAGAAAGGATGTTGCCTCCCTTGCATTATTTTGTAGATACTTTTATGGCAAATGCTCTGACGAAATTGCATCTATTTTGCCACCTCTCCATGCCTTCCCCCAGACTACAAGGGCATATGTTAGTGCTCATGACTGGGCTGTCACTTTGTCCTATTGCAGAACTTTTGCCTGTCAAAATTCTGATATTCCCCGAAGTGCATCGCTTTGGAACTTGCTTCCCTGGAATAGTTTCCCCCCAGATTACAGAATTTTTATGACTGGAAGACACCTGTAATCTGGTGTATGGATAATTTTCTTTTATTTAATTTGCTTATCCTTCCTATCCTTCCTCTATTCATCTTCTGGAAAATATATATATATATATAATATATATATATATATATATATATATATATATATATATATATATATAATTTGAAGAAAGATGGTAGCAAGATGACTTTTTTTTTTTTTAAATCCCACGTGGCCCAAACATGAAACATCACGCTATGACCATCCAAAGTAACATTGATTAAACATCATATATTACCAGTAAAAGATGTCCAAGCCTACAAATCTATCATGCCTTTTCCAAGAACAGTTAATAACGTTCCAACTTATTTACATACACACTCCTTCTCTGACACGGCCTAAAATTGCCATCTGTCTATATTTATTTCTAAATTCCAGCAATATTTTAACACTAGAATCGTGAAGCAGTGCTATGGAAAGGAAATACTGTATACCCATAGCCACTTAGCTCCGTGAAATAAGCTGCAAAAGGACGAAAATCTGAGCCAAGTAAAGATGAAAAGAGCATAGCAACTTGTTGATGGTTCGCTCGTTCGTTCAAAGATTTCTTGCACCTATAGTGCATGCCGGGCCATACATTAGCCCTGTCAGTGGGGTATGGGCAGGTTAAAAAACAGTAAGGGGGGAGGACAGGACCTGGGGATTGCCCAGCACACACGTCCTGTCTCCTGGCTGTCTTTGTGGTTGTGTGTGAACTTGTTGATGGTAGGTAAGCCAATAAATAAGGAACGGTGACCAGACTTCTTGTAGGTAAACAAGGTTGTATGATGTTACCCAGATAACTTACTTTAACTCGGGTCAACTTTGCTAAATCAGGAAATGCAAACAAAATGTCACGTTGCCGGAGGCGTTATGTCAACAGATGCGGCGCTGCCAAGCAGGCATTAAGCCGCCACAAACTTGTATGGGCTTAGGAGGGCTTAGCAGGAGGAGGGGAAAGAGAGGGAAAAAAAATTCAAACAGAGAAACGGAAGGGTGGGGCATTGAGGAAGCGGGAAAAGACTGCGGAAAAGATAATGAGGAGGGAGAAACAGAAGAAGGTAGAGAAGTAAGGGGAGGAAAGAGAGGGACAGAAAGGGAGAAGTTAGGGAGAAAGAATCATGAAGGGGGGTAGAAGGTCTGCAAATGGGGAGTGGGGTGGCAAGAGAAGATAAAGGGGTTGTGGAGAGAAAATGGAAAGGTCAGGGGAAGAAGGGGAGGAAGAAAAGAATTGGGTAACAAGGAGAGACAGGACGAATGGTGTTTGCGGCGAGAGGAAAGGAATGAGGGACAGTGAGGAAGGGAAAAGAAGGAAGGCAGGAAGTAAGCTGAGCTATGGCAGAAAATGAAGGAGTAAAATGTGGTAAGAGACAGAGACAGACAGGGCAGTGAGGTGAGGGAGAGAGCAGGCAGAGTTGGAGGCGGAAAAGAGAAGTTCGGGAAGGACAAGCACACATCTAGGGAGCGGAGTAATATTAGTTAATACAAATAAATAAAAAGGAAAACAAACAACAACTGACCTAATGATCCTTGTCAATCTATCTATATACTACCAAAATCGGCTTCCCAAACTGTCCCCTCCTCCCATAAGGCGAACACTCTAGTCCTATGTGTTCTAGTTCAATCTTTCTAGTCCAGAAAGACTATGTACCTCTTATGCTTTTGAAGTGGGATTATAAGAGGTCCAGGAACTTCCTATTTCATCTTTTGCAGACTAAAGCACAGTATTTGTGCGTACTTGTTTACTATTACCGGTGACCTCAAATGACCTCTGACAGCGACCTCTAATGACCTCGTAGGTCAACTTCACATAGCCTAAGTCCGAACTAGAGTCATGTGAGTCTCCATGCCAAAATTTGGGCTGCAGGGGTACCCGGCGTTGCTCGGGCCAAAAAAGCTAATACTCTATCGGCGTCCTCAAATGACCCACATCTGAATTTTGACCTCCTTAAAACCATCCTTGGGTCACCCCAATTCAGAATATATATGGGTCTCAAGGTCTCTGGCCCTTGGTTTGGGCTGTCACAGGGTTTTTGAAGAATATGCAATATTAAAGAATAATATTCAATAATACTTGAGAACAGGACAAAGAATTGACTTGTGAAAATCAAGCAATGATTACTTTATGCCGGCTTACTTCGCCGATTCTCTAAGGAAAGAATTTATAAACTTTCTCAACAGTACACAGCAGAGATTAATTACTCATACATGCTGTTTATTAGTACTGTTGGCCTCTGGAGAAAGTGACTCCACCCCTGACAATCAATATCTAATGCTATTAATGATAAACAGGTTCTTGCTCGTGCATTAACTCCTGGTTGCACAATGGAAAAAGCTTAATAAAAAGGACTGGCCTAAGTACCAGTTATGAATAATGCAAAGTGTTTATGCATACTAGAAGCTATAACTAAAAAAAAACTTAATGTGGAGAAATAAAACAAAAGTTTACATTACATCAAGCTCAAAGAAAAGATCTGTTAATTTATTAATTACAATGAGAATGTGAGTGCATTCAAGTACTTGGGTAGTGTGATGAGTAAGGATGGAACTTTGGGGGATGAAGAGCATGAAAGTGTACAGCAGGGAAGGAAGGTTGTTGGTACACTGAGAGCAGTGATAAGAAATAGGGAGGTGAGTATGGTAGTTAAGAAGTCACTGCATGATAGTATTGTGATCCCTACCCTGACGTATGGAAGCGAGGCGTGGACCTTGCAAGAGGGGAACAAGTCAAGAGTGAGAGCAGTGGAAATGAGTTACTTGAGAGGAGCATGTGGAGTAACGTGGAGGGACAGGTTGACGAATGAAGAAGTGAAGGAACGTTGTGGTGTGGATGTGGATGTGGTTGAGAAGATTAGGGGAAATACACTGAGGTGGTTTGGACATGTGAAGAGAATGGAGAATGAAAGACTGACTAACAGGGTGTATGTAGGTGAGGTGGAGGGAGGGAGAGGGAGGGGTAGACCGAGGATGAGGTGGAGGGATGGAGTTGAGAGGTATATGGGGGAAGGGGGGTGAGCTGGGAGGAGGGTAGTCAAATGGTGGGTGACAGAGAGACTTGGAGGCGTTTTGTCTGCGGCCACCCTTTGCGGGATTAGGGCGTCGGGCTATAGATAGATAGATAGACAATGAAACAAATTTATGTTACATGTTTCAAAATGAATTCAAAATATGGAGAACATACTCGCTCACTCAAAAGCTAAACTCTTAAGCCTAGGAAAAATGAAAAGAAATACTGGTCAGAGACTGGGCTAAACGAAATGGACTGGCCGTCATTGCTGAGGAAGGACGTTGTCACACACTGCACCTCTTGCCGGCTCACACTAGGTGGGTATTCAGGAACTGCACAACGGTGGCACTGCTCCACACTGGGCCCAATTGAACCTGCTTCCACGGCACTCAAATCCTAAATTCAAATTGTGAGAGAGGCAAGTGTCGGGCCACACTTGCTAATGGCTAGAAGTGAGCGAAACACGATCATAACAAATCACTCAGTGGATGTGCTAACGTCGCGCACAAGGACGATCACCTATGAAACAGTGAAAAATATTTTGAAAACACTCCTGATCGGGTGAATACATAGCGGTTGACTGAGTGATACATACTGGGATTCCACTAGAATTCGCGGTTTCCAACCAAAGTTTAATGTCACGAGTTTATTCAAATTATAGGATCGTGCCAACTCGTGACATTACACCCAATCAAAATGATTTTTTTTCTCAGGGAAAAAAATTTCAATATACATACATATAAATCCTAACTCAGTGATACAAGATTCACAATGTGGTGTGTGTGTGCTATCCTGCTACAGGAGAAAGTCACAGTCGCCAGTGAGTGAAAAAAAAAAAAATCGTATTTACGTTAATAGAAGCAAGCTTGAGGAAATAACTCTGTGACGATGGTGAAAAATCCAGTACTCAGGTCAAACTGAGTGAAAAGTTCGCTACATTTACATTAACAACTAATTGTTATGTACCTGTGTAGGTGTGACAGTTGTGAAGTAACCGTACCTACGTGTAAAATTACATAATGTAAGTCAATAGTAAATGATGACGATGAGGCAGAAGAGAAGAGGCAGCAGCATGCGTCAGGGACAATCAGCTGTTCTGCACAGCAATGCTGCACCCGCCAGCTGCACCTGCGAGAGCAATCAAGGTGGAGCATCAAAATTGTCATTTCTCTCTGCCTAACAATCAGTGCTTATGTTACATAAAGTACACTATTTACATTATTAACCAGGAAACATAGTCAAGGCATCTTTGCAGGGCATCAAAGGCTGACCCAGTTTAGTGGTTAAACCCTAAACTTAATTAGCAAAAAGACTGGGCGTTTCTGCAGGATATCAAATGCTGCAATTCGCTAAATTAATCAGGGAACTTGGTCAAGAGCAAAATGACTGGGCGTTTCTGCAGGACATTAAACACTGCAATTCGCTAGGGACCCAGTTTACTGGTTGAACTAACTCTACACTTACGATTAACACTAGGAAGCTGAGAATCCCTACGCAATCTTGGGCAGGTCACATTTTAACACCCACCGTGGATGTGAACACTCGTGTGGATAATGTGCATTCTCCAGGGATCCTCTTAGAGCCCCACAGCTCGAGATGTTCCACAAGGTAATTCATACACAGCCTCGGACTGTCTCTGTGGGGTTCTCGAACTTCCCCCTTAACCCGCCCCGTCCCGACGACGTATGGGTACGTCACCACGATTTGCATTTGCCGGTCCCGGCGACGTACCAGTACGTCGTGCAATTGCAATGTGCATAATTTCGACAATTTTCAAATTTCGCGCTTGATTTGCGGTACGTACCCTCGCCTGACCTTCCCCTACCTGCCACCAGGCGGGGACACTCGGCGACCCCGCGTGACCCGTGCTAGCCCGCCACTCGTCCACTCACCTGGTAGCCACGGTCCTGCTCAGACATGGCTAAGAGAGGTCTCTCAGAGAGCGAAATTCAAGTCGCCCTGGACACCTTTACCGGCGACAGTGATTCCCCACTGGATGACGAGATGGACAAGGATTATGTGCAGCCAGAGGAGGAAGAAACCACCAGCAGTGACAAGGAAGTTCCGTCACCCAGGAAGCGGCAGTACGTGACTTACCGTGCTGCTAGAGAGGGGCAGGAGGCAAAGAAGGCACGTGGTATATCATATCCCTATCCCCAGCGTGCCTTGGAAGCAGAATTCGAGGTCGAGGACGAGGACGGAGACGTGGGACGTGCTGCCATGTGGTATGGACGGGAGGTGATTACCCATCGTGGCCCAGAGCGAACACCACGTCGTCTAAGCAGGTATGGGCCTAGCATTCTGTTTGGGGCGGGAGGAAGTGAAGTGGAGGGAGTGGGGAGTGAAATGGACATTCCTGGGATTAGGGAAAGTGAGAGTGAAGTGGGTGAGTCATTGCTCTCCCTACGCAGTGTGAGGCGGCAGAGTGGATCACGTGGGCCAGTGCGGGTGCGTTCATTATCATGTGGGGTTGTGAGGGAGGGGGAAGGTGGGGAGGAACCACTCCAAAGCACGTCTTATGCTCCCCAATATCCCCTAAAACGTGGTCAAGCAAGGTTGCGTGAGAGAGCACGTGGTGTGGTAATGGAGGGGGAAGGTGGGGAGGAACCATTCCCCAGCATGTCTTCTGCTCCCCAATATTCAACAATTTCATCCTCACAGCCCCCTAATGTTCCTCAAGGCCGTAAGGGTAAGGGAAAGGGAAAGGGTAAAGGCAGAGGGAAGAGGAGTGACAGTGGGGAAGCCCTCCGTACTCCTCCCCAACCTCCCCAAACAGGATCTCCTCCCCACCCAGACGAAGGCGGTGATGGGGACGAGGGATTTGTGTCGTGGGATTGGGAGGATGGGAGTGATTTTTCTCCCCTCATTCACCCCTTCACTGAGCATGGGCGATCTGGCTGCATTGCACCAGGTATTCACTGTAATTCAAGCAGGTTGGATTTTTTCCACCTGTTTTTCAGTGAGGCCTTCGTAGATCAGATCGTTTTTCAAACAAACATGTTTGCAAGCGGCCAGCGGCTGGAAAGTGAAAGATTGGGAACATGAGTAGGCATTCTTTGATTTATGATTACCCTGTCTCCATTCCAGAAATGTTCTTATTTTTTGCCCTTGTCCTTTTGATGGGTATAATAAGAAAAAATAGAATTCCTGCTTACTGGACTAGGGACCCTGTTATGTTTACCCCCATATTTGGTCAAGTGATGAGCCGTAATCGGTTTCAACAAATTCTAAGTCTCCTCCATTTTTATGATGCTAATGACCCTGCAAATGCAAACAACACTGACAAAATGAGGCGAATTAGGCTGGTCTTTGATCACCTCAGGCAAACCTTTCGATCCTCATTCTATCCCTATAGAGATCTCGTCATAGACGAGAGTCTCGTGTTGTGGAGAGGCAATATTTCATTCAGACAGTATATATCCAGCAAAAGGCACCGTTTTGGGTTCAAGATCTTTGTTATGTGTGACTATAGGACTGGATACGTGCAAGACATAGTCTTGTACACCGGTGCACAGACAGACATAATAGAAGATCGAAGTATAGGACTTTCGGGAGCAGTGGTAAAGACGATGATACAAGACTACCTTCATCATGGTCACGTTCTCTACCTCGACAACTGGTACACTAGCCCTCTTCTCACTCGTTATCTTCACAGACATGAAACGGGAGTCTGTGGAACCGTAAAGGTGAACCGGCGTCACATGGTCAAGGTAGGGCGGAAACTTGCAAGGAGTGAGGTTGTCTTCTTCAAAGCAAACAACATCCTTGCAACAATGTGGAACCACAACAGAGAAGTAAGTCTCTTGTCCACGGTTCACCGCCCCTTGATGCACCGTACTGATTCTGTTGATTACCATAGCGAGAGCAGGCGTCGTGTTTGGAAACCTGAATGTGTCATGGACTATAATATAAACATGCGCCTCGTGGACCAGTCAGACTCCATGATATCGACGGTAGAGTGTGCCAGGACCACGATGAAGTGGTATAAAAAACTGTTCTTTCACTTGCTAGATATCACTGCTCTGAATTGCCACCACCTTCACGCCATGACCACAGGAGTTCAGGAAACCTTTGAAGGGTTTGTGAGGGAGCTCACACGAGAAATCTTTGCTAAGTATGCTGTTGAAAGGCCCCAACAGCGCCCCCGCACTGCCCATATTACCCACACTCCCCAGAGAATATCCGCCCGCCATTTCCCCACTCCTGTCCCTCCCCAGCCCAACAGACCTAGGCCCCAGCGCAGGTGTCACGTGTGCAGTCATTCCCAGGTGAGACTCACGACACAGAGGAAGGACACCCGCTATGAGTGCGTGCAGTGTGACGTGGGTCTGTGTATTCACCCATGTTTTAGTGAATATCACACGTTGCTGCACTTTTAGCATGGTGTGAATGCGAAAGGACGCTGAAATTATGAGGTAAATGCGACAGACAGACGCTCTGTGAAAATATCAGTCATGTGGATCGCCAAATATTAGTATAAAGTGCCTACGAGTAGAACATAAGTGAAAATATTGGGTGTAAGTATATAAATCTGCCCTAAGTTGAAACTTACATAGAGAGGGTTGTTTGATTCGATATTCTGTCGCTCAGTGCAATAAATACGGCCCCTTATTATATATTTCTTATTATGTGACATTCTTACGGGTATAATATAAGTTCAAATTATTGTATATGATGATGTATATTCTAAGTCAAATATTCATAGCGGGTCTATAAAGATAAGATTTCCTGACGCTTAGTCGAATGAATAAGGCACGTATTAGTCAAAATAAAAGTCAGCAAGTGATAAAGTGAATAATTAGTATATAAGTGTGTGAGTGAATTAGTATATAAGTGTGTGAGTATTATGTATGACGAAACATTCCTTGCGAGGGTATTTTCAGGCGATATTCTCACGCTCACTTGAATAAATAATGGCAGTAAGTATGTACAGTGCATTCTAGGGGTGTAAACGTGTGTAATGTAAGTGGGAAAATATAATTTGAGTGAATAAATAAAGTAGATGATGAAACACGAGTGTTTGAGATCGTGGTTGCTACGTGAATAGGCGTTAGCATATCGCTAAATGCCCTCGTAATGAATGATAATAATTGAAAACCTTCACAGTGGTGGAGGAAAGGTTCTATGTAAATGGGAAAATAATTGGAAAGTGATAAAACAATTTGGTATGTTGAAATACGAGTCATAGCGAGTGCGCTTACTAATCTGATGTGCGCTAAACTTATGCTGCATGTCATCATAATGAATGAAAACATCTGAAAACACTTACAAACAGTTGTAATTGGTAAATTGTCATTGAAACAGAAGTATACAAGTAGAAAAAATGATAGGTTGACTCATACCAGAAACTTAGCATATAGCATGTTACGACTCGGACCTAACTCGCTATGCTCGCGCGATGGTACAATGCTTATTTTTCCTATAAATGTGTCTGAAATCCATTATATTGTTACTGTTATTGTTTATTAGTTCAAATTCAATAAATGTAGAGGTGTTGTGTGTTGTTTGTCCCATTATTCCTTACCATAGAAAACGTACACGCATATCCAGCCCATTACAGAATACGATACCTGCGGGGGGAAACCGCACCTGTAGAGACCACTTATAGACCGCAGAGACCACTTTCTTCATGATTTTCCATCGTTTCTCGACCTAAGCGGAAGTTTTAGAAGAAAAAAAATTTTTCCAAAAAAGCTCGGGACTGGGGGATGTCATAGGTGCGGAAAGGCTCGGGACGTGACGGGTTAACCTATGGTACATATGTATATACAAGCCCTGGTCATACTGTGTCTTGTGAGGCCAATGGGTGAGACGTCAGGTCTGCACCCACTACACCACTGCCCTGTCTTTCAACTGACTCAGAGATTACGGGTGTGGTTTCAAACGGCACAGGAAGGACATGTCCCTGATTAGTGGTATGTGGACACACATTGCAGGAATGTACAAAACTATCTATCTCTCGTCCCATCCCTGGCCAGAAAAAGTCAGCACAGATACAGCCCTGGGTTTTCCTTTTGCCCAGGTGACCTCCTGAGGCTGAACATGACCCCATTCTAACACTGCTAGGCAGTACTTAGTGGGAACGACAAACTGCAGTCGAACCTCGCCCTGGGGTGTTCGTGACTCACAGTACAGCCGTCCTTGTTTGCGAAGGAACTTAGCTTGACCTCCCCGTGAATACTTTATCACTCTACCCTTTTGCTTCTTTCACACAGCAGCATGTGTCAGATCAGAATATTGTTCTTAAACAACAACTTGGCTACACACCAGATCTTGCAGTGATTCAATGGTCACTGGGGTGACACAGTTTGGAGCCTCAACCATGGCTTGTGTTACTGTTGCCAAAGTCTGAGTAGCATCATCTTCAGTGCAACTATCCTTGGCACCGGGAATATTGCCTATGATAAGGTCAAACAAAGGTTCTGGCATGACAACTGCAAGGGTCGTACCAGTGTAAAATGGAGATGCCACCTGGATACGTGCCTCAGGGAACAATCTCACTGATCCATCAATAAAGTTAGCTTGGATCTGTTGACCTGTATACTCCTCAGGCCGAACTAGACTCTGCCTGACAGAGCAACCTGAGGACCCTTTGTCTCTCAGGACCTTCACAGGACTCTCTCCCACAAACTCTGGCTGAACAAGGAAGGCACTGTCACCTGTGGGAGGGCCTGTGGAGGAAGCAGCTAGCCACTGATTAGGCTGCTGAATAAATGATGCTGCAAACATGCTGCCCTGAGAATTAGATACTTGAGGGGTCATACTCAATGTCGGGGGAGATGGAGCATTGACCTCCTGTGGCAGAGTGTACACTGTTGCTGTGGGACTAGAGAACTGTGGGGGAGTACCCGTACTGGTAGGGACGTGACCACCGTGCTGCTGCTGAGGAATGAAGGCTGCGTTCCCCTCCTGCCTCCTTGAAATGGACAGTCCTGATGGTTGGTTGCGTGGCTGCTGCTGCTGCTGGTTAGAGTACCTGTTGTACCTCTTCCACTCAGGTTTCTGAGTCTTTTGCCCCTGGTCCTTCTTCTGCAGTTTTGGACCTTGGCCATTATTCTGAGAACGGCCTTGTTGCTGGGGTTCAGTCTGAGACAGTTTCCCAGATTTATCAGGTTTCCTGTTCCAGGTATGGTGCTTGTGAGTTTGATACCTGTATGCAGTGAAGAATGCATCAGCCTTCTTCACCATTTGGCTGGCATCTCTTACCTGGCAGATCTTAAGCTGAGCCATAAGTTCAGTAGGCCACGACTTTTCTAGCTGCGTGTGCAGCATGAGGTCAATTATCCCCTCAAGTGTGGAAGGAGTTTCATCTTTCTTCATCCACTCATCTAAGTAAGCAGTAAGCCGATCAAGAAACTGAACGGCAGTCTCTTTTTCCTATAAACGCACCCTCATGAACTGACTCTTGGCATCATCAACTGTGAGACCATACGCTTTGACGAGTGCGGCCTTCATCATCTCATATGTGAGATTGTCTCCATGAATTCTGTGGAGAATATCGAGGGCAGGGCCCTCAAACAGGCTAAGAAACTGAAGCCGCTTAGCTGCATCATCCAGCTGGTACAGTTGAGCCATGTCTTCAAAACGAGCTATGTATGGCTCGATTCGCTCGCCTTCCTCGTATGGGGGAAGCGTGATGTGTGGGGTCGCCAGAACATGTGTAGGGAAAGCGCTCGTGGAGCTTGGGCCAGCTGCACTGGATGTGTCTGAAGCCAAGGAATCTCGCTTGAGCTTCAGCACTTCAAGTTCATGTTTTTCGCGTGCTTCTCACTCGGCACGTTCGTGTTCTTGTTGTTCTCTCTCGTATTCACGTTCTCTCTCTCGTTGTTCTAACTCGAGTTGACGTTCTCTCTCATGTTGTTCTCGCTCTTATTCGCGTTGTTCTCACTCTTGTTCTAAGTCGAGTTTGCGTTGTTTTCACTCGTGTTCACATTCTCTCTCATGTTCCTCACATTGTTTTCGCTCGTGTTCACATTCTCTTTCACGTTCTTCACAAGCATCTTTCTCACGTTGTTGCTCATAATTTACCCGCCCCGTCCCGACCACTTTTCTACCACTGGTACCCCCCAATCCCGACCATTTTTCGACCTTTTTTTTTTTTTTTTGCTTAAACTTTCGCTTTTGGTCAGAAACAATGGTCGGTGGCAAAGAAATTGGTCCCCGGGGTCCCTAATTAGCTTAACCAGGTATGCCTTGGTCCCACCTGGCCCCGTGTTCTCCCTAGGCGGTCTGAGCCTCAAACGTTTTCTATGGTATTATAAGTCTGGGAAACCAATGAAAGTAAGTAGAAATGAATTTATTACAAACATAAAAACATGTGATAAAAGAGTATATTGGATTTTATGCAAAAATAGAGCAGAAATAAGCATTGTACCATCGTGCGAAACGAGCAAAATCGGCCAACTTGGTCACGATGAATCGCTAACATTCTAAAATCATGATACATATACTTTTTTTTACTTACATAATACTTCTACAATAACATTATACCATTTTACATTTTATTGAACTGTTTTTACGTATTTACAGGCCTTTTGGTAACATTTAGCGTAATGTTAGCACTTATTTACGTAGTGAGTGAACTCGCTGTGACTGTTGTTTCAACTCGTATTGTGCTTTTTCTACTTACATAATACTTTTCTAATATTATTATACACTTTTCAACTTTATAGAACTGTTTTGAGATTATTTCAGGCCTTACGTAAATATATAGCGTAAGAATAGCGCATAATAACACACACAGTGAAGTCGCTATGACAACTATTTCAACTTACAACCTATTTTTGTACTTATATAATAATTCTCCACTAACATTGCACATGTTTACACTTGATATAATTGATATCACATCATTTCTGAACTTACAATGGAACTGAGCGTCATATTTGCGTGTACTTACACAGGGAGTGTTATCGCGATATCATTTGTTTCATCTTACACTAGTATTCAACTTATAAAATACCTTACTACTAACATTACAACATCTTCCACTGTATATAATTCCTATCACATACTTACTGACCAGAATGTGGGTGTACTCGTGACATCATTTATGACAACTTACACAAATGTTCAACTTATACGTTTTATTCATGATAACATTACACCCGTTTCCACTTTATTTCCTTGCTATCACATATTTACTGACCAGATTTACACAGTGGGTGTAGTTTTGATAACAATTCTTTCCACTTACACCAATTCTCATCTTATACACTACTTTTCTGAAAAAATAACACCCGTTTCAACTTTATATTTGACTTAGCACCTACTGACTGGCCTTACCATTATCATGAGCGTCATTTCGCCTTCCCACACAGTTTCAGTAGTGTAGGAAATTATGATACTCCTTGAAACAAGGCTGAAGGCACAACGCAACATTGCACTCGACACACTCGTATCTTGTATCTTTTCTCTGAGTGGATGGTCTGACTGTCGAGTGGAGGTGGAGAGCGGCGCCTCTCATCACTCGCACTTCTCTTCCCTCTCCCTTTTCCTTTACCCTTTCCCTTCCCTTTCTTTCCTTTCCCCACATCCTGGGGCTGTGGGGAGGAAGTTTGGGAATATTCAGGGGCGAAAGAAGTGCTGGGGAGTGACTCAACCTCCTCTCCCCTAGGCCTACGAGCACCACGTGCTCGTGCTGCCTCCCTCACACCACTTGCCCCTTCACCCCGCACTACCCCCACACCACTCTCACTTTCACCCCGCGCTGCCGCCACAACACTTTCCCTTTCTCCCAGCAATCCCACCACACCACTTGCCACTTCCCCAGACAAAGTACTTTCACCATACCTTATGTGTCGTCTCGCCCCACCTTCTGATCCTCGTGGTGATATTTTCTCTTTTCCCAACCACGCGGCGATATCACGTCCTAGGCCTCCGTCATCCTCATTGTCCTCATCCTTGTCCTCATCAGATTCGGGATGGAGAGATAGCTGTGCACGTGGTTGGGGAGCAGGCTGGCCTTCCCTTGCCTTACGGTATGTCACATACCGCGTTTTTCGGGGCGAAGGGACCTCCTCATCACTGCTACTTATTTCTTCCTCTGGCTGGACGTAATCGCGATCCACCACATCATCATCGAGTGGAGAATCACTGTCTCCAGTGAAGGCTTCCAGGACGGATGCGATTTCCTCGTCTGAGAGACCTTTCCGCGCCATGTCTGACCTGGGTCACTGCTAGCAGGTGAGTGACCAAGACAATGGCGAGCGCGGGTCACGCAAGGGTCTAGGATGCTGCCCGCCTGGCGGCAGGTAGGGGAGGCTTGGGTACCCGGGCGAAACGAAAATCTCGCGCGAATTTTGAAAATTGTGGAAATTATGAACCTTGCAATTGCAGGACATTGAAGTACGTCGCCGGGATTAGCTGTGACAAAACGTGAGGACGTGGAAGTACGTCCCCGTGACGCCGCGGATTAAACCGTGAGAGGACGTAGTTTTGAATTTTTTCAGGGTCGCTAAGCCCTATATTTCTAGCTTCCTGTACATAGACGTTGGCAGCCATGATGCTAATTCAATGTAAATGAACTAGAGACTCAGTACTGACTGCAATTTTGCAGAGAAAGATGCCAATAATCGAGAATAAAGAATATAGGCACAGGTTAGTGGTGACCAGTTTTATCTAATTAAACTAGTAAAGAAAGAAAATTAAACAAACAACTGACTGTGAAAACTATTATGTAAATTAATAGAACTAAATCAATAATCACCAGTAAGATAGTGCTTATAGACTTTAATGATAAATACCTAAGTATGAGTAAGTGAGTATTATCTCGTGAATAACTTTAGAGCTAGGAGTTAATATCCTGGCGAGGTTGCCAGATGTCACAGGGTTTTTGAAGAATATGTAATATTAAAGAATAATATTCAATAATACTTGAGAACAGGACAAAGAATTGACTTGTGAAAATCTAGCAATAATTACTTTATGCCAGCTTACTTCGCCGATTCTCTAAGGATGAGAATTTATAAACTTTCTCAACAGTACACAGCAGAGATTATTACTCACACGTGCTGTTTATTAGTACTGTTCGCCTCTGCAGAAAGTGACTCCACCCCTGACAATCAATATCTAATGCTATAAACAGGTTCTTGCTTTTGCATTAACTCCTAGTTGCACAACGGATTTTAAGCTTTATAAAAAGGACTGGCCTAAGTACCAGTTATGAATAATGCAAAGCGTTTATGCAAACTAGTAGCTATAACTAAAAAAAGCTTAATGTGGAGAAATAAAACACAAGTTTACATTACATCAAGCTCAAAGAAAAGAACTGTTAATTTATTATTTACAATGAAACAAATTTACGTTACATGTTTTAAAATGAATTCAAAATAAGGAGAACACACTCACTCACTCACTCAATAGGTAAACTCTTAAGCCTAGGAAAAATGAAAAGAAATACTGGTCAGAGAGTGGGCTAAGCAAAATGGACTGGGCATCGTTGCTGAGGTAGGACGCTGCTACACGCTGCACCCCTCGCCGGCTCACACTAGGTGGGAATTCAGGAACTGGACAATGGCGGCACTGCTCCATGCTGGGCCCAATCGAACCTGCTTCCATGGTGCTCAAATCCTGATTAAATTCAAATTGTGAGAGAGAGAGAGGCAAGTATTGGGCCGCACTTGCTAATGGCTAGAAGTGAGCGAAACACGCCCATAACAAATCACTCAGCGGAAACGCTAACGTCGCACACAAGGACGATCACTTATGAAACAGTGAAAAATTTTATGAAAACACTCCCGATCGGGTGAATACGTGACGGTTGACTGAGTGATACATAGTGGGATTTCACTAGAATTCGCGGTTTCCCACCAAAGTTTAATGTCACGAGTTTATTCAAATATAGGATCGCGCCAACTCGTGACATTATGGGTCTCGAGGTCTCCGGCCCTTGGTTTGGGCATGATTGGAGGACAATCAAGCAAACAAACAAACATATATATATATATATATATATATATAGGGCCTACATATAAGCTAAAGCGGCTCCTCTGATGGCCAAGATTATGACTGATTAGAAATATTCAAGCCAACTTGGTGGAAAGATGGTAGCCAATTACCGCCGAATTTTTTACTTCTGCAACTATATTATTAGCTACAATGGGTCAAATGCGAAGACGGATTGGTGGGATGAGTGGCCAAGGTTGGTTGGTGGGTGAGTGAGTGGGTAGTGGGAAATAGGTCGATGGCAGGAATAGGTCCATGGAGAATATAACCTTGGGGAAATGGGCCCAAAGATATAATGGGAACCCGGGGGTCTTCTCCCACAATGAGTGGCCATCCAGGGTGCCAGGTACGGCACGATTATAGGGTTTTACATAGGCAACGCCAGGTGTCCGTTCTAGTATGTTTGCTAAAAATAAGGCAATAACATTTAATTCTGTGGACTGTATATATATATATATATATATATATATATAAAGCGAAACTGCTTTCCCCCCATTCACAAATCCTAACAACTTTACTTGACAGGAAGAAGTGATAAAGACATCCATTCAATACATGAAAATTATTACGGTACTTTAATTTGAAAGAATGAACGGAAAGCAAAATTCCGCATTTCTGTGATCTCTAAAGGAAAAGTAATATTTCTTGACAGCTTGCACTATTGCTGTATTTTTCTTTAGGCATAGAGCGTTGGAAAAGGGGGGAGGGATGTGTGAGAGAGAGGAGGCAATATGTAAGAGATGGAAGGGGAGAGGGCAGGGAAGTTAGAGATGGAATGAAACAACGGGATGAAGCGGCAACAAGGGAGGGAAGGGGACAGGGTGAGAGATGATACAGGAAGGGGTGAGAGGTGAGAGTATAATGAGAGGGGAGGAATAACAAAGGTGAGGTAGGCACTTGCATGAACAACTGTAAACCTTTGCTGCTTAGTGTACTTCAGTTCTTCTTCCCCCTCTGTTTTCCTCGTTTCTTTGCCTCCCACTTCTACATGCGCCACTTTCTTCCGTCCCTGTCTCCCTTTCCCTCGTGTTTCTGTTTCCAGTTTCCTTCTTTCTCTGTGTCGATTATTTTTTCTTTCTTTCCATTCTTTTCTTGCCCCTTCTCCTGCTTCCCACTTTCCCTGTCAATCTCCATCTCCCCCATTATTTTCCTTTTCCTCCTTTTTTTTTTCTCCCTCATTTTTTTTCCACTCATTCTTTTCTTCCTTTTTCCATCCCTTTCTTTTGCTCTTCTCCCTTCTCTAGCTACAGTCTATGTCTTAATTTTTTTCTATGTCCTCCCTATATTTCGGTGGTGATTGCGTAGTTGGCATCGCTGCCTGTAAAACTGATGGGGCTGGCCCATCAGTGCCAGGGTTCTAATCCTGATGTGGATAACTTGCATCATTTGACTCATTTGCCCATCCACCCTTAGTGGATTGATAAGTAAAATGAGCAACTAGTGTAGCATCTGGGGAGGGGGGGGGGTAACTGTGGTAACCTGGAAGATGCAGCGATCTTGTATCCCAAGTCAGTGAATGAATAACGTGCCACAGGCGACCTCTCCCATTTCCTCCCTTTACCTTACCTTACTTTCCTGTACTTTCCCTCTTTTTCTTTTTTTTCTCCTCCTCCTTCTGTCTCTTTTGTACCTCCCTTCTCCAACTTCACTATCTCCTGTCTCTGCCACATTGTTTCTGCTTCTCTTTTCTCTTACATTTGACCTGCCCCTTCTGACGTCTGACTTGCTCAAGTAAGGACGTGCTCGGAACTCTCCTAAGCTCGTTAAAATGGCGCCTGCCCAACGATTTGCCCGCTGTGTGTACCTATGAGTTTATAAGGGACTTCACGGTGAAAGAGGAAGGTGAGTACACGTGTTGTCTTTTTTGTGGGTAAGCAAGTGGTCTTGGTTTAGAGTTAGGGAAATAGTGAATCAATTGATGCGTTAAGTGACAGACTGAAGGGTTGGGAGATTAAGACCGGAAAGGCTAGTCCAAAAGCGGTGCATGTATACCAGGTAGAAGCAGAAGTGTTAGGGACGGTAGATTACTTAGAAGCTAGCTACTGTCATTAAGGCTGAGACCAGGCTAGATGATATTGATGGCTTTCAGCCTGTCAAAGGAGAGTGCAAGGGGAAAGGTAAGAATCATTTATACGAGTCTATCAATTAGGAACTGGTTTCAGGTACTAGATGATTAAGTGCAGGATGAGCCAAGTCTCATACTTCTCAGGGATTCACTGATTAGACACCAGGAAAAGTTTTCTGCTAAGGATTCAAGGAGGATGTGACTTTGCTCTCCTTGGGGTAGGATACAGGACATGACTGAGTGATCTGATGACTTAGCAACACCTCAGAGGACTTGGTCTTTGGTACCGTGGTGGGGACTAATAATGTAGCTTCAGGCAGGTCAGAGGAGGTTTTTATGAAGTACAGGAACCTTATTAGGAAGTCAAAGGAACATCGTAGGAAAATAGTTGTCTGTGGTCAGTTACCAAGATTTGATGGTTCTGTGATCCCGAGAAAATGATAGGCGTCAATAGCATGTTAGAAGGTTTGTGTAGAAAGGAGGGTGTGATGTTCTTTGATGTTTGAGACAATTTTAGTCATTATAGGGTTTGTATGGTAGAGACAGCCTCCATCTCAACAGGGTAGGAAAGGTAACGTTAGGTAGATGCTTGATGACAGTGTTAGCATGCCTTAGGTGGTGTTAGAAAGATGGAAAGAGGGACAGTTAATAGTGCAGCTGCTTTCAGTTCAATCCCTGAGGCCAATGGGGGATAGAGTAGTGAAGTGCAATCAGCCCACCAGAATAATCGTGTGCACCTAACCCCATCTTGGTTGCAGGTAGAAAATCAGAGGAGTAAGGGGGATGGAGGGACTGCCAGGTCATCAATGGCTTATATGAACATTGGGATTCTGAGAGAGGATATATATGATTAAACAGAGCTAATTTTAAGTGTCTCACACCCATAATGGATCCAGCCATACTACGAATATTGTGTATACGAACACGAGAAGTATGATTTCAAAGCGGGACGGATTAATTAGTCATGTAACTACCGAAAATCTGAATATAATTGCTACTAAAGAATCATGAAAAAAAAAAAAAAAACTTTGTGACAGTGCATTATTGGTGAAGTGTCTCTACAAAACAATAAAATACTTGAAACATCACGACTGCGCATAACTGGCGGAGTTCTAATATATATAAAGAACCATATAAATGCAGTACAGGTCAGTAAATTCGTTACTGAAACATGCGATTCTTTGTATATCGAAATTTTCACGGATAGTTGTAAACCCATTTTTTCTGGTGTACTATACAGACCACCAAAGTTAGACTTGGAAATTGATATAATTCTGTAAGATGATTTACAATCAATTATAAAAAACATAGGCTACATTATTTGGGGTGACTATAATAATCCGGATATTGACTGGAAAAAATCGTGTTCAGAAAAAAAAAAAAAAAAAGGGAACAAGTTAATTATTAAAATTTTTAGATGATGCACTTTTAAATCAGGTAGTGAATACACCAAAGCGCAGTAATAATATTCTCAACCTTGCCCTAGCAAAAGACAGCGATCTAACAAATTTATGTGCTATGCATGAAAATTATAAAAACAGTGATCATATCATTAGACTTGAATTTAACATTAACCGTAAGACCAGTACAAATAGCTTCTTAGTTTCGAACTCAAAATGCTGATCGATAATATGTGAATGGATATTTCCATCACCGACTGGATTAAGTTACGCAAGGTGGATAACGCCAATAAGAAATGTGGGAAATATTTACTGACTGAAATCTTTCAAACAAAAAAATATACCGAGACTTACCCGAAGCAATAATAACATTAATTAAGAAGCCCGGATGTCGGAAAATATTGAAGAAATAATTGGTCGCACGGGAAGAGCATATATATATATATATATATATATATATATATATATATATATATATATATATATATATATATAAAACACTGGAAATCAAGATGACGGTACCGAATATTGTAACTACGCCGGCAATGAAGGTAGATTATTTGCAAAACTAAACAACACTGTGAGAAGGTAAATGAAACCATCTAGTTGATCATTTTTTCATTATGTAAGGAGTAAGAAAAATGTAGAAGATAGCATAGGCTTTGTAATAAGCTTGGAAAGTGATCTCGTCCATGATAACAAGGCAATTGCAATATTACTGAAGAGCTCATTACACAGTGTTTTCACAAAAGAAAATAATGTAAATATTCCCATCCCTCAGTGAACTTTCTCAGTACAAGCGGATGATAAATTATCAATAACCGAAGTGACAAGACAAAACGTATTAAATTATCTTCTGAAAACCGAAATAAATAAATCAACTGGCCAAGATCAAATATCTCGTAGCATATTGCTTGTTAATGACAGTTTGCATTTTTTATTACTCAGATATTCAATAAATCATTAAGTGAATGTAAAGTACCAAATCAATAGAGGCTCGCTAATATATCACCAATTATTAAAAAGGACGATATAAAACGCACCAAAAATTACCACCTAATAAGCCTAACGTCAGCACTAAGGAAATTTATTGGGAAAAAAAAAATCAGATATAATAATAGCGTGTCCCTAAATAAGCATAATCTTATAGCAGATAATCAGCACAGGTTTCACTGAAACAAATCATGCCTCCCAAATCTGCATGATTTTATTTTTTAACATAGACGATAACTGGAACGCAAAAATGCCAACGGATGTCATGTACATAGATTTCCAGAAAGTGCTGAATAAGGTCCCCCATCTATGACTACTACAGAAATTTAAAGTCCACTACCTCTCTAATAAATTATGTCCTTGGATTGGTGACTGGTTAACGAATTTCCAGCAGCATGTAATGATCAATGGCGAATCATCAGAATGGCTAAAAGTAACAAGCAGAGTTCCTCGAGGGTCAGTACTAGGACCAGTTCTTTTCACTATTATATCAGTTATCTTTTTTTATAAGTAATAGAACGGAGGAAGGAAAAAAAATCCATACACCATATTATTGGTGTCCTCCATTCATAAAAAATCTGTTAACAGTTGGATTTGAACAGCTGTAGGTTGAAGTTTGGAGGGAAACAACTCGGGAAGCGAGTTCCAAAGAGACGCAGTTCGGGGAATAAAAGAATTCTGATAGGCAGGAGTTCTGCAATAAGCTGTGTGAAATTCCAGTCATAAGTGCTGCCAGATGCCCGTGTTGTGCGGGGGAAGGCTTAGAGAGGTAGCACAAGGGACTCAACTTCGTCGGAGCATTTGCCAGACAAGTATCTGTAAAATAATGCAAGGGAGACAACATTCCTTCTTACCTGTAAGGGAGGTAGTTCATTTTCTAATAGCAGGGTTATTACCAATTCTAACAGCTTTGTTCTGAATTTTGTCCAGTTGTTCTAGTGCAACCTCTCCACATCCATTCCACAAGTGTGAGCAATATTCCAGCTGAGAGTGAGTGCACATGACTCTTATAATTTACAGCTAACTGCTCGTCAGTGAAGAAGTCATGGACTTTGTACAATAATTAGCGTTTCTTTGGGGTGGTTTTAGTAAGTGATCTGACATGAGAGGTCCAGCTGAGGGCATTATTAAGTGAAACACCAAGAATTTCACTACTTTTAGAGAAAGGAATATTAGGAGCACTGAAGCTTATGTAGGAATCTGGCAATATCTGTCTATTAGTAATTGTATTTATTTGTCTTTACTAGCATTAAATGATACAAGGTTATTTTGTCACCATTCAGTGATCTTAGATAAGTCTTGATTCATGGAGATGGCTACACTGAATTATGAGTTTGAGATATTAAACTTTGAGAATGGGTGTTAAAGTGTGAATGAGCTTTTGCGTTTTGAGTCATCTGCATATGGATGAATGGGATTATGGGTGATGGATAAGAGATCATTAATATGAATTAGGAATAGGGCTGGAGCCAAAACAGATCCTTGTGGCACTCTAGCATTAACTGAGTGGGAATTGGAATATACACCATCTACTTTTACTGTTATCTCTCTGTCGCTGAGATATGAGGAAATCAGAGGAACAATAGACGGTAGTCCATAGCAAGGGAGTTTGGATAGCAGGGAACTGTGCCACGCTCTGTCCAAAGCTTTAGAAATATCAAGGGACTCTGCATGAATTTCTCCATGTTGAACAATTGATTGATGGATGTTATGAGTCAGGAGGTTGAGTGTATCAATGGTGGATCTTTCTTGCCAAAAGCCATACTGTCTATCACTGATTAAGCTGTTGGATTCAAGATGTTTATCTGTTCGTATGTGCGTGTTAATTACAGTCTCAAAAGAAGATGTGATAGCTATTGGTCTGTAGTCTGAAGGGTCAGAGTAATTTCCTTTCTTCGGAACTGGGTGGATATTGGTTTCTTTCCAAGAATTAGGGAATGAAGAAGTACGTATGCATAGTCTAAATAATTCAGCTAGAACAGAGGCAAGTTCCTGGGAGCACCTTTTCAAAATAATTGGAGGAATTCTATCTGGAAATGGAGCTATGATAGTTGTTAAGTTGTCTGGGATGGATTTTAGATATCTAGTATGTATTTTAAGTGGAACAATTTTGGAAGAGCCAGGTTCTAGCACAGGGACTTTCTGGCTGACTTCCTGTAAGGTAGAATTTCTGACAAACGTACTGGCAAGGATATTCGCTTGACCTTGCAGAATCATTTGTAATGTTACCATCTGAGGAATTTAGGGGGGAATGGGTGATGATTTGTTAAAGTTATTACTGAAAGAACTGACAGTTGACCAGAATATTCTATTGTTGTTATGACTGATTAAGTGAAGATAGTTTGATGTAGCAACAATTATTACTGTTTTGATATGTTTTTTGACATTTTTAAATTGACTGAGCAATTCAGATGTTTTTTAGGTATGCATTATATGCTCATGAATTTTTGGCCATTGCTCTGGGGCAATTAGAGACGTCACCAGATCCTGTTTCAGAAATATGCCACTAGGTTCGCTTTCGTCACCCAGCTCTGATGCGGGATAGGCACTGAAAAAGTAGCCAGTGCTTAATTTCTTTTTAATTCTGACACAAAGTAAAACACCTCAAAACATATTTTACTCATCAAATTACCCAGATGTCATGATATGCTACAAAGAAATTACAATATGGGAGCCCTTTGATTATATATATATATTATAAGTGTCATTTTGTAAACTCAGCTTTCGTCAGTTTACTCATCTCTGTAAGCTTAACATAGAGACAAAACCTAGGCAATTTTACTTGAACCTAAAGTAAGATAACAATGATTAAAATATTTGTCATTCGTTAGTATCCACAAAAGAAAATAGATATGTAGCAGCATATTTAGCAGCACCTTTCAATATGCTGCCCTGGCTGACGTACGACTTTTCCTAACAATACTGACCTGTTGGACATCTTGATCATCTTAGTAAGCAAAGTCTAACACAAATAATTATTTTGATTGTTTCTCTGGCTCCACTGCACAGTTTAGTAAGTTTACACTTCAACTCCTCGTACTCTGTTATGGTTATAGTGTCGTACCGCACTACCGTTTGTTTGGATTAATATGGCTGATTCACCAACTAAACAATCACTCAGTACATTATTTTCGGTGGAACTGCTTACTTCTTTAAAGCATGGTAAAACACACACATCAGAAGTCCTGAAGGTAATCTCCTTTTACTAACTGCACATGATTTATTCAAATATATGTAAACAGAGAGCACACTATTTTAGTCCCCAAGCTAAGATTCTCCGAAAGCCTGGTTAATCTTTCTTTACAGGTATATATACAGTATATATGCGCTTGATTGAATAGGGAAAAATATTCCCATAAATAGCAATATTATTATAAACTTAGTATTAGGTACAATTTCACAGGTCTTTAAATCCCCACAATAATATTAAATCGAGGCAGGGCGACACTAGACCACCTGGTGGCAGACCTGTGAAACAGGATTTGGTGAAGCTTCTAATTCCTGTCAAACTATTTTCGGGAGTCTGATCTTTTAACGAATTGTTGACTTGGTATGAAGAATTCCATGCCAGTTTGTATTAAGGAATCAATATGGTACTGGGTAGAACTGATATCACTAGAGAAGAAAGACTACCATGGAATATCAGCAAGATAATTTCTAAATCCATCCCATTCTGCCCTATCAAAGTGCCATCGGGTCACCCTGACAGGTTCAGGACAGGGAGGTTTGGGGGAACTGACTAAGGAGACTTTGATGAGATTGTGGTCAGAGAATCCCAGTGGTGATAGTGCTTCTATCCTGTATTGATTCGGATTATCTATCTGAATCTGATCCAAGAGATAGGTGCTATGGTCAGGATTATCTGGTATTCTGGTTGGTTGTTTTACCAACTGCATGACATTAAATGATTTTGCAGACAGCTCCCATTCTAGACCAGTATCGTCAGTCCTGGCAGAATGAAATAGCCATTCTACATTATGTACATTAAAATCACCAAAAATCTCAGTGCTCACGGTGAGGTTAACCCGCCCCGTCCCGACCACTTTTCAACCACTGGTACCCCCGAATCCCGACCATTTTTCACCTTTTTTTTTTTTTCTGCTTAAACTTTCGCTTTTGGTCAGAAACAATGGTCGGTGGCAAAGAAATTGGTCCCAGGGGTCCCTAATTAGCTTAACCAGGTATGCCTTGGTCCCACCTGGCCCCGTGTTCTCCCTAGGCGGTCTGAGCCTCAAACGTTTTCTATGGTATTATAAGTCTGGGAAACCAATGAAAGTAAGTAGAAATGAATTTATTACAAACATAAAAACATGTGATAAAAGAGTATAATGGATTTTATACAAAAATAGAGCAGAAATAAGCATTGTACCATCGTGCGAAACGAGCAAAATCGGCCAACTTGGTCATGATGAATCGCTAACATTCTAAAATCATGATACATATAATTTTTTATACTTACATAATACTTCTACAATAACATTATACCATTTTACATTTTATTGAACTGTTTTTACGTATTCACAGGCCTTTTGATAACATTTAGCGTAATGTTAGCGCTTATTTACGTAGTGAGTGAACTCGCTGTGACTGTTGTTTCAACTCGTATTGTGCTTTTTCTACTTACATAATACTTTTCTAATATTATTATACACTTTTCAACTTTATAGAACTGTTTTGAGATTATTTCAGGCCTTACGTAAATATATAGCGTAATAATAGCGCATAATAACACACACGGTGAAGTCGCTATGACAACTATTTCAACTTACAACCTATTTTTGTACTTATATAATAATTCTCCACTAACATTGCACATGTAAACACTTGATATAATTGATATCACATCATTTCTGAACTTACGATGGAACTGAGCGTCATATTTGCGCGTACTTACACAGGGAGTGTTATCGCGATATCATTTGTTTCATCTTACACTAGTAATCAACTTATAAAATACCTTACTACTAACATTACAACATCTTCCACTGTATATAATTCTATCACATACTTACTGACCAGAATGTGGGTGTACTCGTGACATCAATTATGACAACTTACAGTAATGTTCAACTTATACGTTTTATTCATGCTAACATTACACCCGTTTCCACTTTATTTCCTTGCTATCACATATTTACTGACCAGATTTACACAGTGGGTGTAGTTTTGATAACAATTCTTTCCACTTACACTAACCACGTCACCATCATCCCCTTCGTCAGGGTGGGGAGGTGAGGGTGGTGGGGGAGGTTGGGGAGGTGGAGAGCGGCGCCTCTCATCACTCGCACTTCTCTTCCCTCTTCCTTTTCCTTTACCCTTTCCCTTCCCTTTCTTTCCTTTCCCCACATCCTGGGGCTGTGGGGAGGAAGTTTGGGAATATTCAGGGGCGAAAGAAGTGCTGGGGAGTGACTCAACCTCCTCTCCCCTAGGCCTACGAGCACCACGTGCTCGTGCTGCCTCCCTCACACCACTTGCCCCTTCACCCCGCACTATCCCCACACCACTCTCACTTTCACCCCGCGCTGCCGCCACAACACTTTCCCTTTCTCCCAGCAATCCCACCACACCACTTGCCACTTCCCCAGACAAAGTACTTTCACCATACCTTATGTGTCGTCTCGCCCCACCTTCTGATCCTCGTGGTGATATTTTCTCTTTTCCCAACCACGCGGCGATATCACGTCCTAGGCCTCCGTCATCCTCATCATCCTCATCCTCGTCCTTATCAGATTCAGGATGGAGAGATAGCTTTGCATGTGGTTGGGGAGCAGGCTGGCCTTCCCTTGCCTTACGGTATGTCACATACCGCATTTTTCGGGGCGAAGGGACCTCCTCATCACTGCTACTTATTTCTTCCTCTGGCTGGACGTAATCGCGGTCCACCACATCATCATCGAGTGGAGAATCACTGTCTCCAGTGAAGGTTTCCAGGACGGATGCGATTTCCTTGTCTGAGAGACCTTTCCACGCCATGTCTGACCTGGGTCACTGCTAGCAGGTGAGTGACCGAGACAAGGGCGAGCGCGGGTCACGCGGGGTCTAGGACGCTGCCCGCCTGGCGGCAGGTAGGGGAGGCTTGGGTACCCGGGCGAAACGAAAATCTCGCGCGAATTTTGAAAATTGTGGAAATTATGAACCTTGCAATTGCAGGACGTTGAAGTACGTCCCCGGGATTAACTGTGACAAAACGTGAGGACGTGGAAGTACGTCCCCGGGACGCCGCGGGTTAAGGTCAGTCATCTGTGTGTATATGGAGTCAAATATACGGGGTTCTGAAGAAGCATTCAGGGAGCAATAGACTACAGATATATTTGGTAATATTTAGATAATTTAGTTTATACAGTGAATAATGGACTCACTACTTAAGTAGTGAAATTTGAAAATGGCACGAAAATTGGAGGTAAACCAATTATGAAGGCAGACTCAGTCTATACAAAATGATCTGGATAAGTTCATAAACTATAGTGAAAAAATGCAGATGAAATTTAATTTAATGTTGATAAATGTATGGTAAAACAAGCTGGCAATGAAAACATTAATTATCAATATGGCATGTTCAATATCCCACCAGTGGAAGTAAATGATGAGAAGGATCTAGAAGATAATATCAGTAACGACCTCAGAAACTCAAAGTTGTATAGCAGCCAGTAAGAAGGCAAGCAAAATGCTCGGCTTCATCTCAAACTAACTTTGATCATAAACTGCCTGATGTAATTTCTAAGCTTTATACGTCATTATATTCACACACACAGCATACTGTGTACAGGAATGGTCCCCGAATCTCGTTATGGGCGAATACAGATTCGGGAGAGTGCAGCGCAGGAGCACATAAATTATCCCATCGCTGAGAAATTTACACAACGAAGAGTGCCTAAAGAAACTACGTATGTTTTCTTTGGGAAACCGACGACTCTGAGAATTGACACAAGCTTTTAAGATTCTTAACAAATTTGTTGGTGTTAGATATGATAATTTGTTCGAAATACAGAATGATACTGTGCCTAGAAATAATGAAATGAAACTCATTTTAGTGCAAAAACTATTAATACATTTAAAATTTGAAGACAAATATATTTAAACTATAGGCCATAACTAACATAGTGTTGTTTATTTCCAGGTTTGAATGTATGCTGACGACAGGCAAACATTTTTTTTTTTTTTAAATAAGGATAACATTCGACGATTGCGTTGGCTTTTTTTACAGATCTGTGCAACAGATATTACACAGTGCATAGTCGATCTTCTTCTGCCTCTCCTATAAAACTTCCATGTATGTTCTTGCTGACAAATATGACGTTTATCTTTTACCTTTTTCCTGCCGGTTTAACCGGATGGTAGAATTAACCTAAGCAGATTTTTTTTTTTTTCTGCAGATAACCTCGTCATGGGCCAATAGGCCTCCTGTTATCTGTACTTCCTATGTACCCTTACGTACTCCCCGATCTCCATTTTTCCTCAGTTTTCTGCCTCCGTATCTCCGACACATTTATGCCTCCTCTCTTTCCTCAAACTACTGCTCTCCCTTTCAGCGCTCTTCCATCTCTATTTACTCTACTTCCCTTTTGCTCAGCCCCCTTCCCTTCTCTTCTCCCCTCTTCCCTTTGTTGTCTTCTTGAACCTCCAAACACCTCTCAGTCTCCATCTCTTCACTGCCTCCCTCTCTCCTAAAGATTCCTTGCTCCTTCTTCTTCCTGTTTTCTGCCTCTTCCTCTTTCTCTGCCCTGATCCCATCCTTCCTCCTCCTGACTGAATCTTCCTCTCTTCCCCTCATCTCTCAGTTCATCTCATCTTCCATCATTTTCTCCAAAGAGAGGGGACAAAGGAATAGAAAAAGATTTAAGTTGGATGGGTGGGAGTAAGTGGGGAAGGGGAGATTGGATGGGAATGGGAGGAGCCTCATGGGGAGTCATGGGGTGTAGGAGGATATTGGCAGGGAATCAGGAAGAGAATGTGGGATAAGAGGAAGGAATGTAAGGGAGACTTAGTGGAATAGTAAAGCAAACTGGGAGACGACGACAAGAAGGGAAGCAATGACAGTGAGAGTGAGATGCAATGAGAGGTACAAAGGGTACAAAGGAAAGCAAACAGCAACAGACCTTATGGTCCTGTCGAGGCTGTTTGAGCTAACTCTACATGCTGAAGGTTAAGGATAGTAAAGCAAGAAGCAGTGAGAGGGGTAGAGGTACGGTAGTAAGAGAGAGGGATGCAGTGAGGGGAGAGAGAAACAGTGAGAGGTAATGATTCAGTGAGGAGGAAAGTGGAAGAGAGGCACTGACAAATTGGCAAGAAAGGAGAGAGAGAGAGAGAGAGAGAGAGAGAGAGAGAGAGAGACAGACAGACAGACAGACAGAGACAGAGACAGACAGACAGACAGACAGAGGGTGGAAGGAAGGGAGGGGGAGAGAGGCCATAAGGGTATTAACGAGAGATCATAGTATAAGGACTTACAAGACGGCTTCTCCTCATCACAACTTGTCTCATTGTCTGTTGAGAGGGAGGGAGGCGGGGTGTTTCTCTCTCTCTCTCTCTCTCTCTCTCTCTCTGAAGCCTAACCGTTTGCACGTTTCTTTTTATTTCACATAAAAGCCCCCGAATTATCTGAACATCCAACAGATACTCAGTTTGTCGACACTTAAGTAAAAAAAATAAATAAATTATTCTCAAATCATTCTCCGCACATTTTCCTATCAAACAACTCTACCATTCTCGTGTCAGATTCTCAGCGTCCTCAACATTCAAACGTCTCTCTCTCTCTCTCTCTCTCTCTCTCTCTCACACTTAACATATCCATGCACTTTTCGCTTGACCTACCACGGTTCCTCTGTTTCCCTAGGTCTTCATTTTCCCATCACTCTCCTTCTACGATTTTCTGCTTCAGCTATCACGATCCAGTCTCCCTTGTCCTCTGTGGTTTGTTCACATTGCATCCTCATTATATGTGCTCCAGTCATTTTCCCTTCTGTCTGTCTGTGTGTCTGTCTGTGTGTCTGTCTGTCTGTCTGTCTCTCTCTCTCTCTCTCTCTCTCTCTCTCTCTCTCTCTCTCTCTCTCTCCATTTTTCTGTGTTCTTTACCTTTATCTCTCTTTATACTCTCTTGTTCTTTTTCCTCGCTTTTTCACCTCCGCCAACGATGTTGGAGGAGGTTATGTATTCACTTATAGTCGTCAATTTGTTTATTTGTTTGTCCATACGATGTCTCCAAAAGTTCTCAGTGAATTTCGATGAAATTTTGTGGAAGGGTGGGCCATGGGACAAGAAGGAACTGATTAAATTTTGAGGCGGACCTGGATCCGGATCCTATGTATCCCGCTCAATATAAGTTCTCAATGGATTTCAATGATATTTTGTGGATGGATGAGCCATGGGCCAAGAAAGAATTGATTAAATTTGAAGGAGCATCCGGATCAGTATTCGGCATTGACGGAGGTATGCACACTCTGAATGCTCTCTAGTTTCTGTATCTTCGCCGTTCTTTATCTCCTTCCCTGCTTCCTCCGCCTTCCACTCTTCACTCTACGCTTTTCTCCCTTCCCCTCCACCTACCTAACTGCCAGTCTGCCTCAGCTGTTCTACTGTTGCACATAGATCTCCATACTAAGTGACAAGGGGAACAAGCCAACTTGATTATACGGCTGTTGTAAAGGGAGGCAGGCAGAGAGGGTGCGGGGAGGGAGAGAGAGGAAGAAGACAGGAGTGAGAGAGGCATAGAATATGGAAACATGGAAATGGTGCACGAAATCGAATGGAATGAGACAGGCATGTAGGAAAAAGAAATAACGGAAAGAGGCGTGAGAGAAAATGGGGAGACAAATGAAACCAAAAGAAGTTTGGCATGTAGGAAAAAGGGAAGTAGTAGTGACAAACAAGGCATGAATGAGACACCTAAACATGCAGAGGGAAAACGGGACTGCCCTAATTGCAACCACAGTTTTGATCAAATCTGAAAACAAAGCTAATCTACTCCTTTCTGAATTTGGCCATCCTAATAGTTGCCAAACACAGGGTCAAAACGATAATCGAATGACTTTCTTTGACCAGTTACTTGTATCAGAGCTTGCCCTATTAGAAAATACTGCAGTGCAGTTATCGACTGTCAAACACTATAGTTCTTTCATTTTAACTTGGCCCATAATTCTGTAGTTTTACAGCTTATAGCTCAGTGGCAGAGTAAGACAAGACCATGGCTGTACATTCTTTCCACCGCACACTTTCGTGACAAGTAACATAACCTACTGTTCAACTCTTACAATAATTCACTATCTGATGGACAAAATACAGTTTTAAGCCAGCTTACAGTAAAAAAGAACATATTCGTATGCAGTAGAAAGTGACAGATCTCCCTGTACCTCGGTACTGAAAGTTGTGACAGAAGACAAAATTACATTTTCAAGTGCATTTTTATTCATGTGCATGTTAAGAGTTTATCAATATAATAATAATAATAATAATAATAATAATTGTTGTTGTTGGTGTTGTTGCCGTTGTTACAGTATTACTATTATTGTTGTTGTTATGAATGAGCGACTGAGGGTTACAGTTGGTGTACCAGTATGGGCGAAAAATTACAATAAGCGGCCTGGTCTGACCCAATCCGACCTGATCCAACGGTCAAGCTTTTCAGAAGCTAATAATATCTAATCTAATAAAGCTTGAGAAGTTATTTTCCTCTAGATGTTGGCTCAATAGTTCAGTTTTGTGCTTTATGATTCACATAACCATTGTCGCATCACAACACTATGCAAAAGGGAAAACATTTACAAAACTAGCTCCTAATGCATGACAACGAGTATCATACTGGTTACTGTTGTTGTTACCTCGCCCGGGGCTGAGTCTGGCGAGGTATTGTATTTGGTCGAGTTTCTTTGCTTATTTGTTTGTTTGTTTGTTAGCAACATTACGAAACAACAGCTGAATGAAATTAGGCCTATATGAAACTTTCAGGATATGTAGGCACTGGTTCCAAAGAAAGTGATTAAATTTTGGATGTCATCGAGTGACCCTGAAAGGTCAAAATCAAGCTCATGGATTTTCAGAGGGCTATAATTTGAAATCTGTTGAAGATAGAGATATTTACTACTGTCAGCATAGAGGAACTCCCATATGGGCTTTCACATGGCACAAAGACCTTTGACCTTGAGTGACCTTGAAAAGTCAAACTCAAGGTCTTGGATATTCAAAGGGCTATAACTCAAAACTGGTTGAAGATATAGAGATATTTACTGTTATCAAAATATAGGATGTCCCATAGGGGTATTTAACCCGCGCCGTCCCGAGGACGTACTTCCACGTCCTCACGTTTTGTCACAGCTAATCCCGAGGACGTACTTCAACGTCCTGCAATTGCAAGGTTCATAATTTCCACAATTTTCAATTTTCGCGAGTCATTTTTGGTACGTATACACGGGACACCTGCCTCAACAAGATGCCAGGCAGAGACAATGCCTTACCCAGCATAACCTCCTCCCCCCCCCTGCATGCCCTTTTCTCAGCAATTCACCTGTTATCAGTGACCTGGCCAGTATAGCCATGTCATGCCACGGTACGAAATTCAGGGCCAGAGTGATTCCCCAATCAATGACAATGTGGAGGACAAACTTTACATAGCATTAGAGGAAGAAACAGTTAGAAATGATGATCAGGTAATGTGGCAAAAAAAGGTCAGGTATTAGTGAGCGAAACAATGCTTATAATGCCTATATTACTGCTTGAAAACCAATATACTCTTGTACTACATATAAATTCGTAACAGTAAATAAATAAATACCGTTTATGAGTGGTGTGAAATAGTTATCCTCCCATAGAACTCGTTTTCTTTTGTGCCAGCCTGATAGAAAACCCAGTAAAGTAAGGAGGCTCTCCTACCTGTAATGAGTATTTTAAACCTCAGGTGAGCGATTTCTCTATGAATTTTCGATGTTTCTCACCAAAAGCGAAAGTTTTAGCAAAAAAAAAAAAGGTCGAAAATTGCCCGGGATTGGGGGGTACCAGTGGTCGAAAAGTGGCCGGGACGGGGCGGGTTAAATTGGTACCATGATCTTTGACCTTAAACGACCTTGAAAGGTGAAACTCAAGGTCACGAATATTAACCCGTCACGTCCCGAGCTATTTCGCACCTCCGACACCCCACAATCCCGAGGTATTTTCGATTTTTTTTTTTTTTTTTGGCTAAAACTGCTTTTGGTGAAAAACATCGAAAATTCATAGAGAAATCGCTCACCTAAGGTTTAACCCGCCCCGTCCCGGAGACGTGAATTCATGTCCTCACATGATGTGCACTCATATCCTGGAGACGTAAATTAATGCGGCAACATTGCAAGGACATTGCAAGGTCCCTCATTTGCACAATTTTCAATTTTCGCGAGTGATTTTTAGCACGTATACATGGGACACCTTCCTCTACAAGATGCCAGGCAGGGACAATGCCTCACCCAGCATGACCTCCTCCCCCCCCCTGCATGACTTTTTCTCAACAATTCACCTGTTATCAGTGACCTGGCCAGTAAAGCCATGTCATGCCACGGTACGAAATTCAAGGCCAGAGTGATTCCCCAGTTGATGACAATGTGGAGGACAAACATTAGGGGAAGAAACAGTCAGAAATGATGATCAGGTAATGTGGCAAAAAAAGGTCAGGAATGGTGATGAGTTAGTGAGTGAAACAATGCTTATAATGCCTATATTACCGTTTGAAAACCAATATACTCTCGTACTACATATAAATTCGTACCAAATAAATAAATAAATACCGATTATGAGTGGTGTAGAATAGTTATCCTCCCATAGAACTCGTTTTCTTTGCAGCCAGCCTGATAGAAAACCCAGTAATGTAAGGAGGTACTCCTACCTCAATCGAGTATTTTAAACTTCAGGTGAGCGATTTCTCTATGAATTTTCGATGTTTCTCACCAAAAGCGGATGTTTGAGCCAAAAAAAAAAAAAAGGTCCAAAAATGTCAGGACTAGGGCGTACCACTGCCCAGAAAACGTCGGGATGGGGTGGGTTAAAATACTCGATCCAGGTAGCAGTACCTCTTTACCCTACTGGGTTTTCTAACAGCCTGGCACCAAAGAAAACGAGTTCTATGGGAGGGCAACTATTTCACTCATAAATGGTATTTATTTATTTACTTGGTACGAATTTATATGTAGTACGAGAGTATATTGGTTTTCAAATAGTAATATAGGCATTATAAGCATTGTTTCACTCACTGACTCATCACCATAACTGACCTTTTTTTGCCACATTACCTGATCATCATTTCTGACTGTTTCTTCCTCTAATGCTATGTAAACTTTGTCCTCCACATTGTCATCAATTGGGGAATCACTCTGGCCGTGAATGTCTTTATTGGCCAGGTCACTGGTAACAGGTGAATTGCTGAGACAATGGCATGCAGGGGGGGGGTTTGAGGTTATGCGGTGTAAGGCTTTGTCCCTGCTTGGCATCTTGTAGAGGAATAGAGGAAGGTGTCCCGTGTATACGTATGAAAAATCACGCGCGAAAATTGAAAATTGTGCAATTATGAACCTTGCAATTGTGCAACATACCAGTACGCTGACGGGACTGGCAAATGCAAAATGTTGCAACGTACCCATACGTCGACGGGACGCCTCTGGTTAAGAGTGAGGTTCGTTGTGCCTGGCAGGACTTGTTATATATTATTATTATTATTATCATCATCCATCCATCCATCACCCAACCCTACATTGCCCAGTGAGGAGCGTAGGAGCCCAGGGCTAGGCAGTTGGTCCCAACATTTAAGATGACAGTGATTATTATTTTATTATTATTATTATCATCACTGATACTATTATTAGCCCTCTTGGTATTTTTCCAGTTAATGTACAGTATCTTTGCTGACCACAACGATCTTGCTTAATCAAGGAAAGCTCTTCAGTCTGTAAAATATCATATGAATAAAATTAAATAAACAAAATGTAAAAATAAATGACCACATAAAACTTCATCAAATCAAGAAGTTCAGAACAATATGAATTTCAAGGACTTTCTTATTTTTTATTTTTTTTCCAGTAAAGGCTTAAAAACTTCTTCCAAGAGGCCCAGCAGTCAACCTACATACTACACACCTTCCATTTTAGTGCTATCGCCCACCATCCACAATGAACACATGCCGGAGCTGCCTCATTCTGGATTGGTGTATTGGTATAAGCGAGTCATTTTACAAAAGAACTGTAAATTATACTTTAACGAACTTCAAATCCTTAACCCCTAAACACTGCCTGACATGTATAACCATCATGATTTTGGGCGTAGAGCAACGTCGGTAGACGTATATAGCCGCAAGCGTCTTCCCGCCACCCTTTGAAATTAAACTTATCCATACTCATTGACGGGACCACCTGGAGACCTGGGGATACTTTCATTTTAAAGAGTATGAGTTTGTGAGTCTTAAGTATCTTAATTTTATTCTCTAGCTGTTTCAGTTTGACAGATATTAGGGTTTGAAGTAAGGGTTTTTTTTTTCCATCACGCATATCCCCCGTAGGGAGGAGCGTGGATCATCGGAAAACCCCCGGCATGTTGGAGTTAAACGGTTTCATCCCCCCAGCCAGATATCGAACTAGCGTCCACTGGGAGGACAGACCACCTAGCTAACCACTCGAACACCATCTCTCCCAGTAAGGTACAAGGCCTCTATATTTGTTCTCATTATTCTGCAACCCTACTGAAGTTCCATTGATGAGACGTATTGACTCTCTCACCCGCAAACACTCCCACTTCAGTAAAACACATTTACGTACACATATCGCTCTATACTCAAATGCCACTCAACACCAATTCCCTTGCATGTAGCTCAGAAGGACTACGTTTTTCTGCCTCACGGAGCTGTGTCCTTATGGGACCCGTATGTCATGGTCTTAACCCTCTCAGGTCTCAAATAGGTCCCGAGGTCATGTTTGACACACATTTTATTGAAAAAAGTCAGGGTTTGCAAATAAAGAAAAAAATATCATATTCATGCACAAGGAAGTAATACACATCTGCCTTTAAAACATTAGAGCTCTACTCACCATACAAGTGCTGCAAAAATGATGGAAAGTTGCATAGCACGTGGTGTGTGGTAGCGTGTGAGCATTGCCATCTCGGTGGGTAGGTGATTTCTTGGTGCGTAGGCGACATGATTGCATTGTTTGTTTCCATGTTTTTCCATATAAAAACAGAGCACTAATATATGTACATTATACCTCACGTGATTTGTGAATGGTCTTGAGATGTTTTCTTTACAAACAACAAACTAAACAGTTACAAGATCCTTATAAAATTATCACTTACTAGTTACTACTGACCAATTTGTTTTACTTTGCTCTTATTTTGCTTAGTACTGTCCAAGTCTGTGGGGGTGAGGACATGGGGGTAAGCCTACGAGCTTGCCTTTTGTATGTACGTATGTTTAGTTTATTGTTGCTAACTATATCATCCTGTGTACTTACAGGCAACAGTAGAGACAATGATCAAATATTTATTTCTCAATTGACGGTGTTATAAGTATAACCAGGAAATGTGAGAAACTCATGAAATATAAATCAGAAAAAAGTAAGAGGACACTAACAATCATTTGTGAATGAAAAAGGCAACACTTGCTGCACATGTATCTCCTCATGGTAGCAAATAAATGCATGGTACATGTATAAAAGGCTACAGAAACAACCTTAGAAACCTAAAATCATAGATCTGTATTTATTTTCCCTCAATCAGACACTCTAACACCCAGGAAATGAATAACTAGTGATACATACAACGCAGAAATCTCTTGCTTGCCTGTGACGCGGCACTATGTGCAGAGGCGGGAGGCAGGGGGTGGGAAATTGGAGGGAGAGTGGAGGGTGGAGGGTGGGAGGTAGAGGGGTGGGGGATCGGTGGGAGGTAGGAGGGTGGAGGAAGTAGGGGGTGGGGGATTGGAGGGACAGTGGAGGTGGAAGGGTGGGAGGTAGAGGGGTGGGGGATCGGTGGGAGGTAGGAGGGTGGAGGAAGGGGAATATGAAAGGGAGGAGGGAGGTGAGAGAGAGAGAGAGAGAGAGAGAGAGAGAGAGAGAGAGAAAGAGAAAGAGAGGGGGGCCAGTTGGGGGGGTGCTGTTTTTTTTTTTTATGCGAGGAAGAAGGAACCAAAGGCCATGAGCCCGCAGTAACGGTTCCCTCCAAGAGAAAAACAAAATACAATAGAGTAAAATTCAAGATCCGATCAATTTGAGATGCCTGGACACACTGCGTTTGAAAGACTGGAGATCATAGGCAGCAGGAAATACAGACAGAGGGAGACAGTTCCAGAGCTGACCTGTTGCATAAATGAAAGACTGGGAGTAACGGTTAACTCTTGCATTAGAGAGTTGGACAGAAAAGGGATGAGAGTTTGCTGCCAGACGGGTGCTACGCGCCCGTCGTAGAGGTGGAGAAATGCAAGCAGACAGTTCAGAGGAGCAGTGACCATTAAAGTAGCGATAGAAAAGAGATAAAGATGCAACAGTGCGGTGAAGAGACAGAGGTTGAAGGGAGTCAGTAAGAGGAGGAGAGTTAATGAGACGAAAAGCCTTTGACTCCACCCTACTGAGAAGAGCTGTATGTGGGGAGCCTCCCCTCATATGAGAGCCGCACTCCACACAGGGGCGGATAAAACCCCTGTATAGAGTCAACAATTGTGCAGGGGTAAAGAAAGAGCGGAGTCGGCCCAGCACACCCAATCTCTTGGAAGCAGATTTTACAAGAGATGTAATATGATCTTTCCAAGACAAGTCCTGAGTAAATGAAACCCCAAGCATGTTCAAGGATGAGGCAGGATTAAGCTGAATATTATTGAACATTAGTGGGTATACCTGTGGAAGATTTTGTCGGGTTGATAGGTGTAAGAACTGAGTCTTAGATGCATTAAAGACAACCATATTATTTTTACCCCAATCAGAGATACGAGCCAAGTCAGACATTAAGTGTGCCATAGCCTAATCCCTTGTTTGTTGAAGTAACTGTTGAGATGGGCGTTGCGGGAACCGAATGGAAAGGTGAAGGGTGGAGTCATCAGCATATGAGTGGATAGGGTTAGATGTACAGCTTAGAAGATCATTGATGAATAAAAGGAAGAGAGTTGGTGATAGAACAGAGCCCTGAGGAACACCACTGTTGATAGATCTAGGAGAAGAACGATGGCCGTCTACAACAGCGGCTATAGAACGACCAGAAAGGAAGCTAGCGATGAAGGCACAGATAGAAGGATAGAAACCGTAGGAGGGCAGTTTGGAAATTAAAGATTTATGCCAGACTTGATCGAAAGCCTTTGAGATGTCAAGTGCAAAGCTTGGAACTAACCTTTTCTGGTATATCGTGTGCATTTTTATTTTTTTAGAGCTCTATGTTGTTTCATCGTTTTTATTTTCTTTGGCTGAGGGTGTATGAGAATTAGGTGAGCTCTTGCTGATAAAGAAGGAACAGTATTAAGAAGTGAAACTTTTAAAGAAAAATAATAATAAAACAAGACACCCACCTGAAATTTGGGCAAACATCTATCTTACCGTATATTTTGAAGGGGATTTTAACAGATCCCCGAGGCTTCCGTTAACACATCCTTTGTCTAAGTGTCATGAAAAATAGTCTGAACTAATACCTTACGAGCACAACTAAAGAAAAAACGTCACACAGAAGCAAGTCATGTTTCTGTAAGCCTTAAAGTTTTTCACATAATATGCAACTACGTTTGCTCAAAGTGCTAAGTGTAAAAAGGCAGAAATTGGCCATTTTTCACGCCTATAATGGTGATAGGATGTTAAAATGTGATGTTTGGTGAGGGCAAACAGGATATGTAATGGCGAGTCAACACGTATGGGTGGTAGTCAGGCGAGGGTCCCGTTGCTGTGATGGTCAGGTCTGCATTTTGTCGGTAACGAAGAAACGATGAGTGAACAGTGCCAAGAGAGAAACGAGAGAGAAGGGTAAAGGAGGGATGGAAAGGTAGTCAAAACTGTGCCAGGAGATAAAATAGAGAGAGAAAGGTAACGAAGGAAGAGAAAGGGAAAGAAAACTGTGCTAGGAGACAGCGAAAGGAAAAAGATGAAGTCACAAAGAGAGGAGGAAGAGACAGGAAAAATCATATAAGTAAACAAAAAAACGTGGAAAAAGGAGAGACAGTAGGGTTCCCAGTGAAAGAGAAGGGAGAATGACAAAGGACAACTACAAGGAAAGAGAGTTTGGAAAGAGTGACAGAAGGGAAGAATGAGATATGTGGCGAGAGAGGACGGTTAAAGGGTGGTGATTGTACGATGAAACTCAAATACGAGATAACAATAAATCTACGGAACTCAATTGCAGACTGCGCTTGTGAAAAATTTAAGCAGGAAGGGAAAAGTAGATTATAAACAAAGGATGCCGAACTAATACATGATTCTGCAGAGTTATTTTGCATTATAAATGTAATATAGAAACAGTTACGGTCACAACCAGTTCTCCATTTACCCATTTCCTGTGTAAAGGTCCATTCATTACGAGAATGTATTTTAATTTAATCCAGGCAACACAAAGTGACAGTCCCTCCAGCATACAGACTTACTTTGTGTTTCGTTTCGGATAATGATAGATTTCACTCAGCTGGTGAAAGACCCTCCGTGATGAGGGGTTAGAAGTAGCCTCCTTTATTTCAGTTTAAGAAGGATGGCCCAGGGCTAAATTAGCTCATTAAGAAATATTTATGTAATGGTCACTTAACTTGAAAGTGAAGGTGCTTTGTAGTAATTCAGAGCGATTATAGAATTATGAAAATTAGTACCGTGCTCGTTCTGGTGGATGGAGGTTAGCATGTTTCTCCTGCATGGAAATGCTTTTGTTTACAGTGCCCGTTTTGTCTTCAGCAGCATGTTCTTAGCAGTGGGTATTAATAAATTATCTGAGAGAAACGACTGTACTTTCTTCGGCTTAGGTTAATTCATTCATATCAGTATTTATTTTACTCAAATCACATCGTGAAGACATTATTTTTGTTATTACTTTTATTATAAGATACTAAAGGGAGTTTGTAGGTAAGAAATTATGAGTAATGATAAGAATATCCAACAGGTAATGCGGTTGACGGGGATGCCAGCAGACACAGTTTGGCATTATGCAAATAAAGTGAATTCCAGTGGTAATCGAACATTACCAAATAATACTTTAACATGTAATTTCGTTTTATCAAGGTAATTTCAGTAAGCTAGATGACCACGTCCACTGCATGCATAATGACAACGAGCGAAAGGCAGTGTATAAACTAGGCCACACCAACTTCATTCTCACTGTACAGTCGAGGTTCCAAAAACTTTCATACTGATCTTGTTAGTGTGCTCTCTTGCAACTAATGAGATTCCAAGGGAGTACAGAAATGCATATCGTCCTTTTTGGGGGTGCAGGGGTCTGAGACTGGGTTATCATCGTCTAAAACATGTTCGAAGAGGTGACTGAAAAATCTGTCAAAAGTCCTCACACCTCGTATGGATCAGAATAGATGTGATTACTGGATGATTTTCTCCTTGATTGAGGATTTAGACCATCAGATGTTTAACGTTCTTCAGACAAGCTCATTCAGTGACCACGACTGCCTAAATTTAGCCTAAATTAACTTAACCTAACCAGACCTAAACAAACCTTAACCTAACCAAACCCAACATTATCCTAGAGCAACCTAACCTAAATAAACCCAAACTAACTAACCATAGTTCACGAAATGCCTGATTTCACAATCTGCCTGTACACACACACACACACACACAAACACACACACACACACACACACACACACACACACACACACACACACACACATATATATATATATATATATATATATATATATATATATATTTATATCTATATATATATATATATATATATATATATATATATATATATACACACTATCTATATATTATCTATATAAACAGCTCTCTGTGTGTGTGTGTGTGTGTGTGTGTGTGTGTGTGTGTGTGTGGAATGTAAGGGAGAGCGAATGATGAGGTGAAAGAGAGAGTGTCCAGGTGCTTGAGGATGCGAAAGTTGATGTATGCGAAATAACTGAAACGAAATGGAGAGGTGAGAGTGTGAGAAAATGGGAGTATGGATGGGGTATATGTGCAGGAGTAGGTGAGAATGAGAGGGCAAAAGAAGGAGTATGTATAGTTGTGAGTAAAAGATGGAAGAAGAGCATAAAAGAGTATGGATCAGTTGGGTCAAGGATTGTGTGGGTAAGATAGAAAGGTGAAATACGAATGTGGGCGATTGTGTGTGTGCATGTGCTAATGCAAGATCATGCAAGCAGAGTGAGAGAAGAGTTCTGGACAAATGTGGAAGTGTGCATGGAAAAGTTTGGAAGGAATGAGAGAGTGTTTTTGATCGGTGATATGAATGATAAAGTAGGGAATGTGAAGGTGGATGGAATAGTTGGTGAGTGGGATGTGCCTGCTGAGATAGATGAGAATGGCAGTGCGTTAGTGGACATTTGTGCCCCCTCCAGGCACAAAATGATCCACAGGAATACATGGCGAGTGATGAGAAGGGTGGGTGGTGAAGTGAATGAAAGGAAGGCAATGACTGATTATGTGTGTGTAGATGAAAGGATGCGAAAATGTGTAATGGATGCAAGAGCTTATAGAGGTTGGGGGAGTGGACTTTCTAACCACTACTTGGTGGTGGCCAGAATCAAGGTCCAATTAGGATGGAGAAATAGAAGAAGAGAAGGACGGGAACAAGGAGTATTTGTAAGGAGAGTGGAAAGGTTACAAGATGATGAGAAAAAGGCAGAGAATAAGAGAGCAGTGGAGGAACGATTGGGCAAATATGAACTGTGTAACGCTCCTTTTTCCTCAGGGTTTGAAACTCGCGGTGGATTTTGTGGATTTCGTGGAGTGTTGTTAGGTAGGAAAATTAGGGTAAGGATTATGTTAAGGTATTATTGTATTATGAGTCTATATTTTTTTTATTTATGTTTTTCTACCCCAATTTGTCGACTGTTGAGTGGGGAATTAAGTATGTTGAAATGTTTTTGTGTAATGCATCATCCTTGGGGGTGGCTATAACTCCACTAGCCGTGAGCTTCGAAAAACCCATAGTCAAGTAACCTTTTTAAAATTAGTTGTTTAAGCCAATGTGAGAGCCTGCAATAATTGCTTACCAATCTACCTTGCTGCCAGCTGTTTCTAAACTCACGGTTCAGACAGATTTGGTTATTCGTATGTGAATATAAATAAAGGAAAATTGTTGAGTTGGCAACCTGCACTTCCTGGGATGGGGGATACCAGGCAGACTGGCAGAGTAACGCCACTTGCCCGGCGCTTCTCTCTCTGTGTACAGGTGAGCTTCCGATGTTCTAGAATTTTTTTGTGTGCTGTTTTTATTTTATAGCTGGGGACATCAGTGTGCAGTGATTTTTTTTTGAGGGGTTTGGTGGAGGAGGTGTGTTAATGTGATCTGAGAATGAATATATTTTGTTTAGTGTTTAATGCTAATGACTTGCCCGGCGCTTCTCTCTCTGTGTACAGGCTACCACGTGTTCTGGATGGCCTTATAAGTCGCGTACTGGGAAATTATTCAGAGATTTGTAGTATGTATTTCTTGGAGTAATGTAATCCAGATCTATTATAGATACTGGGAAATTATTTAGAGATTTGTAGTATATGAGTAGAGTGGTGTAGTGCAGAAACTGTGTGTTGTAAAATCCTTTCATTGTTATTTTTTATGATAAGACAGTCATTATTCCCCGTTTTCATATTAAATTCAGTGTCTGTAATAATATAGAATGGTGTATTTCTTTAAGTAATGTAACTCAGATCTATCATCCCGAACTTTAATCCATCTGATAAAATTATTAGTTATGAATAGGTATTAGTTTTGAATTAGGTAAACTAGTAAGTCAGGGCTTGAATGTGACATCAGAAATTGTGAATTTTGTATGTTATCCCAAAATATTTTGTCATTAAAATTGTGTGCCCCCCTTTCAACGTGCTGTCTCTCTACCCACCGGTTTCGGACGAGGAAGCGTACAAAGAACAACGCCCCACACTACCATTTCATGTTTTTCTTTTTTTAGTCTTTTGTAATGTGTGTCAGGGTCTGTCTTCCGGGTGACTGACCTCGTTGATTAGAGACTTTTCCCCAGGGTTAGATCGTTACACTGGTGGCAGCATCAACGTCATTGTAAGATCCTAATTCACCCCGTTTTAAAGGGGTTGTGACACTGGTGGCAGCTAAGGTGGGATACGTGAAGTCCGAGCTGGTTGTGTTGAGGGAGATAGTGCGTTGTAAGTTAGATAATTCATCTCATTCAATGTTTAAAGATCTAATTTGGGAAAGGTGCATGGAGTCAATTATGAATATTACCAAAGTGGAAGAGAGTGATCAACATAAGATCTGAGAGTGTTAATGGTAGTAGAACATCATGAAAATAAATTTTTAAACATGGATAGAGACGAAGATTTGATTGATTTTGGAAATAAAGGGGTGTACAGTGAGCGAGATGAATCAGAACAGCCAGAGGATTCAGTAGTACGTGGAACCCGAATAATGATAGACGCAATGAGGTGTGTAGTGGATAGATTGGAAGACGTGTCCACCAGGCTGGATGGACTTGAGAGATTGTCGATGAGAGCGGATAATACATCAGTCCCTCCCAGAATTCCATCACCAAATATTACACCAATCACTAGTCATGTAAATACTCGACCTCATGTAGTGACCAGTACCCCAGTTAAATCAACCTCAGATGTCCTGATCAAGCCTCGTGACATAAAAGTCCTCGAATTAGACGCTTTGCAAAGGTTGGATTCAGGGGCCAGATTGCAGATGTTCTTTGAATCGGTGGAACGTTGTACGAATGATTCTGCAGATAGGTTGGAGGTTGCCAAGTCGCGAGTGGATGGAGATTGGGCGGTTATGATTCACACAGCTCAAAATCGTGGGGACATAACGAATTGGGATGACTTCAAGGTGTACCTCACGAAGGAATTTGGTATGGAACTAAATTTTGATCAGGCATGGCGGCAGAATGCTGCATTCCAATACGATTGGTCGCAAAGCCCACAAGCTTTTGTTCATAAGTTTAAGTGTCATTATGCCGCAATTCGAGGAACCTTTCATAATGAGACTTTGCCTGATAGAGATAAACTTCTGAAGCGTAAGTTGTTGCAAGGATTTCCGAGGAAGAGCCGAGATCTTTTGGAGGAGTTCAAGGATGATAGTATTCCTTTAAATAAGTTTCTAGGACATGCAGAAAACGAGAGAGCAATACTCATGCAAACCCAAGCTACCGTTAATTCAATTCCCAACCGACCAGTGAAGGATACTCCTCGAGTTCCCACTAGTGACGACAACTCAAGTAAGAGCGAATTGCAGTCAGTCAGTTCTATTTCGGCAAATTCAAAGGATAGTTTGTCAGGGATCGAGGCTAGATTGGGTCAGATACAGCGAGAAATGAACCGATCAACCTCTTCTGGAACGTTCTCGTCACCTCGTAAATTCTGTGCTTTTTGTCAGTCTAGTACTCACTTCCTTAGAGATTGTTGGAGGAAACCAGAAAGAGGTCAGTGTTTCGATTGCTTGCAATATGGTTGTAGGCGAGGAAATCCGAAATGTCCTGGGAAGCCAAAAGGGAAGACGGTAGTAAGACCAAGTAAGACAGCCTGTAACGTAAAAGCCTCTTCATCTAATGGGGTAGTGAGTTCAGTCCGTAACACCCAGCCTGCGACGGTATCGGCCGACGTATCAGTCTCTGATCCTTCTTTGTGACTAGGCCGAGCAGATACCTCCCCTGTAATCCAGTTAATTGTCAATGGGAAACTCTGCGCCGCCATACTGGACACAGGGAGTGGTGTAACGCTTATTAAGAGAATTTCAGTTCAGAGGTTAGGACTGGAAATAGATAAATCCCGGTGTTTGCCATCCTTAACTGCAGTAAATGGGGATCCGTTGAGACTTCTTGGGATGGTAAATGTTGCTATTCAGGTGGGTGATCAAGAAGTCTGTAAACAATGGATCTCAGTAGTGCCAGATACCTACCTAAATCGAGACTTATTGCTGGGTTGTGACATCATCCAAAGAGCTCCTTTAACTTGGGATCCTCGTAAAAGGGTAATGCTTTGGGGAGGGGCAGCATACGACGTATCTCATGTCCGTGCAACCCGAGCTTGTGTGCAAAGAGTTTGTCTATCCTCTACCGAGTGTACTCTGGATGTTGCGAAGAATTCTGTTCAGTTAAAGGAAGTAGTACGGTTGGAACCATATAAAGTTAAAGTCATCAGAGTCAAAGTGAACGAACAACCTGGATCTAGACTAGTGACGTACCCTCAATCACAGTACTCGTCACAAACTTGCCCCTTGTTGGTAGAGGTCAGGGAGGATCAGACAGTTCCAGTGATGATAGATAATCCTTCTAAGGCAAGTAAGATTCTTAAACAAGGTGCCACTGTAGCCCATTACGATCAATACTCAGGTCCTGTGGATGAGCAGTCTGTCCCAGTAGGTCACACCCGGGTTGAGAGTGAACTAGAACCTCGAAATGATTATGTGGAGGGTAGCGGTACCCGAAGTGAGCGGTTACAGAAACTTATCGGCCTGCAGAATTGGTCTCATCTTCCGGTTGGCCTTCAACAACAATTGTCACAAGTCGTGTTAGCTCATGAGAAGTTATTCATGCTTGATGAGAAGGAATTAGGCAAAATCTCAGGGGAACCCGCTCACATTAGGGTGTCCGACCCAAATCCTTGCAGATCTCCCACATATCGATACCCTGAACACGCAAAGAAAATAATAACGAGTATGCTTGATGATATGGAGCGGAGAGGGGTGATTGAACCCTCAAGTGCAGCATGGCTATCTCCGATCGTTTTGGTGAATAAACCGGATGGGAGTAAGAGAATGTGCTTAGATTTTAGAAAGGTAAATGAACAACTTGCAACAGATCTTTACCCTTTGCCAAGACTAGAGGATTTAGTAAATGTGGCGTCAGGGCATCAATATTATGTCACCCTTGACTTAAAGGATGCCTATTTTCAAGTAGTCCTAGATGAGGAAAGTCGAGATCTAACCACTTTTTCTGATGGAGTTTCATTGTACAGATTTAGAAGATTACCCTTTGGCTTGAGTTGCGCACCTGCCATATTCTCAGACAGCAATGGAAAGGTCAATGTTGGGAATATCTTTAAGAGACAGGAAAAGATCAACTTGGGTGAGAGAGCAGACTAAAGTCAAAGATATTATAGAAGTTATAAAAGAACAGAAATGGAGGTGGGTAGGCCATGTAGCAAGAACAAGGGATAATCGATGGAGCAAGAGGTTGACTGACTGGACACCAAGAGATGGTAAGCGTAGCAGAAAAAGGCCAGACAGGAAGTGGAGAGATGAGATAGAGAAATTTGCAGGGAAAACGTGGCAAAGATTGGCTCAGCCAAGGAAATCGTGGAGAAGGTTGGGGGAGGTCTTTGTTCGGCAGTGGACTTATAGTGGCTGATGATGATGATGATGATGATGATATATATATATATATATATATATATATATATATATATATATATATATATATATATATATATATATTATATATATATATATATATATATATATAGATATAGATAGATAGATAGTGGACATGCTTATCTGTTTGTTAGTTTAAGCCTACGGTGTAACAAAGGGAATAGTGCACTAAATACTAGTATGAATTCTAGACGTTAATAGGCTTTGATAGGTTCTATAACAACAGTGGAACAAACCTTACTTAAGCAGTCATATGATAAAATAATGCTCTATTAAAATTTATCATTTGTATGCAGTTATACACAGATATAATCCTGGTGTTTCTTCAGTACTTCAGAATTTTTGTGGAGTGGATCATTTGGATTCCACGGCTCCAATAAGGTGTTCAATAGATATAATTACCGGAACCCAACCACCCCAACACGCAGTACCAGCACAACTGAATGATGATGCAAATGCCTGAGGAGTAGGGATGTCGCTAGGCAGTGAGCGTCGTTTTGAACATGCTGCATTGCTTAACGACGAGCGTGGAGAGTGAGCGGGGCGACAAACCTCCCCGCTCATTCAGTGTGCCCACCCACATAGGATTTACTGTGTTTTATCGTGTCGCCTCATCCCTCCCCGCTCAAGTCTCCCCGTTCGTCGCGTTCGGTGTGGCCGTACCCTAACGGCATTGTCAAAGGGGAGAAGGTGAAAATGAGGAGAAGCCTGCTATACATGGAGGACATGACTCTGTCTTGAGTTTCCTTACCCTACCATGCTTTTTTCTATCCTACCCTGCATCTCCATGCTCTACCCTACTTCTCTCTACCCTACTCTGTCTTTCTCCGTCATGATTTGGCTTTTCCTACAAACTGTGCATCGCCTTACCCTACCCTACATCTCCCTACTTTACCCTACCTATCCTTACCCTATCCTGCCTTTCTCTACCCTACTCTGCCTTTCCCTACCTTACTCTACCTTTCCTAATTCTACCCTGTCTTTCACTGCCTAGCTTTTCCTTTCCCTACCTGCATCTTCTTACCCAACTCTGCATATTTCAATTCATCCCTGCCTTTCACTACGCTATCTGGCATCTCCCTACTCTACCATGCCTTTCCTTTCCCTACCTGCATCTTTATACCCAACCCTGCATGTCCCGGTTCACCTCTACTTCTCCCTACCCCACCCTTGATTTCCATACTCTAATTTGCTTTTTTCCACCTTACCCTGCCTTTCCCTGCCATGGCTATGAGTTTTCCTACTCAACCCTGCATCTCCTTATTCTACCTTGAAACTCCCAACTCTACCCTGCATCTCCTTACCCTACCCTGCCTTTCCCTACCCTATCCGATCTTTCCCAACCCTACCCTACCTTTCCCAACCTTACCCTGCCTTTCCCTGCCAAGCTTTTCCTTCCCCTACCTGCATCTCCATACACATCGCTGTATACCCCTATTCAGCCATCATCCCCTACCCTACCCTGCATCTCCTTATTCTACCCTGCCGTTCCCTACCCTACTCTGCCTTCCCTTGCCATGCTTTGCCTGTTTCAGCCCTACCTTGTCGATACTAACTTTGAGTGTGCCGAAGCAGTAACAAATGTGAGAAAAATAATCACATACGATGTGGTGTCATCTCGATTACAATTACGCTCAAGTGACAAGTTTAGTGGTAAGTGTAGTGCTGCCATGACTTCCCTTTCATAACCGTACCCTGCCATCCCCTGCCATACTTTGCCTTGCGTTACCGTACTTTGCCTTCCCTCACTCTGTTGTCCTATCTCTCCCAAACCAGCCCTTATTTTACCTACATTACCCTGATTTCCCCCAGCCATGCTCTGCCTTTCCCAGCCGTAACCTGGTGATAATAACCTAGGAGGTGCCGAGTTAGTAATAAATAGTAGAGAAATAAGCACATACATTAATAACTTTCGTGCAGTCGAGTACTACACTTCTCCCTTCGCATGGGAAAACTATGTAAATACAAGTGGCAGCCACTTGCAACACTGCCTCGACCCCGCCTGGGCGCCACGATCTCACCGACCGGAAAAAAAACTCGTTCTCCTTTCGTCTCTGGACCACCTGTGGACTAATCCACGGTTAGTGTGAGGATTGAACTTTGGCTGTAATTTGAAAGTGTTTGGTTACATGTAAATGGGTCAAAACAGTTAGTGAAAACATCCTATTTTCCATATCAGCTGCACCACAGACATGGGTTACAACAACGCCTTCACAGCCTAAAGGTTAAACAAAACAGAGTAAGTGAGATTATTGGTTCACAGATCACAGAGAATTCCTGTTTAGCTGGACCAGCCTTAATGTTAGAAGACGACTTACTCTTTAATTATACAAGTTGGCGAATCGGATAACAAGCTATAGGGTTCCTCTGACGTTGCAGACCCTTCGAAAATCGAACAGGAAAACAGGTAGAAGATACGCCTTAATTGACTAAGATGCCTAAAGCAAATATTGTGGGCACGGTAGAAAGTACAAATTGCTTGTTGTTGTTGTTTTTGTTGTTGACCTATCCCAGTCTTCCTAATCAAGCAGATCAATCAACTGCAGACAGGTAACCTCCCCTGCAGGGTTGTCCCGTGCAGTGAATCGATGTTTTCTTACGGATGACAGCGCCTCGCCACAAGCGAAACGCGGGTATTAGCGTGGAGGTTTGGTTCCTGGGTGGGCGCCGCACTTGTGTCTCCACCCAATTAACAGGGGTACCATAGAAGGCTCCACGTCATCCCCTTATTTGGCTATATAGTTAACTCCCAGCACTGTAAATGATTTCAAGAGTTACAGGAAACCATTTGGCTTGTCACTCAGTGCAGAGCCACCTTAAATAGAGAGAAGAGTAATAAATAGTATCAGGAAGGATGGGAGAAATAGGAAGAGGAGGACAAACACAGAAAGAAGAATGATAGACATGAACTAAACAACAGTAAATCAAGTGAGTGGATGACGATCACCCCCACCTAAGACCACAATTTGCTCGTATAGTGAAGATACCAGTCGGTAATCTGAATCGCGCAGGATGGAATAGATATTATCCGAAATGGTCAATATAGCTTATAAAGCAAAGAAAATACTGATCTGTTTTCATTACAGTATTAGTATAATAACTGCACCGACTAGGAAAGGTCTAAAGCGAGCAATATAAAGTATCCTCATAAAAGCAGAGTGATCTGCGTGGGATAAATTCTTCGGTCATTTTCCAGAAGTCATCGCCTGCAGAGTTAGAGTGCTCCACGCTAAGTGGCTAGATTTATGGTTTTATATATATCACACACACACACACACACACACACACACACACACACACACACACACACACACACACACACACACACAGAAAAAGAAAAAGAAGGAGACAGACAAAGGGCCTTTATATAGTATTAAGTTCGACCTTATTACATACGAGTATCAGTGGGGAACGCCAGTGTAAAATCCTGACCTTGGTGAAGCCTGTTCATTAATGACATTTTCCTGTTCCCTATAATGCATCCATTTCTTTGCCCATTTTCAATATTTTCTGGCCTAATCTGACTTCATTTTAGGCAAAATCATATCAGATTGATCTTTATCAAGTCTGTCTATCTATTACCAGATGCCTTGATTCCGTAAGGGGTGGCCACAAACAAATCGCCTCCACGTCGCCCTGTCCCCCACCATTTCACTGCCCTGCTCGCACCTCACGTCCGCCTCTCTCATATACCTTTCCACTCAATCCCTTCATCTCATCATTGGTGTCTCCCTCCCTCTCCCCCTCCACCTCACTTACATACACTCTCCTCGTCAGTTGCTCATTCTCTATTCGCCATCCTCTACACACGAGCAAACCACCTCAGTGTGCTTCTCCAACCGCTTCCTATCACATCCACATCCACACTACAACGCTTCCTCACTTCTTCATTCGTCAGTCTGTCTCTCCATGTGACTCCATATGCTCCAGTCAAATAACTCATTTCAACTGCTCTCACTTTTGACTTCTGTCCCTCCAACAATGTCCAAGCTTCACTTCACATATTAAAGTTGGTATCACAATACTGTTATGCAACGCCTTCTTTACTTCCATTTTCACTTCCCTGTTTCTTATCATTGCTTTCAAGGAACCAGCAACCTTTCTTCTCTGCTGCACCCTTTCAAGCACTTCAACCTCTAAACATCCATCCTTACTCATCACACTACCCAGGTACTTAAACGCACTCACATTTTCCATTTCCTCCTCATCCAACCTCACTGTACATTCACTGACTTCACATCTCTGTTAGACCATAACTTAATCTTCCTTACATTCACCTTTAGATTCCATTTCTTGCACACTCTCCCAAACTCATCCACCAGGCCTAGCAGCTCCCCTTCGTCTTCACTTAACACAGTATCATCTACAAACAACAGTCAGGGAGTTTCGAAACACCGCCCTCTCCAATTAGGGCCGCTCCAACATCCACTGCCCTACCTTGTCTCTCTTTTATAACCCCATCCATATACAGATTGAACAACCATGGAGACGTGACACAGCCCTGTTTCAATCCAACCTACAAATTGAAAAATTCACTCAGTTCACTATCCACACGCACTGCAGCCTTAGCACTCTCAAACTCTTCACGGAATTCAACAACTTCCCATTTACTCCATATATTCTTAATACTTTCCACAGTCCTTGTCTATCCACCCTGTTATACGGTTCCTCCAGATGCATGAAGGCTGCATACAACTTCTTTCCCTTCTCAAGAAATCTTTCCATTAAAAGTCTAAGAATATCTGACCTACACAACCTCTTCCCTTCCCAAAATCTCCCTGTTCTTCCCCAAATAATGACTCTGTTATTTCCCTAACTCTGTCAATAAGTATCCTACCATATATTTTTCTATTACACAAAGAAGACAAATACCCCTCTGATTACCACATACTACTTTTTCCCCTTTTCCTTTGTACCTGACTCCCAATCCTTCGGGACTCTACCTTCCTCCCAGGCCAATCTGCACATCTTCCACATCCATTCTACTACTATGTCTCCCCCATGCTTCAGCTTTTCGCCACACACCCTATCAATGAGAGCGTTCACGCGACTGGAGAAATACCAGATATCACCGATATTATTATTTTTCAGATGGAAAAAAAATCACATGTCGGACAATGACTGAATGGCCTTTTTCATGCATCTTATATATTGTAAAAATATGTAAATATTCTATTTCTTCCCTATAAAACAGTACTTTGTCAATCCAGCATGAAAAAATAGTAATATAAAAAATTTTTCTTGCAGTTGCAGCCTGGTTTATGAATGCATAGAAATATGTATGTATATCTTTAACCAGCAATAATAGTTATAATTCATACTAAGACATTAAACTCCCTGAGTGTAAGAATAAAACTTAATTCATTTTAAGAAAGCATGTGGATATTTAGTTGCTGCCTCTGGTACAACAAGTTTTCCAAGCAAACCAAAATAGCTGTGTCTTTACTCGCACTGTGATCTTCTCCATCAGCTGGCTTGCTTCGTACATCTGGCAGCGTTAGGCTTCGATACGCCGTAACATTTTAGAGTCTAATAAATATTGAACTATGGACAGACCATATTTGCCATATTTTGTACGTCAGATTATACACGGACGTCATTAGTCATACACCTTTTTTATTATTAGGGTCCAAAAACAGTCTTATTGGCAGACATTGTCCTAACCTTCTTAGGGAAGAATATATAAATATACGAATTTTTCGGCGATATTTTGGGTGAAATAGAACAAGTAAGAGTAATTTACATTTTTTTAAAGGTATTTGCGTACCCAATATCGTAAATATCGATCAGAAAAAGAACACTGAAGTTTAACTAAGATCCCCTTAGCCCGTCAAAACGAAAATGAGACATAGTTTCTGGTGGTGTCTGGCAGATTTTCCACTCAGCGTGAGTGTTTCCATTCCTGGGGCTTTCCCAATTTTGGCTTGCTTCATGGCTTCCATAACTTACAACCTACAGTACTATTTATTTCTCTCTTCTCACATCAATCCGTCTCCCAGCCATTCCCCAGCCACTTGTGCTCACATTATTTTCATTCCTTATGTTCAACAAGTCTTTAAAGTGTTTTCTCCATCTGCTCACTTTTTCTCCCTTCTCCAGTAATACGCTACCATTTCTTTCACTTCCCAACTAACTCTGTTTACCTCTTTCCAAAACATATTTTTACATTCCCTCCACTTTGCATTTAAATTCCTTCCAAACCAGTCATCCACTCTCTTCTTACTCTCTTATTGATCTTTTCACCTCTCTCTTCCTCTCGACATATAACTCTCTTCCGTCTCTCAACTTCTTCCACGCCCGTTTCTCATCCACTTACTATATGCATTCTTCATTTGTGCCACAGCCTGTCTCACCTCTGTATTCCACTATGCTGTTGCCTGTATCCCCTTTCGACTTATCTTCACTCCACACACCACCTCACATGATGTACAGATTCCTTCTGTGAATATCTTGCACACACATTCCAGATCTCCCATCTGCTCCAATCCATATTTACCCAGTCGTTCTTCCACTTTCTTATATTCTGCCTTTTTCCATCCTCTTGTAACCTATCCACCCTCCTTGTATGCACTACTTCATCCTACCCTTCCATTCTTTTATATCTCCATTTCATTTGCACCTTGATTCTCATCACCACCAAGTGGTTATCAGAAAGACCACTCCCCCAAGCTCTATATGCTCTTGCATCCATTGCACACCTCCCCATCCTATCATCCACACAGACATAATCAGTCATTGCATTCCGTTCATTCAGTTCAGCATCCACCCTTTTCATCACTCGCCATGTATACCTATGGATCATTTTGTGCCTGAAGAGGGTATTGGCTATTACCAACCCCCTCCCGGCACAAACAGCCACTAAAGCACTGTCATTCTCATCCATGCTGTCCGTAACATGGAAAGGGCCTATAAAAGGTACCGGAGCAAACCCAGCCCTGAATCACATCTTCTTTATGTTTCTGCCCGGAATCGTGCTAAATCTGTTCTTCGCTCTGCTAAAAATAATTTCGTCCGTGCTAAATGCTCTCAAATCTTCAACTCGAATTCTTCCTGCTCCTTCTGGCACCTTGCCAAAAACCTTTCTAACAACTTTACCTCATCATCCTTCCCTCCTCTTTTCTACTCTGATGACTCTGTGGCTATTTCTTCTATTGATAAAGCAGATCTCTTCACTTAGACTTTCTCCTCCATTTCCACCTTAGACGATTTCCTTTACTTCCCCCCTCTGACTTCCTCATGGCTGGCATTAAAATTTCTTCAGCTGATGTATTATCTGCCATCACTGGCCTCAATACTAACAAGGCATATGGGCCTGATGGAGTCCCTCATGTTGTCCTCACGAACTGTGCTTCTGTGCTTCCACCCTGCATAGGTAAACTCTATCAACTCTGTCTTTCAACTTGTACCTTTCCTTCTCGCTGGAAGTTTGCTCTTCTTCACGCAGTCCGAAAAAGGGTGACCATTCCCAGCCCTCTATCTATCGCCTAACTGCTTTAACATCCTGTGTCTCAAAAGTTTTCGAGTCTATTCTTAACTGAAAAGTTTTAAAGCATCTTTCCTATCACGACCTTCTTTCTGATCGTCAGTATGGGTTCCAACAGGGATGCTCCACTGGCGATTTTCTCTCCTACCTTTCAGACTCCTGGTCAGACTCTTGGTCAGACTCCTTTCGGAACTTTGGCCAAAAATTTGCCATTGCACTTGACATCTCAAAGGCTTTCGATCGAGTCTGGTATAAGTCTTTAATTTCCAAACTGTCGTCTTACGGTTTCTATCCTTCTATCTGTGCCTTCATCTATAGCTTTCTTTCTGGTCATTCTATAGCTTCTGTTGTAGACGGCCATCGTTCTTCTCCTAGATATGTCAATAGTGGCGTTCCTCAGGGCTCTGTCTTATCATCAACTCTCTTTCTTTTATTCATCAATGATCTTCTAAGCTGCACATCTAACCATGTCCACTCGTACGCTGATGTTTCCACCCTTCACCTTTCCATTCGGTTTCCACAATGTCCATCTCAGCAGTTACTTCAACAAACAAGGGATGAGGCTATGGCAGACCTAATGTCTGACTTGGATCGTATCTCTGACTGGAGCAAAAATAATCTTGTTGTTTTTAATGCATCAAAGACTAAGTTTCAACACCTATCAACCCATCAAAATCTTCCACAGGAGTACCCACTAATGTTTAATAATATCCAGCTCAATCCTGCATCATCATTGAACATGCTTGGGGTTTCATTCACTCGGGACTTGTCTTGGAAAGATCATATTGCATCTCTTATAAAATTTGCTTCCAAGAGATTAGGTGCTAAGCCAACTCCCTGTCTTCTTTACCCCTGCAAAGTTATTGACTTTATACACGGGTTTTATTCGCCCCTGTTTAGAGTACAACTGTGGGGAGGCTCCCCACATACAGCTCTTCTCAATAGGGTGGAGTCAAAGGCTTTTCGTCTCATCAACTCTCCCCTTCTTACTGGCTGCCTTCAACTACTGTCTCTTCGCCGCACTGTTGTCTCTTTATCTCTTTTCTATTGCTACTTCAATGGTCACTGCTCCTCTGCACTGTCTGCTTGTATCCCTTCACCTCTACTACGACGAGTACGTAGCACCCGTCGAGCAACAAACTCTCAGCCCTTTTCTGTCCAAGTCTCTAATGCAAGAGTTAACCGTTACTCCCAGTCCTTCATTTATGCAACAGGTCAACTCTGGAAATGTCTCCCTTTGTCTATATTTCCTACTTTCTATGATCTCCAGTCTTTCAAACGTAGTGTGTTTAGGCATCTCGAAATGATCGGATCCTCAATTTGGCTCTCTTTTGTATTGTTTTTGTTTTTTCTTGGAAGGAACTGTTTTGCGGCCTCAGCCTTTGGTTCCTTCTTCCTCGCATAAAAAAAAAAAATCTGCAGGCACACCGCACTCACCAACAACTCCATCCACCTTTACATTCCCTACTATTCCATTCGTATCTCCAGTCAAAAACACTCTGATTCCTTTCAAACTCTTCCCTCACTCTGCTTGAATGATCTTGGGTTGGTGCATACATGCTATTGCCCACAACTGTAGTCCAGCTTTCAATCTTATCCACACAATCCTTGAGCCAACTGATCCATTCTCTCTTATATTCTCCGTCCATTTGTTTCCCACAACAATACTTTCTCCTTCTTTTGCCCTCTCATTCTCACATGGTCCCGTGCATATACCACATCCATACTCCCATTCTCAAACACTCTCACCTTCCCATTTAGTTTCAGTTAATGCACATCATTCGCTTTCGCACCTTCAAGCACTTGGACAATCTCTCTCTCCTTTACCTCATCATTCACACCTCTAACATTCCGTGTCGCAAACCGTATCATGTCCTTTGTTCAATCCTTTGTCGTCACCTGTTGGTAAGTCCTGGTCCGAGGCTTCTTGTTTGTATTTTTAGTGTTGTTTTCTGGAGAGGGGCACTAACCCTACACCAACCCACTTCACGTATGGAGCACGTTTGGTTGGTTATAAGGTTACCACCCAGCGCTGTAAATGCTTTCCTGGTTTACAGGAAATCATTTGGCTTTCCACTTAATGTAGAGCTACCCTAAAAACAGAGTACCACTACACAAAGTGGGTGGATGACGGGCGCCCCAACATTTGATTTGTCATTGTTTGGGTAGTCCACCATCTTATTCTAATTATAGACTATAATAGTTCATACACCTGAAATGTGGCGAATGGGACGGTAGATAAAAGGTGGCTCCCTACATTTTTATCTTTTATCTATGGGGTTATACTAGCTATTTCAAATTCTTTGGTGTTTCTCCCTCTTGAAGTGATCCGGTATTTTAACATATTATCAGTTTGTTCACATACACTCTCTTTAGCAGTCACAATCATTCCTTGATGAAAGTAATCTTAATCTGGCCTTTTACTGAGTCATTTTCTTTCTTGAGAAAGTAAATTCAGAGCTAAAATACTTATTGAGGGCAGTAACCATGCTCTTATGTAATTTTTTTCTTTTTTGTCGCCTGGCACGACGCTATTTGCATATAGTGTTCTTGAGTTTGGGGCATTTTACTAGTTTATAAAGCCATGTCCATTTAATTTTCCTCTTTGTCCACACGTTTTTTTCTCTACCTTTCAATCAGCTTCATTTTACAGAGCTCTAATGGAAAGCTTTTGATCTTATTTTTTTCTTCAAACAGTTTTCTGGCTCTGCAAAGCCCTGGCTGTGTCACTGCAAATCCTATGGAAGACTAGTGGGAGGTACAGATACAAGAAAGTGGCGAAGTAAGGCAAAAGGTAATAGAAAAACATGCATTGGAAACCGAAGCTACTCCCACCGTTATCACCTCCCACCTCGTTTCCGTCCGTGTGGAGAGAGAGAGAGAGAGAGAGAGAGAGAGAGAGAGAGAGAGAGAGAGATTCATATGTGTAAGACAGGAGCTGTAAACTACATATAAGTTAGTTATTAATTGTTTATCAGGACATTCTACTACGTGTCTTGACAAAAATATTGCCTGAATATGGTCAGAATTATTTAAAAAACATGGGAAATACTTGAGTCAAAAGTAACAATAACATATTGCATATCATATATCATCCAGTCAGCTTGTGTTAAGAAAGTTCTACATATGAAGCCCATCAGTCCGATGAAGAGTATTTTGTTTTGTTCTTGCTAACTCCAGACCATTGCACTCACCTTAGGTTAGACATTTCGAACGGAAGGGGTTAGATACAGCCTTCATTAACTTCGTCAGTAAGACAAATCTTTCCTGAACTGATTTAAATCGTCCATATGCAGCAAGTATAACTCATCGAAATGAAGGACTTAAACGGAGGACATCTCCCCCTCCTCACTGCCACGATACAACTGAGAAGAAGTGGAGGGAGGGAAGAAAGGCAATAGAAATAACGGCACCATCAGCACCGTCCCCAACACTTGTCAGCCAGTGGCCAAAGGGAAGTGCCCGAGTGAAGGAGGCTGCAGGGAGGGATGATGGCGTGTGCACATCAAGGGAGGAGGGACAGGTACAGATACGGCCAGATGGCTTTATGTCTGATTGGCGAGGCTGTAGAGAGCCCTGCTCAGAGGTGGCCGAGACATTAAGGACTTTTAGGTAAGGAGACGCCATTCAATAGGTTCCTTAGGTCATTTTGCGAGTAGTGGGGTTACCGTCTGGTTTGTAGTGTATGCTTTGATGGTCAGACTTTAAAGATTGATATAACATAATCTTGGAGGAGGAAAGAATTCAGATACAATAACCATCTACCTATCATTAACCAATTTACCGCGTGCATATGGGAGAGTGAGAGGTAGGGTAAGCTTTCAATTCTTAGTTGAAATTAATTAGCAAAAGAAGAAAACCTATAGAAGTTTGCAGTAGCTTGCGGTACATGTGCTGGTGAATGGAAACTGTCACATCCCTACATTAACAACAAAGACAGGAAGTAATTTTCTACCTCCGACTTTCTATCATTTCATTTCCCAATACAATGCTCACACAAAAGTTCCCACATTGCAGGTAAGCTACATGATCGGCGTTAAAGACAGTGTCTCAAGCACAAGGTTAAATCTCTGTTCTTCGGATCACTCTTATATTTAAGCCATCGAGTAGGCTTCTGTTGCTAGAAGTATTGCTACCACCACCACTAACCTTGGTGAGCGGGTTCAGGAGGAAGGGATCAACGTGAAGAGAGGGGTATTGAGAAAGGCCCCCTTCCAACGTGCGTGAGGGCGGCCACAGTGACATGGTAGGAGTGGCCGAGGATGAGGTTGGTCACTTGCAAGGAACGCACGGAGCCAGGCACCCCACGGGACAGGAACACACACCCAGACTCCGAGACTGTGTCAAGCTGGGGGAGGCACGGTGGTAAATAACATAACAGTTTAGTCATTACCTAAGCCACCCAGACTTCGATATCATCTCAAGCTTGAGGAAGGCAAAGTAGTGAAAACATAATAATATTACCACGGCAAAACAACCCGTATACCCTGACTCCGACACTGTCACAAGCTGGGAACAGGCAAAGTATAGAATAACATCAATATAATCATAACGCTGCAGCCCACCCTATTATTTTCTCAAACTGAGGGCAAGGAAATTAATGAAAAAACGCAATATATTACCATAACATAACATAACCCACCTTGATTCCGACACTATTTCAAGCTGAGAGCAGGCAAGGAAGGTTGTCATAATAAAAGACTGGCAATATAGTCATAACTTTATCACACACTGGAAGCAGACACGTGGGTTTTAGTTCAGAATTACACTGGAGCATAACCATAATATTACCTAGCCTAACCATCTTCATGAACAATAAAGTGATCACTCCATTGCAAGTCAAAGAACTTCCTCCATCTTTTAGTCAGTTCCGTCAAATCCCAGCACATCTCCAAATCTCATTTTTCCATCGTGTTCTCTGTTTCTTCCTCTAACACCATCTCTGGGTTGCCACTCAGTTACCCTCCTTCCCATCTGATATTTGTTCTGCAAAGAACATAACATTGCCATACTAATTGCTGCTTTATGAGTACTGATTATATCCACTCCTTTCGTTCTTTAATCAGTCAAGGATCTCTCTCTCTCTCTCTCTCTCTCTCTCTCTCTCTCTCTCTCTCTGAGTCTGAGAATATCTGTTAAACATAATTTTCACTTTCTTCATATTCATTTTCATTTCACATGTAGTGCTGCCTGCTTCCTAAGGTGATACAACGCTGGGTGACATTCCTGGTGGTTTCCTGTAACCAGGAAACTATTTACAGTGTTGGATGGTAACCATATAACCAAATAACGGAGTAATGGGAGCCTACTATGGTGGGTTATTAACTAAGTGGAGACGCAAATGCGGCATCCATACAAGCACCAAACCGTCAGACACTTCCCAGTGCCTCGCCATAGAGAGGCGCTATCCACAGAAAGGGAACATCGGTTCACTGCTAGGGCCAGCCGTTCAAGAACAATTGCTAATCTGCGGTTGATGGGTCTGCTCGACCAGACAGATCGGGGTTGATCTACTGCTACTAATATATGCACAGTAAGTATCATCAGTAGGGCCATAAATAAGGACATGAGGTCACTGCAAAATGAGTGAGGAAGAAAATTGGCAACAGCAACACTGAAAATAAAATAAAAACGCAGTCAATTTTCCCAAAGAGATTTAATGTGAACATGAGGGAGGCGGTGGCTTAATCGGTAGAGAGGTGGCTTGCAGTCCTAACGGACCCAGGTTCAAATCCCGCTGGGGAAGGGAACAGTTTAAGGATTTGAAATGTATAAAATCAGACTTTACTGATCTACCAGAAGACCCGCCGACATGTCGCAAAAATACCCCCGCTAATACCAATACACCAATCTTGTATGAGACAGCCCTAGCATGTATTCAATATGGACGGTGGGTGTTAGCGCCGAAATGGTGACATGAAGCGGTGTGCGGTATGTAGGAGGACTACTGGGCCTTGAGAGCAGGCTGTGAAGCCTATGCCCAGAGTCGGTCACATAAAAAAAAAAAAAAAGTTCTGGAGTAGACATTATAGCGAAAAGTGTACTGATGCTTCCGTAAAGTTGCTTGAATGTAGTCAGCTACACACACACACACACAAGCACACACACACACACACACACACACACACACACACACCGGCCAACCACTCAACCTTTGCTTCGCCTGCCTGTTTCTCCCTCACCTGCCTACCCCAGCCTCACCTTGCTATCGTTGTCTCACAATCTTTCTGTTTTTCACCCTGCTCAGTGCTGCCTCACCTACCTTCCCATGCTTCATCCTGCTGAGTGCTGTCTCACCTACCTTCCTGTGCCTACCCTACTCACCAATGTCTCATCTCTCTGTCTGTAGTTCACATGTTCCAATCTATTTATTGGCTCACTTGCTTTCCTATACCTCACCTGCCCATTGCTGTCACACTCTCATATGCCTGCCTGTTTTTAAATACCCTTCAACCGCAAGCCAGCAATTGCCCCTACAGGGCTGTCCCGTGCAGTAAGCCAGTGTTTCCTTGTGGTGGACAGCGCCTCACTATGCTTAAACTTCCTACTTCTACCTCGAATGCCTGTCTCTGTCTGTCTTTGTCGTACACATCTACCTATGCTACAACTACCTGCTCCTGATTCGCCAGCTGCCCTTTCCGTCACCTGCCTGCTTCTCTCGTGCTTATGTAATTATCACCTGCTTTCCTCTGCCTTATTCCTCTGTGCTTTGCCTTCCTATCCCTGTCTGACTTTACTGTTCCTTGCCTCGTTGCTTACTGCATCACCTAACTTTCCCTTACGTTGCCTACGGTAGCGTGCTAACCCACTTGCCTAGCATTTCTGCACTTTGACTTTCTTGCTCTTTCTGAGTACTTGCTACCTCAGCTGCATCCTGTACCAGTTCCCGCCTGCCTGCTGCCTGACCGTCACATAGGTCCCACCTGCCTACTTGCACTTCTTCACCTGGCTATCTTTGCTACATCACCTTCCTACCTCTGCCTGCACTGTGCTGCGTGCTACCTCACCTGGTATGCCACGATCGGTCCAATGCGGGTAAGGGGTGGCGGCGGGGACCAGAAGATAGCAGCGGTGGTCACGGTACTCAGCTACACACTCACGTTTTGAGGAGGCCGGCTCGGGTCTGAGAAAGAACAGACCATAACCAGAGCACATCAGCAACAGAACACATGCCACAAAACACATCAGTAACACAGCATTAACATTTCATTACCATAGCAAGTGATAACGAATATTTATTGGTAAAAAAGATATGGGTAAAGGAGCACACAATAATGATATGGCATGGTGGGGTGTTGAGCACGTTAGATTAACTTAATTCCTGCGATGGGTTTCATTTTACTTTATTCTTCCCACTGGCACAGAATTTTATGGAATTTTAAGAGCGATACCTGCAGTAAAGTGGGCTTGAACCTGTATCTCACCACTCCAATTCTGAAATTCTCCCCTAAACCTTACACAGAATAATATTGTGTGAAGGTAACAGAAACAAAATTTATAATGATTCATTACAATGGAGGAGGTGAGATTAGTGTTAGTATGTTAATTTTGGGGTGTGGTACGTTAAGTGTGGTGCTGAAATATTAAGTGTGGGGTTGACATGTTAAGCGTGGTCGTGGTATGTTAAGTATGGTGCTGGTATGCTAAGTGTGATGCTAGTTGGTTTAAGTTTGATGCAGGTATGTTAAGTGTGGTGCTGGTATGTTAAATGCGGTGTGGTGGGTTATGTGGTGCTGGAATGTTAAGTAAGATGCTGGTATGCTTACTGTGGTATTGGTATGATATCTGGTGCTGGCATATTAAGTGTGGTACTGGTATGCTAAGTGTGGTGTTGGTATGCTAAGTGTGATGGAGGCATGTTAAGATTAATGTTGGTTTATGAAGTGTTGGGCTGATATGTTAAAGATGTATGCTAAGTGCGACAGTATTTTGGTAAGAATGATAAAGTTATGTTAAATGTGCTGTTGGTATGTTAACTGTGATGCTTGTATAATATGCTAAATGTGATGTTGGTATATTATGTAAGATTCTTGTGGAAGTGTGGTGTTACCATGCTTAATGCAGAGGTGTTATGTTAACTGCTGGAATGTTACGTACTGTACGATGGAGGTATGTCTAATGTGGTGCCGGTAGGTTAAGAGTGATGCACGGATTGGTGACTGTAACGAAGAAAACGTCTTTGGTCGCAGTGGTCAGAATTATACTGGTTGCTTTTAAGTTGCAGTGACTTTTGTGGGACAGATGGCAGAAGTATTGCGAACAATAAGGAAATTATATCCCAAAAATAGATCTGAAAAGGAGTCAGCCTCATTACATGAAAGGGTGTAAATATAAGAAAGTGAATAATAGGCATATTACACTATGTCCTCCTCCCTCCCTGAATTGTTGCTAGGAAAACAAATATTCTATGATCTCAACCACATAATTTGTTCTTGCTGTATATCAAGATTTGCAGGATGATACGTTAGTCTGAAAGAGAATCTCATATATATATATATATATATATATATATATATATATATATATATAATGAAGCCTCTGTGGTACAGTGGTAGAGTGTGCGTTTCGCACGCTGGTGAGCGCGGGTTCGCGTCCCGCCAGAGTTGCAAAAACTTTGGGAAGCGTTCACCAAGCCACTTGCTACTTTGGCGGACACAAGGGGTGCTGTGGTTGAACCAGTGTCGCATACTAGTATGCTTGCACCCAGTCGGCTTAAAGCGGGCCGATTACACTTGATTCACAGACTACACACACATCCAAAGCCACTACAATTACACTTACAAGCACTTCTCACCCTACATACAGTCTCTACCAGACAGCCTAAGCCACTTGGTAGAGATACAGTGGCTGTATCGTCCCTGCTTTGGTAGGGATAGGCCGGTCCTGCAGTGGATCACAACGGCTGAGGATGATATATATATAATATGGCTGATATCTAGTAAAAGATGTCGCATATCAAATGTGGAGTAAATCTGGTGAAAATTGACGATTTTATACCAATCTGAAATTTTAGGCCCGACCCACCTGACATTGACCCCCCTACCGCTAACTGGAGGTGACTCCCTTGATGTAATGAGGCATGTTATAGGATGGATATTTGAAAGTTGAACATTTAGGATTTTGTTTCATGTCGATATGAATCTGAAAGGAGTCATGGCGAAAGAACGAATTTTACCCGTCCCCGTTTTTTTACGTTTTGGATCAACAGCCTGGACCATGCCCAATTTGGCCCAAAATTTAATCAGGTGATCAAAAGGTCATAGCCAATCATCCCTGTAATTTTAGTTATAATCGCACAGGCAGTTTTCGCATAAAGTTGTTAACAGAGAGACAGACAAACCAGGTGAAAACATTACCCGTCCCCGAGCCTCTCCGGGATGGGGACGGGTAACAATGTTTCCTAGAATTAAAACAGTAGTGTTGTATGGGACTGATAAAAGGGATTATACCAGGAACCTGGGTCGATACCAATAACCAATCACCATTACTCTGGCCCCATGTAGTGAACTGCAAGAGAGAATAATAATTTCCCGGCCTCAGAATAATTTGGTTCGCTGGTACTGGCATTAAGCACTGAAGGTACAAAACCAGAAAATAAATATATACAGATCAATCAATCAATCAATCATTTCCTGTGACACCCCACGGGATGCATAGGGCCTCAATGAACTCTCTCCACCAATATTTGTCTCTTGCCATCTCCTTCAGGTCCCACCAACACTTCACTCCTGCTTCTTTTTTCATTGTCCTTAACCAGGTTTCCCTCGGCCTACCTCTACCTCTTCTTCCTCTAGCAGTCCTCTCTGGCACATCCTGTATTAAACTACCTTCTTTTCTGTATATGTGCCCCAGCCACTTCCAGCGAGACAGTCTCACATATTCATCAACTGTTTCCACTCTCGTAATATCCATTACTCTTGCATTTGTAACTGTCTTGCCACTTTACCCCAAGAATCCTTCTCAGTATTTTATTCTCAAATCCTAATACTTTCTGATCTGTTGCAATTGTACTGTACCATGACTCATGCCCGTAAATTTAAATTGGTCTAACCATGGACTTGTAAATTTTCACTTTAGTATGTACCGAAAGCATATTATTATTCCAAACATATTTATTTTAATTTATTTTATTTAAATTTTTCCCCTTTCTGAGAATGTGTGTAGGCTTCAAAATATTCATCTTCACTGATATTGAAACTGACAGATATTCGCAGAAGGGGAATTATAAGAGAAGACAGTTCGCATTACAGTATATGTGTGTGTGTGTGTGTGTGTGTGTGTGTGTGTGTGTGTGTGTGTGTGTGTGTGTGCGTGCGTGTGTGTGTGTGTGTGTGTGTGTGTGTGTGTGTGTGTGTGTGTGTGTGTGTGTGTGTGTGTGTGTTCTTTGTTTTTGTTTTTAATGTTTGCGTGCGATCATCTGTTTCGAAAATTGTAAAAATAATGATGTAGTCATCCGCATTAAGGCCAAAACCCCACACTGCCTTAGAACCATGAAATGGCTAAGCTGTTATTGAATACAAAAAAAAAAAAAAAAAAAAAAAAAAAAAAACCATTGATTTTAAAGATAGGAACAAAATTATTAGTATGAGTAAGACTGCAGTTAGGTAGGACGATGTCATATAGGTTGGCATGGAAACAGAAATGTTAGTTGGGATGTGGATAAATTAGGGTTTGGAGATGGTTGGAGGTTTGGTTAAAGTGATAATAAACGGATGTAGTTCTCCAAAATATTCTGTGCAACTAACATTGATGCTGCTCATCCTTCATACAACTCAAGATGTTATGTTTCATTTTGAACTTCTAGTCACACATCAAATAATGAACTTGGGGTCAAACAAAAATGACTGTTTTGAGTTTAGCCCCAGATTTTATTCTGCACTAAACTACTTTATGAGATACTGGAAGTCAATAATGTCTTGAACCAACAGCTTAACAGAGTTTTTGATAATGATTAGTGCGATATGAAATGGTGAAAGGTGGTCTTTCTGAAACTCGGCCAATAGCTTACACTGTACATTGTAACTGCCAGCTATATGGTCATGTGATGGACGCATGTTAAGATTAATGTTGGTTTATGAAGTGTTGGGCTGATATGTTAAAAAAGTATGCTAAGTGCGATAGTATTTTGTTAAGAATGATACAGTTATGTTAAATGTGCTGTTGGTATGTTAACTGTGATGCTTGTATAATATGTTATATGTGATGTTGGTATATTATGTAAGATTCTTGTGGAAGTGTGGTGTTACCATGCTTAATGCGGAGGTGTTATGTTAACTGCTGGAATGTTACGTACTCTACGATGGAGGTATGTCTAATGTGGTGCCAGTAGGTTAAGAGTGATGCACGGATTGGTGACTGTAACGATGAAAACGTCTTTGGTCGCAGTGGTCAGAATTATACTGGTTGTTTTTATGTTGCAGTGACTCTTGTGGGACAGATGGCAGCAGATATTGCGAACAATAAGGAAATTATATCCCAAAAATAGATCTGAAAAGGAGTCAGCCTCAGTACATGAAAGGGTGTAAATATAAGAAAAGGAATAATAGGCATATTACACTATGTCCTCCTCCCTCCCTGAATTGTTGCTAGGAAAACAAATATTCTATGATCTCAACCACATAATTTGTTCTTGCTGTATATCAAGATTTGCAGGATGATACGTTAGTCTGAAAGAGAATCTCTCTCTCTCTCTCTCTCTCTCTCTCTCTGTATATATATATATATATATATATATATATATATATATATATATAATGGAGCCTCTGTGGTACAGTGGCAGAGTGTGCGTTTCGCGCGCTGGTGAGCGCAGGTTCGCCTCTCGCCAGAGTTGTAAAAACTTTGGGAAGTGTTCACCAAGCCACTTGCTACTTTGGCGGACACGAGGGGTGCTGTGGTTGAACCAGTGTCGCATACTAGTATGCGTGCCCCCAGTCGCCTAAGGGCGGGCCGATTACACTTGATTCACAGACTATACACACATCCAAAGCCACTACAACACTACAATTACACTTACAAGCACTTCTCACCCTACATACAGTCTCTACCAAACAGCCTAAGCCACTTGGTAGAGATACAGTGGCTGTATCGTCCCTGCTTTGGTAGGGATAGGCCGATCCTGCAGTGGATCACAACGGCTGAGGATGATATATATATAATATGGCTGATATCTAGTCAAAGATGTCGCATATCAAATGTGGAGTAAATCGGGTGAAAATTGACGATTTTATACCAATCTGAAATTTTAGGCCCGACCCACCTGATATTGACCCCCCTACCGCTAACTGGAGGTGACTCCCTTGATGTAATGAGGCATGTTATAGGATGGATATTTGAAAATTGAACATTTAGGATTTTGTTTCATGTCAATATGAATCTGAAAGGAGTCATGGCGAAAGAACGAATTTTACCCGTCCCCGTTTTGTTACGTTTTGGATCAACAGCCTGGACCATGCCCAGTTTGGCCCAAAATTTAATCAGATGATCAAAAGGTCATAGCCAATCATCCCTGTAATTTTAGTTATAATCGCACAGGCAGTTTTCGCATAAAGTTGTTAACAGAGAGACAGACAAACCAGGTGAAAACATTACCCGTCCCCGAGCCTCTCCGGGATGGGGACGGGTAATAATGTTTCCTAGAATTAAAACAGTAGTGTTGTATGGGACTGATAAAAGGAATTATACCAAGAACCTGGGTCGATACCAATAACCAATCACCATTACTCTGGCCCCATGTAGTTAACTGCAAGTGAGAATATTAATTTCCCGGTCTCAGAATAATTCGGTTCGCTGGTACTGGCATTAAGCACTGAAGGGACAAAACCAGAAAATAAATACATACAGAAGATACTTTTATTTTCATTTATTTTATTTTAATTTTTCCCCTTTCTGAGAATGTGTGTATGCCTAAAAATATTCATATTCACTGATCTTGAAACCGACAGATATTCGCAGAAGATGAATTATAAGAGAAGACAGTTCGCATTACAGTATATGTGTGTGCGCGTGTGTGTGTGTGTGTGTGTGTGTGTGTGTGTGTGTGTGTGTGTGTGTGTGTGTGTGTGTGTGTGTGTGTGTGTGTTCTTTGTTTTTTTTTAATGTTTGCGTGCGATCATCTGTTTCGAAAATTGTAAAAATAATGATGCAGTCATCTGCATTAAGGCCAAAACCCCACACCGTCTTAGAACCATGAAATGACTAAGCTGTTATTGAATACAAAAAAAAATCCATTGATTTTAAAGATAGGAACAAAATTATTAGTATGAGTAAGACTGCAGTTAGGTAGGACGATGTCATGTAGGTTGGCATGGAAACAGAAATGTTAGTTGGGATGTGGATAAATTAGGGTTTGGAGATGGTTGGAGGTTTGGTTAAAGTGATAATAAACGGATGTAGTTCTCCAAAATGTTCTGTGCAACTAACACTGATGCTGCTCATCCTTCATACAACTCAAGGTGTTATGTTTCATTTTGAACTTCTAGTCACACATCAAATAATGAACTTGAGGTCAAACAAAAATGACTGTTTTGAGTTTAGCCCCAGTTTTTATTCTGCACTAAACTACTTTATGAGATACTGGAAGTCAATAATGTCTTGAACCAACAGCTTAACAGAGTTTTTGATAATGATTAGTGCGATATGAAATGGTGAAAGGTGGTCTTTCTGAAACTCGGCCAATAGCTTACACTGTACATTGTAACTGCCAGCTATATGGTCATGTCTTTTATGCCAGTCTGTGCAGTATAATGGTTGCTGTCATCACGGTTGTTCCTTAAGCATATGGACCACGTGTATTTTGCAGACTCTAGATGCAGTCCTAAAAGGAAAAACATAACCTTTGGATCACTGATTTATTGTTTCAATGACTATCTATCTATCTATCTATTGCCAGACACCATAATCCCATAAGGGGTGGCCACTTGACTTTGAGTTATTTGTTTTACGGGGAGGGGCACCAACCCACTTGTTGACATGTAGGGAGCACGTATGGTTTGGTTATATGGTTACCACCCAGCGTTGTAAATGGTTTCTTGGCTTACAGGAAACCATTTGGCTTGTCACTCAATGTAAAACCACCTGTAAAGGAAAGGAAAGCAATAAGAAGTGACAGGAAAGATGACGATCTGAGTAATAAGTCATTTTCAATAATATCATTATTATACTAAGCATTTAGTCCTTTGGGAAAATATTTACACGAGCCACAACTGGAATTCAAGTAGTTTGATGTGTTTTCTGTTTATAGCTCACCATCTGCTGACACTTTCATTCAAAGACACTTCCGTCGCCGATTAACACCTTCCTTTCAATGAGGTCATTAATCTCCCCTGGGAGTCAAGAATAATCCTAGGGGCTATTTGCGATGGCAGTGTCATAGAAGAAAAGTGTTAGCAATATAATGATGGGATATAAACAGAAACATTTCAAAATACTTGAACTCTAGTTGTGGCTTCTGCTAAATATTGCTTAACCTTTTCATATGAAGTTATTAACCCAGTTATATTCGGTTAGTGATAGGTAGCTTAGCTTAGTATCATAATATTCATATTAAAATCCTGATGTATTGGGATTATTCTGACTATAGCCTTAAATCTTTGTTGTTTCTTTTAAGTGGTCAATACAGCAGAATAATCTTATTCAGTACTACTGGTAACATCATGACTGAAGTCAGTTCATGATATGGAAGGACGTAACGATCCTTTGTTGTTGTTGTTGTTGCTTAACCCCGGTCTATCCGTCCTAGCAAGCCTGTTGGCCACAAGAAAGCAACTACCCCCATGATGTCGTCCCATGGGTCTTACTGGCAAACCGTTTTTGTCTCGCTTGCATCTTAGTATAGCAAGTGCTGTGCAGTGGTCCATTAAGGTGTGTAGGTCATTCCTTCAATAAGGGCACGTGTCATTTGTGATTCCACCCAGCTTAACCTATGCTGTTAACTGAGGATGAGTGTGTGTGATATCCTGATCCAAGCCTAGCTAGATGTATTCAATCAGCTCTATAATAAGGACACCTCTGATGGATGAATGTAGAGAAGAGGGACTTGTAATATCGTTTTCCAGTCGAGGTGTTATATTGCCATAAACATGAAATAAGGATGTAAAGGTTTCTTTATTGCTAGTGCTGGAGTGTCTGGCGGTAGGATGTTCATGTAGAGGTTGTGGGATGATTACTTTACGTGACTATATGAGCTATGTAGCTCAGTCATGCATTGACAGGGCCTGTGTTAGCACAGGCTTCCACATAGAAATGTGTTCCTCACTTATCAAAATATTCTCTAACAGAAAGGATTTTAAAATCAATGTGTAAGTGAGCTAAGGGAATGATTATGGTGCAGGCAAAGATGATGCGTAGACCGTCGTTCTATAGTGCCAGCAAGGTTTTGTAGTATTGTTAGCTAGGTCGGGGACCCATGTCGGGAAGTGCATAGGATATCACTGATCTAAAGTTTCTGTTTGTGGAGCAAGATTTCTTATTTTTGTCCCATATCTGTCCCTGTAATTGCTCTCTGTGCTCTGAGTCTGTGGCTGCACCGCCTCTTGATGTTTGTATGTGGTCCTTGGAGGTGAGTCCAGTGTAATATACCACTCCAAGGATAGGAATGAAAGGGGTGGTGGCAAAAGTATTGTTAACTGTGATGCTGGGGAAGTACCTGTGCTCATGACTCTAATTGGCGATGATTGTGGTGGTGGATCTGGATGGAACTATCCTTAGCCTGTTATCCCTGCCCCTTGTTTGGTGTATGTTGAGGTTATCGTGTTGCTGTGTTGAGGCTGTATCTGTGCTATAATGTGTAGGTGTTATGATAATGTCATCTGCATATGAGGCAATGCCTATGGGCTATTGAAGCGTGGGAATAACACGCATGTTTAGGATACAGAGTGCACATAAAAGAACTTAGCCCTGTGGAATTCCATCAAAGAAGATTCGTCTTCGTGATGACCTTCCCTGGAGTGTTACATGCTCTTATCTATCAGATAAGTATTTTTGTAGATTTTGGTGATTAGTTTGCGTCGTGTTATGGCACTGGAGGGAAACCTATTGTGCACCCTAGGTGAGAAGGAGCGACAGCAACTTCTGCCTGGGAGGAGAATATCCACACCATTCCCTGCATTCTTTGAGGAGGATATTGGTCAATCTGGCAGGGTGCCGTCTCCTGCGTGGGTCACCTGCATACACCTTTCTCTCTCTCTCTCTCTCTCTCTCTCTCTCTCTCTCTCTCTCTCCTCTTACTTTTTAGCATTTGTGATGAATCAGAGCTGGGCCTCGCTGTTAGCACTCAAGGTTATGCTGCTATCTTATCCTAAGCCAGCACCCACACTCAGCTATCATGACATATGTATGAGTAACCTTCCTTACTCACACCCGAACTTCGTTGTACAAAATGACCTTTGATTTTTTGTCAAGCCAGTGACTGACCTCATCTGAGTTGGTTAGTAATGACCTTTGATTTTTTGTCAAGCCAGTGACTGACCTCATCTGACCTGGTTAGTAGGCTCGCGTTTCCGTTAAAATATGTGATGGTGATACTTAAACTATTTGAAACGTTATGCGGCTAAGACGACGAACAGGGCAGCGATAATTTAATAGTCAATTCCATATTCACGCCTCTAGGTGCAGAATCCAAGGCTTGGTCACCCAGTGTAGCACAAGACCGTCATCGTAAATGGCGTTCTCAACACCATTGATCACATTATGTTAAACAGACGAAAACACTGACACACAAAAAAAAAAATTGTACACAACACAACAGGTGCCCACATGCAAAGAGCGTTTAGTAATCTAAAAAAGACTTTAAGTATTTCCATAAATATCCGAGACTGATTAAGAGCGACGGGAAAGCCCTCGCGAGTCTGTCTTCAGGTAGTGGCATTTTCTCACATATGAGCCGTCTGACCAGCCCAAGCGTAAAGTTTTCGAGAAGCTTCTATATCAGCAACCACAGTGCCGACCACTGTGTATTTTGCACCATATTATGGACCAGTTCTTTAAGATTTGTTGTTGATAGTTTTCATCACACCCGGGCAGTGCACGTGGCACGTGACAAAAGCCAAGTGCAACATGTCGAAAATCTTCAAAAGAGGGCCACAGGATAGACAGTTTGCCGTAAAGACATGAAACTTGGTAGGTAGATAGCCATCAATAATCTCTAGGCATCCTCGAGGTGTAAGATGACATTTCAGTGCTTTAGGATTTAAATGACCTCGCTTGTACCTTGCCGACAAAGGCGTTTTACTGGTATCTCGTTCCTGCTCACACAGAAAGGACTCAGCGTGAGGAAAAGAAACCGGGAAAATGGTGCCAATCACTTCAGTACGATGACCTTTTATGTTATTTCACTACTTCAAATGATTTCTGTCAACTATAGATCTACAACCTCACGGGGAATGGATAAGACACGATCTCCATTAATCTATTCACTACCAGGCATCCGGAAAGCTAAATAAAAATGTCCGGAATAAGCACGAGAAAATATAGAAGACGCTACCGTCGAGAAGAGGTTTTACTGCCATTCTAAGGGAGGAAGGGAGGCCGAGAGAATTTAAGAGAGTAAGCGGGAAAACTAACAAGATAACTGAACGGAAGTAAAAAGACTTTAAATGTGAGCAAACCAGAAACACACACACACACACACACACACACACACACACACACACACACACACACACGCAGAAAGAGAGAGAGAGAGAGAGAGAGAGAGAGAGAGAGAGAGAGAGAGAGAGAGAGAGAGAGAGACAGACAGACAGACAGACAGACAGACAGACAGAGAGAAAGAGAGAGAGAGAGAGCAATTGCTACAAAAAATTAAAGAGAATATTTCAGATCCTATTAACTTTGTCCATTCTGTCACAAGTTTCTACATTACAGATAATAAGTAAAACAATGATCCACAAAGGAATCACTTAACCCTTCTACACTTCCAACTTACCCACCTCGGGAAATAGAGCAAGACGAGGATTAGTGATGCCATGGTAAGAATAATACGTAAATTTTGCTATCCATCCCTCCACGTACAATCGCCATCAAAATTCCTGTTCGGCTCTTTTCTCGATGGACTTTGGAAATCAGTGACCGACACAGATAACAAATATCTTTGGACACAAAAATCATCAACGTCAGTAGCTGCAGACTCACCAATCTGATTTTCAAAGTCAGTGGTGAGAGAAGCTGGACAGATGACATGATTTTTTATGCTGACTGTACAGTAGGCTATATCTATCAATTCTTGCATCAGTCCACTTCTCGATCCATCTGTTTATCTACTTATCTGCCTGTATATCTACATATATAGATAGACAGATAGATATAGATAGATAGATAGATAGCCTCTGTGGTACAGTGGTAGAGTATGCGTTTTTGTATACGGGAGAATGAGGGTTCGCGCCCTGCCAGAGTAATAAACTTTGGGAGTATTCACCTGGCCACGTACTGCTTTGGCATATATAACGGGTGCTGTGGTTGAACCAGGTTGCATAGTATAAAGTATGCTTGCACCCAGTCGGCTTGCGTGGGCCGAATACACTTGGTTCATAGACTACACACATATCCAAAGCCACTCCAACATTCCATTCACACAAGCACTTCTCACCCTGCATACAATCTCTGCCAGACAGCCTAAGCCACTTAGTAGAGATACATTGGCTGTATCGTTCCCACTTTGGTCAGGATAGGCCAGTCCTGCAGTGGATACACAATGCCTGATGATGATGATACACACACACACACAAACATAATATATATATATATATATATATAGAGAGAGAGAGAGAGAGAGAGAGAGAGAGAGAGAGAGAGAGCGCCTCTGTGGTACAGTGGTAGAGTTTGCGTTTCATACACAGGTGAGCCAGGGTTCGCGCCCCGCCAGGGTAATGAACTTTGGGAGTGTTCACCCGGCCATGTACTGCATTGGCGGACACAAGGGGTGCTGTGGTTGAACCACTGCTGCTTACTATAAAGTATGCTTGCACCCAATCGGCTTGCGTGGGCCGATTACACTTGGTTCACAGACTACACACACATCCAAAGCCACTCCAACACTGCAATTACACTTACAAGCACCACTTACAAGCACTTCTCACCCTACATACAATCTCTACTAGACAGCCTAAGCCACTTGGTAGAGATACATTGGCTGTATCGTCCCGACTTCGGTCTGGATAGGCCGGTCCTGCATTTTATACTCAAACGGCTGATGATATATATATATATATATATATATATATATATATATATATATATATATATATATATATATATATATATATATATATATATATATATTGTTACGAAACAGAGAGAGATAATGAACACTTCAAGTGAGAATACTAAAATCACTACTGTCCCGCAAAGTTCCAGGTTCAAAACAAAAGAGTTAGGTAAAATTACAAGTTAAAGTTTAATGCTCAAACTAACAACTAAACATTCAGGACTCATAAGGATAATGTAATGGCAAAACATGTTACATATATGGTTAACTGCAATAGCCTCTATTAACACAAATTTGGCAAGAACAAATTTATCTAAGTCAGCCCTGATAAATGAGAGAACCGACTAATGCTCAGTTAAAGTAAGATATAATATTATTACAGATATAAAATATTATTCATATTGGCTGACATTAAAAACTCTACATGAATCACAAAAACCTTACCAGGCCTACGAATTAACGCCTTAGGCCATACAGTACAAGAAAAATAGTAACAACACTTATACTCAAATTATACAGCAGCTAGATGGCCGGAGGCTTCCTGAGCACTCACAAAAATGATAATACACTATACAGGGGAGGACAGAGATGTGAACAAAATGAGGAGTAGATCTAAGTGGCAATAAGGCAGAGACTGAGCTCATTATATAGGGGCCAGCAGAGCTTGATTCAACTTGCAAGAAGGACGCGGAAATGAAGGCACAAGGGAGGAAGAGTTGACAGTCCTGCTCTGAACAACAGAAAGAACTACTTACTCTACTATAAGGGGGAGAAGGGGGGAGTGAGGTAGAACACGCAAGCCTGGTCACTATGGAAGCCACAAGGCGAATCGTGATCAAACATGCAGCATACTGTACGTTAGAATTATACAAAGGATAATGTAACACCTCCCCACAAAGAAAAAGAAATTTACAAAGGAAATTTCTTATTACTCTAAAACAATCTGTCTAAAGTCTAGATAAGCAATCTGCAATAACATTTTCTTTCCCCTTGACATGTTGTATGTCTAATGAATACTCCTGAAGAAGTAGACTCCATTTTGTCAATCTCTGATTTTTATCTTTAAACTTACTAAGGAATTTCAGTGGGTTATGTTCTGTATAAATGACTATGGGGTCAAAACCAGAACACAAATAAAATGAAAAATGCTGTAAACCCAAAATCAAGGCCAAAAGCTCTTTCTCAATAGTGGAGTAGTTCTTTTGAGGTGGAGTGAACTTCTTACTGTAATAAGATACAGGGTGTTCAATACCCTGATCTTCCTCTTGCAGCAAAACAGCCCCAGCTCCTGTATCACTTGTGTCAACAGCCATCTTAAAAGGCTTACCAAAATTTGGGGTAGTGAGCACTGGCTGACTTAATAGGATAGCCTTAAGTTTACTGAAAGAGGATTCACAGTTATTGGTCCAGACAAATTTAACTCCCTTTTTCAGTAGATCTGTAAGTGGTGATACAAGAATTGAAAAGTTAAGAACAAATCTCCTGTAATAACCTACCATTCCCAAAAATCTTTGTAGCTCTTTCCTACTTTTAGGTCTGGGAAGATCACTTATAACCTGAACCTTAGCTCCTGGTGGTGCAACGTGTCCATTACCAATTACGTACCCAAGGTACTGAACTTTAGCTTGACCAAACTCACACTTTGATAAATTAGCTACAAGATTAGCCTGAACCAAACGCTCAAGAAATTTACTGACATGGCATAGGTGATCTTTCCAGTTGTCACTGAAGATTAATACATCATCAATATAAACAAAACACCCTGCCAAACCCTCTGTTACAACATTCATGAGCTTCTGAAATGTGGCTGGTGCATTCTTCATACCATATGGCATTACAGAACATGCAGAGTCTTTCTTAGTGTTACAAAACATGAGATCTCCCTAGCACGTTCAGTCATAGGTACTTGCCAGTATCCCTTTAACAAATCAAACTTACTTATGTACCTAGCCTTTCTGATCTTGTCTATGCAATCTTCCATGCGAGGGAGAGGGTAAGTGTCTGTTTTGGTTATCTGATTAACACGTCTGTAGTCGATGCAAAGCCGCTGTGACCCACCTGACTTAGGGACTAGAGTGACAGGAGAACCCCACTCGTTCTGACAGGGCTCAATCATCTTGTGGTCCAACAGGTAGCCAAGCTCCTTCTGGATGAGAGGAACTTTCACTGGGTTCACAAGGTAAGGAGGCAGTTTAATTGGCTTTGCGTCTCCAACATCGACATCATGCATCAACACAGTGGTTCTTCCTGGAGTGGTACGGAACACTTGCGGGTACTCCTGCAGTAATGCCGAAAACTCCTGCCTTTCCTCAGGAGCTAGATGAGAAAGCTTAGTCTGGAGATCATTCATGATATCAGGATTCTTCCCCAAACTATCACTCAGGCTCATACTGCATGGGAGAACTTCACTTGCAGACTCGGGTGGAACATCTACAGTGCAGACTGGGTTATTTTCGTCCCGCCAGTGACATAACTTTAGCATGTTGATGTGACAAAGTTGCTTGTTCTTTCTATGATCTGGTGTGGCGATGACATGGTTGACATCACTGAGTTTCTTCTCCACGAAATAAGGACCACTAAACTTGGCTTGAAGAGGTTGCCCATGCACTGGTAGCAGAATCAAAACCTGATCTCCTAGCTGAAAGTGGCGTAACCTGGACTTCTTATCATACCAAGTCTTCATCTTCTCCTGAGCAGCTCCTAAATTCTCTCTCGCCAGATGTAAAGCAGTGGACAGCCGTTCTTTGAACTTCATCACATACTCCAGCAGGTTGACGTCATCTTCCTCCGACAGCCAGCATTCCTTGAGTAGCTTAAGGGGTCCTCTTACTCATGGCCAAACAGTAGTTCAAAGGGTGAGAAGCCCAGTGATTCATTTGGAGATTCTCTTGCGGCAAATACAACGAATGGAAGACCTTTATCCCAGTCTTTCTGATGTTCCAAACAGTATTTCCTGAGCATCGATTTGAGTGTTTGATGATATCTCTCCAACGCTCCTTGGGTCTGGGGATGGTAAGCTGAAGACGTGATCTGGGTGATGCCCAACTCTTTCAGAGACTGCTTGAAAACATTTGACATGAAATTACTTCCCCGGTCTGACTGTACCTCCTTGGGCAGACCAAACTTGGTGAAGAACCCCAGCATTTCCTTAACCACGTTCTTTGCTGAGATATTTCTAAGTGGAATGGCTTCAGGATAACGAGTAGCCATATCAATCAGGGTCAACACATAAGAAAATCCTGAAGAAGTCTTAGGAAGAGGGCCCACAATATCCACCAACACACGGGTGAATGGCGCCTCAAAAGGAGGAATGGGAACTAGAGGTGCAAACTTTTCGGTCTAATTACACTTCCCCACAACTTGACAGGTGTGACAAGACTTACAATACCAGGAAACATCTCTGAAGATACCTGGCCAGTAGAAGTGTTTCAAAATGCATTCCACAGTCTTCCTCACTCCAAGGTGTCCTGCCAAACTGGAATCATGAGCCATTCTAATGATATCCTGCCTACAAACACGAGGAATGACAACTTGATGTACAACCTCCCATTCACAGTCGGCTGATGCTGTTGGGGGTGTCCACTTTCTCATAAGTACTCCTGACTTTATATAATAACAAGTAGAAGCACCAGCTGACTCTTCCTCACTGCAAGCAGAGTTAGCTAGACCTTTCAACTCAGGGTCAGCAACCTGCAACTCAACCAACTCTTGACGAGACAAATTATCAACACTACGGGGTACTGCCTCATCTGGTGAGTGGTCCAAATTAGCAAGAAAAGTGTCAGCTAGGATAACATCATCATCATCATTATCCTCTAAGTCACCAGTAACTTTAGACTTAGCCCTAGTGACAGCACATGCAGAGAACACGTCAGGGATATCACAATCCTGGGTCGCAGTCACTGGTTCACTAGACAACTGAGGAGCTGGACACACTTGACTTCCACCAATATCATTTCCAAGTAAGAAAGTTAAACCTGACATTGGGAGTGTCTCAACCAACCCAACCATAACGGAACCATTAACAAAACCGGACTCTAAATTAACTCTGCACAGAGGGACAGAGAAGTAATTATTCCCTACACCTTGTAAGATTACAGTTTCATCAGAGGAATTAACATTAGAGCCTAGAACACTGGTCAGCATAAGGGATTGGCAAGCACCTGTATCATGATATATTTTAACTGATTTCCTGTCATTATTGTCCAGAGGACTGACAAAACCATCAGACAGGAAATTAGCACATGAACTCTTGAGAGTGTCACCCACGTTACTGCTCAAAAGAGGAGCTTCATCATGAGAATTTAATTTACCCCTCAAAGCAGGTTCAGTTAACTCGGTTAAAGAATTGTGGGAACTCTCAAGGGTGGACACTAGACCAATTGATTGAATATTTAAAGACTCCTTTTTGTTCACATCACGCTGTCTCCTGAAACATTTCTCCGTAGTATGACCAAGCTTACTACAATAAGCACATTTACTTTTCTGAAATCTAGAAGTGGAGCTGGTATTTACTTCCTGAGAAACATCATCTTTATTCTCTTTCCTGTTACCTGTACTCAGAGTAGAGGCAACGTACTTACTCTCAGGTTTCCTTTTTTCTTTAGAATATCTCTTGTGAGTGAGAACATATTCATCAGCAAAAACTGCAGCATCAGACAATTTATCTGTTCTTTTCTCATCAAGATATAGGCTTACATCTTTATTAATACACCTTTTGAAGTCCTCCAGCAAAATCATCTGCTTAAATTTATCAAAATCAGAATTTACATTCTTAGAATTTAACCACTGCTCTAACAGATCTTCTTTGATTTTTGCATACTCAACATGGGATTGCTTATCTTGTTTATAAGTTGTTCTAAATTTTACTCTATAGGCTTCAGGAACAAGCTCATAGGCCTTAAGAATCAAGCTCTTAACTACATCATAATTATCAGATTGATCCTGAGGCAAAGATGCATAAGTTACTTGAGCTTTACTGGTGAGAACACTCTGTAGGAGTACTGGCCAATACTTTTTGGGCCAATTAAAACCTGTAGCTACCCTCTCAAACAACTGAAAATACTTTGTTAAATCAGATTCATTAAAAGGAGGGACAAGTTTAACATTTTTAGCCACATCAAAATCATCAGAGCTAGATGATCCAGTTCCACTTTGTTTCATGCGATACTCATGGTCTGCCTGAATCCTAGCAATTTCAATTTGTGCCTGTGCCTCCTGAATACGAGCCTGAGACTCAGCCTCCTTAGCACGAGCCTCCTGCAGGGCTAGCTGTAACTTAGCTATTTCAATCTGCGTTTGCTTATCTGGAGGAGTTACATTAAACAAGCTTTTATTAATCATGTCAGCAATTTGATCTTTAGAATGATGAGAGTGAACAGCAATTCCCAATTGTTGAGCAACAAGCTTAAGTTCATTCTTTGTTCTGTTTTCTACATCAGACACTGTTTGCACATTTGACAAAAAATCTTTGGCTTCATTAAGAGTAGTAATAGTAGACGTCATGACGTCACAGAGAGTAGGCCAGCATGCTCTCCAGTACAAATTTCTCTATCTATCTTCACCAAACTACATGCACAGTACACACTACACTTCCTATTCAAAATTTACCAAAATGGCGTCAATTCACCTAGCCTCGGAGTCCCCAGGGGGGGGGGACCATAAATGCCCCCGCCATCTGCCCCTCTCCCGGTGACGACTCGAGGTGCCTGGAACCACTGTCTGACTCTCTTCTTCTTCATTTCTGCAGCATTCGCGGCCTTTCATCTAACTTTCGCTCTGTTGAGCACCACCTCTCGTCCTCTAAACCTCACCTTCTTTTTCTAACGGAGACTCAGCTGTCTGAGGCAACTGACAGCAAACCCTTTTCTGTATCCTCCTACTTTCTCTATACTCATTTCAAAGCCAAAGGTGGATGTTGTGTATACATACGCAACGACTTATCTTGCTCTCGTGTTCCTGAACTTGATTCTTCTGAATTCTCCACTCTCTGGCTTCGGCTTTCCTGTCATTCTCTGACTAAAATATATCTGTGCTGTTTACTTATCCCCTAATTCTACTATCAAAAATTCTTCGACTATCTTACTTCTACGATGGAACACATTCTGTCCATTTCTCCTTTCTCTGAAATCTCCATTCTTGGAGATTTCAATGTTCACCACCACCTTTGGCTCTCCTCTCCTTTCACGGATCCACCTGGTGAACAAGCCTACATCTTTTCTATCCTTAATGACCTAGAGCAGCTTGTAGAGCACCCTACCCGTATCCCTGACCGCCTTGGAGAGAGCTCCAACATACTTGACCTCTTCCTCACAACTAATCCTTCTGCTTACTCTGTTAATCTTTTCTCTCCGTTGGGCTCCTCCGATCACAACCTTATTACCTTAACCTGTCCTATCGCTCCAGTACGGCCTGCGGACCCTCCAGGGAAACGTCGTCTCTGGCATTTTGGAGCTGCGGACTGGGAGGCCCTCAGGCAGTACTTCTTTGATTTTCCCTGGAATGATTATTGTTTCCATGGCCGTGAGCCATCTGAGTGTGCCTTGCGCATTACGGAGGTTATTCTCTCGGGCATGGAAGCATACATTCCTTTCTCATATCCTTTGACTAACGCAAGAAAGCCTTGGTTTAATCACGCTTGTTCTAATGCTGTCCGCAACAAGGAGAAGGCCTACAAAAGGTACCGGAGCCAACCCACCCCTGAATCACATAATCTTTACGTTTCTGCCCGGAATCGTGCTAAGTCTGTTCTTCGCTCTACTAAAAATAATTTCATCCATACTAAATGCTCTCAACTCTCCAACTCGAATTCTTCCCGCTCCTTCTGGCACCTTGCCAAAAATCTTTCTAACAACTTTACCTCATCATCCTTCCCTCCTCTTTTCTACTCTGATGGTTCTGTAGCTATTTCATCTACTGATAAAGCAGATCTCTTCGCACAGACTTTCTCCTCCAATTCCACCTTAGACGATTCCGGTGCTGTTCCTCCATCACTTCCCCCCTCTGACTTCCTCATGGCTGACATTAAAATTTCTTCAGTTGATGTATTTTCTGCCATTACTGGCCTTAGTACTAACAAGGCATATGGGCCTGATGGGGTCCCTCCTGTTGTTCTCAAAAACTGTGCTTCTGTGCTTACACCCTGCCTAGGCAAACTATTTCGCCTTTGTCTGTCAACTTGTACCTTTCCTTCTTGCTGGAAGTTTGCTCTCATTCAGCCAGTCCCAAAGAAGGGTGACCACTCCCAACCCTCCAACTATCGTCCAATTGCTTTAACGTCCTGTATTTCAAAAGTTTTCGAGTCAGTTCTTTATAAAAAAATTTAAGGCATCTTTCCTATCACAACCTTCTTTCCGATCGTCAGTATGGGTTCCATCAGGGACGCTCCACTGGCGATCTTCTCACCTACCTTTCAGACTCCTGGTCATCCTCCTTTCGGGACTTTGGCGAAAGCTTTGCCATTGCACTTGACATCTCAAAGGCTTTCGATCGAGTCTGGCATAAATCTTTAATTTCCAAACTGCCCTCCTACGGTTTCTATCCTTCTATCTGTACCTTCATCGCTAGCTTCCTTTCTGGTCGTTCTATAGCTGCTGTCGTAGACGGCCATCGTTCTTCTCCTAGATCTATCAACAGTGGTGTTCCTCAGGGCTCTGTCCTATCACCAACTCTCTTCCTTTTATTCATCAATGATCTTCTAAGCTGTACATCTAACCCTATCCACTCATACGCTGATGACTCCACCCTTCACCTTTCCATTCGGTTCCCGCAACGCCCATCTCAACAGTTACTTCAAGAAACAAGGGATGAGGCTATGGCACACCTAATGTCTGACTTGGCTCATATCTCTGACTGGGGTAAAAATAATATGGTTGTCTTTAATGCTTCTAAGACTCAGTTCTTACACCTATCAACCCGACAAAATCTTCCACAGGTATACCCACTAATGTTTAATAATATTCAGATTAATCCTGCATCATCCTTGAACATGCTTGGGGTTTCATTTACTCGGGACTTATCTTGGAAAGATCATATTACATCTCTTGTAAAATCTGCTTCCAAGAGATTGGGTGTGCTAAGCCGACTTCGCTCTTTCTTTACCCCTGCACAATTGTTGACTCTATACAGGGGTTTTATCCGCCCCTGTGTGGAGTACAACTCTCATGTGTGGGGAGGCTCCCCACATACAGCTCTTCTCAACAGGGTGGAGTCAAAGGCTTTTCGTCTCATTAACTCTCCTCCTCTTACTGACTCCCTTCAACCTCTGTCTCTTCGCCGCACTGTTGCATCTTTATCTCTTTTCTATCGCTACTTTAATGGTCACTGCTCCTCTGAACTGTCTGCTTGCATTCCTCCACCTCTACGACGGGCGCGTAGCACCCGTCTGGCAGCAAACTCTCATCCCTTTTCTGTCCAACTCTCTAATGCAAGAGGTAACCGTTACTTCCAGTCTTTCATTCATGCAACAGGTCAGCTCTGGAACTGTCTCCCTCTGTCTGTATTTCCTGCTGCCTATGATCTCCAGTCTTTCAAACGCAGTGTGTCCAGGCATCTCAAAATGATCGGATCTTGAATTTGACTCTCTATTGTATTTTGTTTTTCTCTTGGAGGGAACTGTTACTGCGGGCTCATGGCCTTTGGTTCCTTCTTCCTCGCATAAAAAAAAAAAAAAAATCACAGTCACAAAATATCAAGCAATATCCTTATGATAATATCCCGAATATCCTGATAAGAGGTCGCCAAATTTATGTTACGGAACAGAGAGAGATAATGAACACTTCAAGTGAGAATACTAAAATCACTACTGTCCCGCAAAGTTCCAGGTTCAAAACAAAAGTGTTAGGTAAAATTACAAGTTAAAGTTTAATGCTCAAACTAACAACTAAACATTCAGGACTCATAAGGATAATGTAATGGGAAAACAGGTTACATATATGGTTAACTGCAATAGCCTCTATTAACACGAATTTAGCAAGAACAAATTTATCTAAGTCAGCCCTGATAAATGAGAGAACCGAATAATGCTCAGTTAAAGATATAATATTATTACAGATACAAAATATTATTAATATCGGCTAACATTAAAAACTCTACATGAATCACAAAAACCTTACCAGGCCTACGAATTAACGCTTTAAGCCATACAGTACAAGAAAAATGGTAAAAACACTTATACTCAAATTATACAGCAGCTAGATGGCTGGAGGCTTCCTGAGCACTCACAAAAATAATAATACACTATACAGGGGAGGACAGAGATGTGAACAAAATGAGGAGTAGATCTAAGTGGCAATAATGCAGAGACTGAGCTCATTATATAGGGGCCGGCAGAGCTTGATTCAACTTGCAAGAAGGACTCGGAAATGAAGGCACAAGGGAGAAAGAGTTGACAGTCCTGCTCTGAACAACAGAAAGAACGACTTACTCTACTATAAGGGGGAGAAGGGGGGAGTGAGGTAGAACACGCAAGCCTGGTCACCATGGAAGCCACGAGGCGAATCGTGATCAAACATGCAGCATACTGTACGTTAGAATTATACAAAGAATGATGAAATCATAGGCTATGTAACAATATATATATATATATATATATATATATATATATATATATATATATATATATATATATATATATGTCATCTTATCAGCCGTTGAGGTCCACTGCAGGACCGGCCTATCCCTAACGAAGCAGGGACGATACAGCCAATGTATCTCTAACCAAGTGGCTTAGGCTTCTTGGTAGAGAGTGTATGTAGGGTGAGATGTGCTTGTAAGTGTAATTACAGTGTTGCAGTGGCTTTGGATGTGTGTGTAGTCTGTGAACAAAGTGTAATTGGCCCGCCTTAAGCCGATTGGGTGCAAGCATACTAGTATGCGACACTTGTTCAACCACAGCACCACTTGTGTCCGCCAAAGTAGCAAGTGGCTTGGTGAATGCTTCCCAAAGTTTTTACAACTCTGGCGGGAGGCGAACCTGCGTGCAAAACGCACAGTCTACCGCTGTACCACAGAGACTTCATATATATATATATATATAGGTTTATTTTTTCCCCTCAAACTACAAATGTAGGAAGACATAATTACTTTGACTGAGGGAATGACTCAGTTTTTTCTTTTTTTTCTGGTACGTAGACAGACAGACATACTTATACATGGACGAACTAATACACTGTATGGTAGGTATGCTGTAAATGGGAAGATCTATCTATCTATCTATTGCCAGACGCCTTAATCCCATACGGGGTGGCCACAAACAAATCGCCTGCACGTTCCACAGTGGTCCACACGTGCCATTTCTTGGCCATAAATGAGAGTAACTATATACAGTACCATGTAATCGAACTGGGGAGCTAATATAATTAATTTACAACAATTTCAAATAGTTTTCGTAGGAATGTTATCTCATTTTAAAGAACTGCAGCAGACGAAAAAAATTTCCCTTATACAAAAAAACGGCTGTAAGCTTTTTGTTTTACGATATTCGGTCACGTAATTTTGACTACAAGTGTGTCTTACTCTACCATTTCGCTGAAAGTGTGAACTTCAGCAATTTCTAATACAAAGATTATTATATTATGTACTTTTATTGCAAGCCTTTTGCAAAGCATATCGACCCATATTGAATGATGTACTAGCTAACGCCTTGTAGGATAATTATCTAGGAATAGCATATGCAAAAAATAGCTGCTCATGAGTGCGCATTAGGAAATAATACCAATTTCCCTCAAACTTCCCTGAAAGCTGTCAGTGCCACTTTTTAAATTTACCGCGGACTTCCCGTTTTCTTCAGAGACCATTCCTAATGGGGTGCTTTCAAAGCTAGCAATCCGGTAGATGTCACCACCACTGGGACAAACACATTCCCCACACTGTTTAAAAAGCATATTTTTCTTTGTTGAATATCTACACTGTTGTGTGAAACTGTGATTCATAGTAATGTCATATACCGTAATATAAATAATACAAATTGAACACGTATATATAATGTAGAGTGAATTGTTTATATTTATCATGAACGGAAACTAATATATCATTGATGGCATATGATGGCAACCCGCCATTTCAGTGGTCCTATATTATTTAATTTCTTTTACATAGAGTGCAAGTTAGGTTCTTAATAGATAGGTTGTTCAGACTGTAAATTACGCCTAGTGGGTATCTTGACCCATTCAGTCTCTATGTGGGCAGAAATTTTATGTTGAGTAAACACCGAGACTCAACATTTTGCTCACTCCCTTCACGCATGTGTACAAGACAGTCCAGTGTTTACGTTTTTACACGAGAGATTTGTTTTCAAAACAAACACACGAGGACTAATGCTTAAAATAATACAATTTGAACTACTTGTCGTCTGGTTAGGTTAGATAGTGTAAGGTACTGTAATTGCTTTGGAGGGTCTGAGGGGGCAACACTACGACCTTATCAAGCCGTGGCAACATGGGTCTTGTGGTGTGCATGGGTGAAGGGAGTGAGCAAAATGTTGAGTCCCAGTATTTGCTCAACATTAAATTTCTGCCCACACAGAGGCTGAGTGAGTCAAGATACCCACCAGGCGTAATTTACAGTCTGAACAAACTATGTATTAATAACCTAACTTGCACTAAATGCAACAGAAATTAAATTTATAGGACCACTGAAACGGCGGTTGCCATCATATGCCATCAATGATATTTTAATTTCCGTTTATGATAAATGTAAACAATTCACTTTATATTATATATACATGTTCTATTTGTATTATTTACATTACGGTATATGACATTACTATAATTCACAGTTTCACACAACAGTGTAGATATTCAACAAGGAAAAATATGCTTTTTAAACAGCGCGGGGACTGTGTTTGTCCCAATGGTGGACGGGAATACTAGGCATTTCAGAAGCACCACATTTCAACCGCTCAGAGCCAGTGATGAGTTATCGCACCTACACAGTTCTCTAAGAAAGGTAGGTGCCTTCAAGTGTATGATTTCTTATAACAGCGACATGAATGATCGTGGATAAATATCTGATAACAAAAAGTGCGATAAAGTTGAACAGATTTCAAAACTGTGCAGGAAGACAAAGAATTGATAATGAGAGAGAAATAATTGTCAGTCCTAAAATAAAAGGGCATTAATGTATTTAAAGAAAATATGTATGGTAAACATTAGACTGTCATACATGTAAGACCTCAAGAGTACGGATCAACATATACTTGATTCACTGGCTTCTTGCATCATGTAATCCACTGGTATCATGCCATAGAAAAGCAAGATACCTCAGACTGGTTTCTCCGGTCTGAGGTAATTATGTATGATGATGATGATGATGATTATGATGATGATTAAATGTAACTGAGGGAGAAAGAAGGTAATCAATATACGAGAGTATGAATACGTATTTGAAATACTTTTCGTCTTTATAAAGAAAATATTTAAAAAAAAAATTATGAATCCTTATTATGACAACAGATTAGGCATTTTTTTTTTTTTTTAACACAATGGAATTTACTAAAATGTTAAAAAAAATACAATTGAGTGAAACATGTTTCCAGATTCGTAGGCTTCTCCCCATGAAATTAATGCTTTAGACCAGTATGCGAAGCCCTGTCCCCAGCCATTTCACTGCCCTGCTTCCAGCTCACACCCCCCTCTCTCCCATATACCTCTCCACTCCAACCCTCCATCTCATCCTTGTCCTCCCCCTCTTTTCCCCTCCACCTCACTCACATACACTCTCCTCGTCAGTCTCTCACTCTCCATCCTCTCCACATGGCCAAACCACCTCAGTGTGTTTCTCCTAACGCTTCCTATCACATCCACATCCACACCACAACGCTCCTTCACATCCTTATTTGTCAGTCTGTCTCTCCATGTGACTCCACAGGCGCTTCTTAAATAACTCATGTCCACTGCTCTCACCCTTGACTTGTGCCCCTCCAACAACGTTCAAGCTTCACTTCCATACGTTAGATTTGGTATCACAATACTGTCATGTGGTAACTCTTTCACTTCCATGCTCATTTCCCTGTTTCTTATCGCTGCTTTCAAGGAACCTGCAACCTTTCTTCCTTGTTGTACCCTTTCAAGCACTTCACCCTCCAAACTTCCATCCTTACTCATCACACTACCCAAGTACTTAAACGTACTCACATTTTCCATTTCCCCCTCATCCAACCGCACTGTACATTCACTGACTTCACTTCTCTCGAACACCATAACTTTACTCTTCCCTACATTCACCTTTAGATTGCGTTTCTTACGCACTCTCCCAAACTCATCCACCAAGCCTTGCAGCTCTCCTTCATCTTCACGTAACAACGCAGTATCATCTACAAACAACAGTACAGGGAGTTTCCAAACAATGCCCTCTCTCATTAGGGCCGCTCCAACATCCAATGCCCTACCTTGTATCTCTTTTATAACCCCACCCATGTACAGATTGATATATACGTTAAATTATTACTTTCTAGGCACTAATCCTGTCTTTCCTCTGCTTGTCGGTGTGGGCAAGTCGGACAGAGAGATGGGATGCTAGAGACCCTTTTTGGTTTCAGGGCGTTACTAAGTTACTCTTAATGAAGAAAGTTATGGTAGCGTGTGCAGGATTTACTCCCATTTTTACGTAACGCACACACACACACACAAACACACACACACACACACACACACACTCTCTCTCTCTCTCTCTCTCTCTCTCTCGTTTTCACAGATAGAGAAACAGATAGATAGCCAGACAGATATATAATTTAACAGATGACGTATAAAATCAGACAGAGATAGATAGGAAGATAGATAGAAAGATAGATTGGCAGAGTGGTAGACGGATACATAAACAGATACAAATAGATAAACATCCAGATTGTTGGTCTAATACATAAACAGATTGACAGACTTACTATTGACAGACTTACTTTCAAGACACTGATACTGTCCTTCCTCAATTTACTTCTTGTGGGTTGGCCGGACAGAGAGATGGGATGAGAGAAAGCCCTTTGTGTATCAGTGTGTTACTAAGCCACAGTTAATGGACAAAGTTGTGACAGAGTGTGCAATATCTACTCTCATATACAGTGTAACATTCGTTTTTTATGCCTGTGTGTGTGTGTGTGTGTGTGTGTGTGTGTGTGTGTGTGGTTTTACTAAATACAATGATACAATAAGCAGAGCTGCGTGAAGGAGATCGAAAATAAACTTGTGACGAGGTCCAAGACCCCGAGAGTTTCATGTTCAAGTTGAAACTGAACAGAGAGGCTGAGATCGCATAGTGTGGAGATGCGTCATTAGGTGACTAAGCCCGATGCATGCAGGCATGTTAGAGCCTTTATAAACAAAACAAAATGAACGAAGCCAGTTCTAGCAGTGCCCTCAAACAAATCGGTGAGATTGATTTACCATCCGTATTAACCACGGGCCTCTTCACTCTTGAGAGATTATACCTCAGCCATGTTCTTGGATCTCCATCGTTTACTGTTCTCTCCCACTGGAAAAATATCCACAAATTCTAATTCTTTCTTTAAACACACTCACAACCTGTTCTCAGTATACAAGATATATCAGTGCAAAGGCATATCGTAAACTCGTATATTAGGTTGTGCCTCGACTGACAGTCACCAGGTGATGAGTGCAGGTATGTAATGTAGAAAGGCATTACATATCTGCAGTCGATGGTGTTCTCTTGGTCGAGGCTTTTTTACCATTAGTGTAGGTCTAGTTTTTTGTCTCTTAGGATTTAGTGTAGGTTAGCGATATGTCTGTTAGGTGGTTAGTTTTAGGGTATTTAGAGTAGGTATTTTTAATTATAAGTAATATAAGGTTAATAATATAAAAAAAATTAAAAATAATAAAAATAAAAATAAAAAAAATCATAAAATGAAAATTATTATATATATATGTACGTGTGCATGAAAGTGTGTATGTTCATATGCATGGATGTGTGTATGTATGTATGTATGTATATATATATGTTCGTATATATATGTATATATGTGTCAATATATATACATATATATATTTTTGCCTTAATGACCAGGGGCTCCGGCCTCAATGGTCGATAGCCAAAAAAAAAAAAAAAAAAAGTAAACTCGAAGCATTGAAAACAATCATAAGCACTACTTTCGTCCGGTAAATGAAGTCTGAAGAAAGTTTGTAAGCAGTTCTTTGGAGCAATAATGAACTGCCCGAGCTTAGTCAGCCTATACACATAGAAGACTTAAAACCACATTAGAAAGCCTTAGTATATTAACAGAAGGAACAAGAACTCTAAACTGTAGATCTTTTGGCCCAAGAAACAAAGATGCTTCCAATCTGGGGCAGTGTGAATGTAGAAGGCACTCAATTCGTCACTTCAGCAGGGGATCCGCCTCACCCATGGACTTTTATGTTGCATCATCCCCTCACCACAGGGAAACAGAAAATGAATGACCTCCCAAGTGTTCACAGGATGACTAAACAATATCCCTATCTCTCATCGACAGCAATGCTTCACAACAACACGCATGAACACATGGCACCAGCCAACCAAAGTCACTACCCATACAACATTCTTTGTAAACCTCCAAAAGACACCTAGCCCTTAGAACGATCCTACCCAGAAAGACACGAGAGTGTTTGACCAGACTGTTTTTATTGTTATTTACTCGCAATCTGTCTGATCAAGCAGACCCGTCGACCATGGTGTAGTTAACGTACTGCTTTGTGGGAACATCCTACAGGTACAGTACTGTACAATATAGAAGCACATGGTCCCAAGGCAAGGATACTCAGTCCAAACACTAATGGCGTGAGTGACTAGTCACTTTTCGCTATGTGGCATTATGGGAGCAATAAACCCCAGCAATATATAGGATTTAAATCCCATCACACAACATCCGGTTGAACGAGTTAATGCAGAAAACCATCAGACATCCATTTGCTGATTACTAGGTAGCCCACTAACGAAGTGAATGGATATAATAACAAAATCAACATTAGCAGTCGGATATGAAAAGTAATACATAGTATTAACCTTGTAACAAACAGCCTCATACCTCTAACGGTACAGAACAAGGAAAGGGGAAATATACACAGGAATTCATTCCTCTCTCTCTCATTCAAAGCTTTAGTAAGTTTATTAAAATGGATTTCTCTATCGCAAGTTAACGTGGAAAATTAAGGCAGCGTAATATTCGTGGAGTCATTTTCACTGTCGTTGCCCTCCTCGCCATATCCCAGCTATCATTACTGTTCATATATTAGTTACCGCCATATGTATTACCATCATCATCATCAGATTTCAGCTCACCAACACCATTTTCATCACATCGTCATCGCATCTACATCATCAGCGGTATCATTCTCACTGACATCACCAGTCATCATATCAAACTCGTAACCCAATTCTCATCAACACGGAATGACCATAGTCAGTAAAAACATGACCGAGTTTTTTTGGCACAGTAACACCTCTCCCCGTTACTCAGTCTCTCTCTCTCTCTCTCTCTCTCTCTCTCTCTCTCTCTCTCTCTCTCTCTCTCTCACACACACACACACACACACACACACACACACACACACACACACACACACACAATCACCTAAATTAAAGCCTCTATCACCAATGACTGAAACTTTGCGATATTTACCTCTTTCTTTTAGTGTATTTAGCAAGCCTGAGTGATTAACAAGTAATCCTGATGCCATGTTATTAAAAGTTAATGTGTAACTCCGTGGAATACAGTAAATGATTGGTGAAAGAGGACCACCAGTACAATATTCCTACCACCCTCGTAATGTCCAAATCCAAAAAAAAAAAAAAAAGAATAAATAAATAAATAAATAAAATCTCATTACTGTTTTCTGTATCCTCGGAGTTAATAACATACTCTCACTAGTTCACAGTTTTCGTGGGGGAATATCAGATTAACAGTGCACATGCAGGCTTATATCCGGTGCAATTTTTGGCACCATTAATTAGTGTACGTGCTTACAATGCATGTCAAGCTGTAACTGGTGGTGGTGGTGTGTGTGATGGAGAGAGAGAGAGAGAGAGAGAGAGAGAGAGAGAGAGAGAGAGAATCACGGATATTATTTATATTGGAGGGTAGAGAGTGTGGAAGACAGAAAAAAGGCTTTCTTAGGGTAGTTTTCTTCCATAGCCTTCTATTTCATTGTTGTGTCGCTTTCTCTCGTTGTTCCAACTTTTCGTCCATCTCTCCCTATTTTTTTCTTTTTGTTACAGTACTTCCTACTGAGGAATGAAGGCAGGAAGGAAAAACAGGGTGTCACTTCGTTCAGCCCCTTCAAGGCTGTGACGTTATATGTATTAGTTCTTGACACCGATCTACGAAATTGTGCATGTTAGGGGGGACCACTCTAAGCGCTGGGGTTAAAGACCGCCTCTATTAATGACATTTTTCTGTTTTGCCTGAGACAGAACAATGGCTCTGAATGCTATGGAATGGTAGAATACTCTTTTCCTTTATCCTGAACTTTAGTGGCTAGAAATATTAACTTTTATCTCTTTCGATACGGTGATCCCTTTTATCCCCTTTTCCTGCTACCGCCGAACGATTATATTCAATTTTGGACGTATCTCTCGTAGTGAAGGGCTTTAATACTTAATTTTCCTTCCTCTCTTGCGTTTTGACTCACTGAATACTAGTTCTTGTGTATAAAAAAAGGACATTCACCTATTATGATCTGTAAGGCCCTGTCCCATAAAAATTCTAATACCAACTGTAAAAATGAAATATTTGTCACTTCTCTTTCTGAGCCTGACTCATCTCTCATTTTTTTCATTTGACAGACAATCTAGGATTCTCAGATAATACACAACTGAATGAGAAAATATTGATTCCACTGCCTAATAGTAAACATTTATTCATCTCTGTGGCAATGCTATGTTGCTTGGTTGTCGCTCCATCGGAAAAGCTTATACAGACATGTGTTAACATTAACTGTACAAACGAGTGCCCGTCCTCACCTTTCTGAGAATATTTCTTTAATTTTGTTTTTTTCCATCCATTTGAAGTCATTTATTTTGGGAGACTCTACGCAGAGTTGATTATATTGCACATTTTTAGCATGTATTTTGACTGACATCATTTACAGTAAAAATACATTACAGAGACTATTAACCCGTCATGTAGAAATCAACTATTTACTCTTATGTTGAGGCGTCGGGGCTCACGATAACTTCATCCCATTAAACTGATTAGTCGTTTATGACACTCGGTGACCGTGTAATCTTTATTTTTCTTATTATGAACAAGCGATCTTATTCACGTAAAAGGGACACGTCTCTTAGCGACGGATAAACGTGTTATATGTGGAAATAAGCAGATATGAAAGAGGTGTCGCGATATCCCCTGAGACCCCACCCCCCCTCAATTTTTAAAACTCTGGCTCAGAATCCTAAGCAAAATTTCCGATCAATTCGTGTTAGTACTTACTTATTTTTGCATGAAGTACAACAGACCTGAGATAATATTCTGTACTCTATTTTCCTTGCACGTTATAAACAAAAATCTTAGTTGCGATACAATATTAACTGTATAATTGTCTGTCAGATCAGTACTATGGCCGTTAAAGGTATGCGTCTGACCTACGGTGGGAATGTGGGATTTCATGTTATTAAATCCATACAACATGCAGACGACTTTATGCATCATGTTTGTAATTTTTACATTTTAAATTCTGTATTAAAATCACACGAGCGAATATCAACATGTCGCTCACAGTCAATGGCTGTAGTTCTTTTACGCTAACCTGACCCAGATTTTCGTCCTTTTGCAGCTAATTTCACACAGTTCAGTGGCAGAGAAAAAAAAATTCTATGGCTTGACATCCTTTCCACAGTACTTCTTCGTACTAGTATCATTCGAGTACTTACCTGCTTCTGTAACTAAGCATTCAAGATAGAAATATGGTATTTTAGGTCGTTAAGTAAAATGAGAATAGTTAGAGATTTTTTAGATATTTCCTAAGCCCACGACAAATATCCGATACATAACCAGTAGCCAGAGCTTAGCCTGCGGCGCGTGTGTGGAAGATCACTTTAGATGGGATAGCCTTTCTAGGATAGGGCCCAATCAGCCAGCTACTCCCTCCGGATTTTCGGAAACATGGCGCTGCATCCAAATGAACCCCAAGAGGTACTTCACATTAGCGAAGCCCCACATTGTCCTACTGTTATTTGGTGCTTCTGTAGCCTAGTTATTTATTTCATTTATCCTGTTATGAACTGCTTATTCCCTGTAGCTCTTTTATTCCGATAACAATTTTACATTTTATTGCTGTAATCAGTAGGCAGGTTTAAGAAGAGATACGGACTTTCGAACAGGAATTAATAAATAAGATAAAGACTTAATACCTTCAGTAAATATGAGATTTCCTACGTTGAAAATAACTGTGTGGTGCTGAATGGAAGAAGTCGAAAAAGACGATGACGATGAAGAAGCGATGAAAGGAGACCCTTTGTTGTGAAAAGTTTAATAATCCCATGTATTACTTGTATCTTATTGACACTGACATGATTTATATATATTTCTCCTGTGTCCGAGTCTGGGCATACATGCAACACTTCGCTTCCGAAGGCCGAGCAATCCTCCACTACGTGTGACACACCTCCACATGTAACCAGGTCGGTGCTTGTACCCACCTTTCTTAATGAATGCATGTAAAAGCATGGTGGTAGGTGGAGGCGTCCATCATCCACGCACTTAATGTATTATTGCCTTTCTCTTCTTTCATGTCTGTCATTCTTTTTCTGTGTCTGTCTTCCTTTCTTGTTATTTCTCTCATCCTTCCTGTTACTACTGTATTAAATAGTACTCGCTCCATTTCAGGTGGCTCTACCCTGAATGACAAGCCAGATGGCTTTCTGTAACTCAGGAAACCATTCACAACGCTTGGTGGTAACCATACTGTATAGCCAAATGAAGGGGGTGACGTGGAACCTACTATGGTGGGTTTGTGTGTATGCGGCCTTCACCCAGGACCAATCCTCTACACTAACCTCTCACCTCGCTGTGGTAAGATGTTGTCTGTCTCATGAAAGTATCGGTTCACTTACGGGACGGCCCTGCAGGGCCGGTCGTTTGCCTGTGGTTGATGGATCTGCTCGGTCAGACAAACGGCGGTAGCACAACAACACGTATAAGCTGATTGATTTAGGACAGGTGTGATGGTATGAGGAGTATTTTTGTGATATTCTCGTGGGTCTTTTGGATGACCAGTAGAATCTGCTGTAATCATATTCAAATAAACAGTTTCCTGCCCTAACGAGGAATGAATTCGTGCTCTTTCAAAAACAGTCCCCTTCGATACTGGCAGCTTTTTGGCTATGAACCTTTTCGTTATTCGCATTTCACCAGTACGGGTAATAGTTAATTCCGGCTACCACTCTTCTTACGAGGAAAGTGTGCGGTCATGCAGTGAACCTAATTTGAGTTTTTTTTATTACGGCTTTATCGATAACATACACAAGGATTTAGGAGTCATATGCAAAAATATAATTGCAAGGAGAGTTTTTAGTTCTACCAAGCCCATGAGAGAGAGAGAGAGAGAGAGAGAGAGAGAGAGAGAGAGAGAGAGGCATCATGGAGTCTACTAAGCCCAGGAGAAAAGGGTTCCCCGTTAAGCTATCGCCATGACTGACCAGCTGGTGGCGTGTGGAAGGTCCTGCAGTTGGACGGGGTGCCCTGGAAGGAGTCGTAGAAGGTGACGAAAAAGTCGGTGTAGGGGCGGTAGTGGTGGAGGGAGTGGAGTAGATAGGTGGACGCCCCGGGACCCGTGTTCACCACCCTCATCATCACCCTCACCAAGTTGTAGTTACCGCCACCAGTCTGCGATATTGACGGTGGAGACGCCCACTCAGGAGGTATATCTGCATGAGAAAGCAATAAACGAAATTATTTATATAAACTAAAGGCCTCCCAAGGGGAGAATCACTCCAGCCGCGAGCCGATAGATATCTAGCGCGGCTTGGAATATGACCTTGACGTTGACCTACTCTCACCAATTTCGAAATCGTAGGAGATTTTCATCCCTACTACACACCTTCAAAATTTTGTGATGATACCTTGAGCGGTTGAGATGTTATCGTGCTAACAGACGCACAGACACACAGACGGACAAACTGAAAACAATGCTCGTAGGAGATTTTCATCCCTACTTCACACCTGTAAAATTTTGTGATGATACCTTGAGTGGTTGAGAAGTTATCGTGCTAACATACACACAGACCTTGACCTGCTTTCACCAATTTCGAACTCGTGATCGATTTTTTTTCCCTGCTACTCACCTGTTAAATTTTGTGATGATATCTTGAGCGGTTGCGAAGTTATCGTGCTTACACACACACACACACACACACACACACACACACACACAAACTGTAAACAATACAAGCTTCGCTATCGCGGCTGGTAATAGGTAACAGTGACACCTTTATATTGGAGGGAGAGAAAGCATTGGTAACAGCGTAAGTTCCTGGGTTAAAAACAATACCACTATTTCCACCAGGCTAAGGGGTCATTCAAATAAAGCATTTGCCTCACACCGGAATCTGTTCCTGTCTCTCAGTCTTTCCCCATATCTATCAGTATATCTATCTATCTGTCTATCTATCAATACTTTTTAAACCAAGTGAAGGGACCTGGGGCAAGGCTGTCGGTCCTTACGTATAAGACGAGCTACCATTCGCTGAGTAGTATTATGTGAACAATAATTTCCACGCACCCTCTGAATGCGGTTCCATATCTAGTTGGTGAACCATATCTCACTAGACTACCAGGTGCCCATTTGGTTAGATGATTACATCCTGATTTATGTACTATACAACAAAAATATATATTCTTGTAGTATACATAAATCGTTACAATGGGATGTAATCATCTAACCAAATGGACACCTGGTAGTCTTGTGAATTTGCCACTCAGTATAGAGACACCTGAAAGTGACACTACCATCAAGTGAGTGGATGGTGGGACACCTGAAAATGCTAAATTAAAAGTAAATAAGCAAAAAAAAAAAAAAAAAAAAATTATTGAAGAAATCATTGATATGTACTCTACCATACTTACTACCATTACCATCAGTGCTACTAAAAGTAATATAGATATGTATTTCCATTCCTGTTAAAGACCGTAAAACTGCCATTAAATCCAGATACACAGTCACAACAACGAAACATTCTTACATGTTATCACATCCACCACCACCACTGCAACAGCATTACTCCAGCAATCACCAGTACCACATTTATTGGTACTAACACGTTCAATAAAAATTTTTCTTGTGGTCTCTTACTTGTTTTTATCATTTGTTTTCCTTCAAATAATTAAGATATTTTTTAATGTAACGATTGATTATAACCTTCACTTTCGTCATCAATGGTAGGGTGTTCTTCCCCCACAGTTGTAATTTATTAGCCGGGGAAGTGAAAAGAGCTTTGAATATCAGGGAAAACTTGAGCTAAAACGTGGGGTTGTAATGTAAAAGCTTAGATAGAAATGCAACAAAAGCCGAAAATAGAACATCCGAACGAAACCTTGGTAAAAGTTATCTCTTGACTTTCATTACTTCCAGATTCAACCAAACCAAGATAGCTATTCTTCTTCCTCAGTTTTCGTGCTGTTCAAAGGGTCGCATCTGAGCATTATACAACCCCAACCTAACGGAACCTAAATCTCCGAAAGCCACACCCATCGGCCATAACTTAGCCATAGTTCTTTCATATACTTGAGGTAGTTTGAAACCTGCAATTTCATTTGTATCTTTAATTTGAACTACTGGAAACTGGCTAGGAATTTCCGATTTTGAGCATTCTTTCACGTGTATTATCTCACCTATAATGAATTTGCAATCACCATAAAAGAGAAGCGAATGGAACCGACGCAGACTAAACACAATCATCTTCTGATTTTAGGTTAAAAGGCAAAACATAATCTTAATAAGCTTCTCTTACCTCAACCACCACCACCACCAGACCTACTGAGTTCTCCATTACATCCATTAGGTGTTCATCTCCTGCAACCACCACAACTGATAATCATTATTTTAAATGCCAAGGAACCACCATAAGCGACATTTTCATTGCCCTCAAAACCTAAAACTGCCAGATTAACTACAACTACTTCATTCACCAACAACACCACTTATTCTGTATGAACAATCTCAACTGAAGCCATCACCACAGTCACAACCACCACTGTCAAAATCACCACCACTTCCACAACCACCATTACCGGCCCAACCACTGCCACAGTTACCATCCTCACCCCAACTACCACCACCACCAGCGCACGACTCACCATTGACGTTAGACCTGGCTGCAGGAGTACGGGTGACGTGGTGGAGATGCATGTAAAAGCCCTCAACCCGGCTACTCTCGCCAATCATTTGCAGATTAGGTTAGGTTTGGTTGGACTCACAGGGTTAGGCTGGGCTGAGTTGGGTTGGGATGTATTAGGCTAGAATGAATTAGAATAACATAAAGAGAAATACGACACCAATTTTTAGTGAACAGAATCATTAGGCGGTTGCAAGAATTAAAAGAAAAAAACATGTTAGGCTGCACTAGAATGAGTTAAGTACGACAGGGTAAGGTTAGATTAGATAAGAATAGGCTAGACTGGGAAGAAATGAATTAGATTAGGTTATGTTATCTCATGAATGGTAGACTGGGTTAACTTACGATTGTGGCAGAATAATGAAAATAATGTAAATAAACTGACAGATAAATTGATAGATGGACTGATAAATAACTAGAAATTGCTGAGACCTTATTTTCTAAATTCACAATTATTGAAGGAAGTTTCGAGGTTCATGGCACAGAATGTTACAGTTATACAAAAGAAAGAAGGAAAGGCTGAAAAATAGCAAAAGTAAGCCAAAATTAAAGGAAAGAAAGGGAAAGCAATAATATATATATAAATTTATTTATCCTGAGATCGATGGAACATTCTTTCGTTGCAGACAGGTTAAAGGCAGGAGGAGAAGGAGCACTGGTGAATTTTGACCACTTGTGTGAAAAATAATGTGAATCGACAGAAAAGTTAAAATATGAAAAAAAAAAAACACACACACACAAGGAAGCACATCAATGTGAGAAGTACTGGAAACAAATGAAAGTGGTAGAGATTATGAGACTATGAAAATGACATTAATTCCATGAAGCTGAATTATAGTGCTAAGCCGGTTAATGGAAGCTGAGAATAAATGCAAGGGAAAATAAGAAAAAGAAATATATATATATATATATATATATATATATATATATATATATATATATATTAGAGAATGTGTGGGAAAATGCAATAAATGTTATGAAAGACTGATGAATTTGGCTAATAGGCAAAGACTTTTTAAGCTGTCCTACACTGGGCAATGGGCATAGCCTTCACAGTCTGTTCCCCGAGGCCCAGGATTCCTCCTACAACCATGCACCACTATATGTTACCACTTTGGCGCTGACACCCACCATCAATATTGAACATATGCGACTCTCATTTAGCACGTGTATTAGTATCAGCGTGTTCGTTTTTTTTTTTTTTTTCCCCGTCATGTCGGTGAGTGTTATAGTCTATCAGTAAAGTTTGTTTTAACAAAAATCAAATCCATAAGCTGTTCCCTGGCCGAACAGGGATTTTAGCCCGCGTCCACTTGTGCTGCAGACCACCTCTCTACCAACACGGAAGAAAATATTGCAGGAATTATATAAAAGCAGGGATAAAGAAATGAGCCCAGAGAAGGGTACGAGAGGCCTGAATGGGGATAATAAGCTTTTATTGCTATTGCTTGAGTGGAAATAAATTTTTACTGCTGTTGTTTGAATGGCAATAACTAGCTTCCATTGCTGTTGCACTGTGCTTCAAGTGGGATACAAATCACTGATACATTGTCATATGGTGCTTATTATCAGAGAATGTGTTACTCTGCTGATCCTAATAATTTGGTACAAAAATTACAAGAGAAATGAATGTATCATTTGCATTTCTGTACATATTTTAGTACAGACTCTAAACTGCAAAGTGAACCATATAAACTGTACAGCAAAAATAAACTGTATTTGTAAATATAGTAATGGCTCACCGTGAAAGACGCATCAAAATCCTCAATTAGGAATATCAGAATTAATGATATGATAAAGGGCATCAACATACACCCTCACTCTTGTTTCCTCAGTTGCTGAAAGCCAAGAGGAGAGCGTTCAGGGAGAGGTTGCGGGAGGCGTTACCAACTTTCATAAGTACCAAATCCACCTAACAAATTCTGAGTTTCATGTTTTAACAATAGAAAATACAATAAACTGATCAAACGCAGTTCTAACGTGGTTCTTAGGCAGTAAAATTTATATAACCAATATAATGATGTTTAAAAATATTGAGTTCTATGCATCACAATATACAACCGACTTGCCACCATGAAATTGAATGCAGACTGTGTACTGGTGCAAGACCGCTTACCCTCAGACCAAACGAGTATGCTCCTTTTCCCCTTTTACCGCCACCTAGTACGATACCATAATGCTACTAACTGGAAGATGTGCAGTGCCGCCTCAGAGCACTTGTCATAAAATTTCATGGTAAGAAATAAAACATTGGTTTCCCACTAGGACTGATGATGTTATTGAGCGCGCTTAATAATTCTGATGAATTCCAATATATTTTGTTTGTATACGCCTCCTACCCAGCAAACTCAGACTATTATGCCCTCTGTTGCTTGCAGGAAGATGCTTAGATTCTCTAAATGAATTAAGATAGAGTTTTGGAACCACCATTGAGTCAGAGAATTTTAGAAACGATGAAATTTAAGTACGTGTGAGGGTATTTAGAATTTCAGATTTTTTGTGTGAACAAGTATGATTAAAGTTGGTGTGAGAAATAGTCGTGTCATTAACTGTTAATATTAGAGTAAATAATAATAATAATAATGATAATAATAATAATAATAATAATAGTAATAATAATAATAATGATAATACAGTAATAACAATAACGACGACAACAACAACAACGACAACAACAACAAGAACAACAACAACAACAATAATAATAATAATAATAATAATAATAATAATAATAATAACAATAACCACAACAAAGCTGAACAGTAGTTATGTGATGTGTGATATATTCCATCTCACTGTTGGATATGAAAATACTCCTTTTATATCACTTAAGGTAACAAGGGCTATTAATTATTAGTGATGTAAAAGAAGTCAAGGAGATTGAGAGAGAAACATTACTGACCAGTGCTGATGCAAAGTTAAAGAAACTGGACGTAGAGCAGAATTCGTCAGAAATAAAGCAGAGACATACTTTTCGGCATAATAGAACTGTAAGCATGTATTTACACATTTAACTTCGGGTTGCCTTACGTTTTTTTGCAAAATAATATAGAGTTGGGTGGGGTGTAGTTAAGAAACCAAAGAAACTATCATTTATGCAATGCTCTTTTCTATCATGGTAAGGAAGAATTTATTTATTTTTTTAATGAAAACTGCTTCTCCAGCCTCGAAAAAATACTTAACCCTAAAAATTGCTTTGTCCTTGAGTATTTCTCAACAGCAGTGGCCTCCGCCAGGAATTGGGGATAGAGATACGATTTATGAGACAATATAATAAACTTGTACCTCAATGACTAGGCAGTAATGGAAAGTGAAACATACTCTTCGTGATTTACACAGTTTGACTTGTACATATTCTTGACGTTTTGTACTTAATCATTATAATCACCATCATCATCAAAGCTCGAATGTAGAAAACTATCAACAAAATGTCTTATAACAAGCACAGTAAAACTGTAGCCAAAAATCACTGCACGAGACTGTGAAACCTAGAGGCTCACAGCAAACGCATCTAGTATCATAGTTAGCGCCAACAAGACAAAGGACACCTTTGATAGCCATAAATGCCTCAGTTGCCATATTTTAAGGGGAAAGACATAGACATTTATCGGAAGCGGTCATCAGTATATAGCACAGATGTGATAATTGTGGTAGCAATTCATAATGATATCTCATTTGAGTAGAAAAAGAGTCCTACCAAGTTCTTTATCGCTGACAGTTTATTTAAGAGTCCCGCTTCTTGGCACATTTTTACATGAACAAAGTGACAGAAAATGGAACTTTACTAGTGAAGTTTATGCAAAAACTACAATCTCAAGTGGTGTCCAATGGAGTTAGGTAGACTTCTGAGCCATTCCAGGCTTTGTCCTCCGAACCACTTTTCTGTCATTGTGCACGAATTTTAGAAGGAACTGTTTCTGTTCTTGGTCCTTGCATTGTGCATTTAGTCTCTGGATCATTGCAATTCCTCAGTCCACAGTGTCATTTACAACTTTTAATTTTTTGACCAGGTCATTGATGTCCAGGGTGTTGATGGCCTCAGGGACTTCCTACTGAACTCCAGCCTCACCAGCCAGCCACCCTAGCTTTTCTTTCGTTCGGCTGGTCACAAATCTGTCCAAGGTGTCAGTTGCACAAATGCTGAGATCTTTTCTTTCTAGCCTCTTCAGACATTTCCTGGCTGTCTGGCCAAGGTTTTCCAGTATCCTTTGCCTGATCTCCATACGTCTCGTTGAAGAAGCCCAGGGAGATGGCCTCCACGCTGAGATACCAGAGGTGACGTCAAAGGGCCTTCTCTACCATTGATGCCACCTCCTGGTCCGGGTAGTTGAGGAGTTCCTTGAGAAAGTCCATATCGTTCTTGGGGGCCCTGCTTGCTATGATAGCTTCATGCCAATACTTGATGTAGATATAGCAGACAAATTTCGCCATTCTCATCAACCTTCGTAGTTCTGTGGTCTTCAGATCAACCTGGTCTGGGAAGAGCATAATCTTGAGAGGGTAGATGGCCTTGACCAACCATCTTGCTTGATGTTATTTACCTGGGGCTCGAAATGTGACACCAACTCGCTCCTATATCTCTCACCCAAGGTACAGATGGCAAAGCCTTAGCAGCTGTTCGTAGTCTTCACATGGATGAGGGTCGCTGAGAACAGTGTCAATGCTTTCTTTCATAAAAACACGACGACACTTCCCAGTCTCCTCGCTGGTCTTTGGTACTCGTGGTCATAGTCTGAAGCCATCCAGTCTATGTTGCTCCATTGTTCCAAAAACCTCCCGAAAGATGGGATAAAATCACTCTGGTGACCGAAGCAGGATCAATTCATGAATGTGTTGCCTGCAAGTGAGCCAGAAAAGTGACTTTTTTTGTGGACTGGCTGATTCAAATATAAGCACCATTAAGCATCACAATGTCATCTCGAAGTAAAGTGCAACAAACTCATCTGAGATGCCTTATTCGTCAAACAGTTTCTGCACTGTGGTGGCTACCTGCTGTCTGGTTCCATCTACTGCCAATGGAGTGACGAGGGTCTCCTCAAACTCTTTCCCTGTCACCAATACTGCTATCCTGTCCTCCAAGATCCTCCCTGTCACAGCACTGGTAGTCACCTTTCAGTTCCAGTGAAACACCAGAAGAGGTAGATTCCTGAAAATCGAAGCTGTGAGTTCTTGAGCGAGCAGCTTCCAGTTCTTCCTCCTCATTCGGTGTACAGTTAAGTATGAAGCTGACAGTTGCATGACATTCAGCCCTGAACTGCCAGCACATGTGACGTAGCTGGCAGCCGCCTGCTGATCAGAGAAGTTATTTCTTTCCCATTCGATCGTCAAGGCAGGACACATGGTGTTCTTCATCCTCCCTTTTCTCGGTCCCATTACAGTAGATAATGTTGAAACAGATTCGTGTTCGGAGTATGACACGCTAGATTATGATGTAAGTGCCCCTTCCCAGGCCACCTCCTGAAACACTGCACTCATTTCATTTTCATTTTTTTCTTTTTCTTGGTGCTTTCAACATTTCCCAGGAAACTTTCCTTGCACCAGCAGCAGCAGCGTGGACTTTGTCACTTCCTGCCATGGAACAGCTTCTTGGTCCTCCCACTGCCAATGAAGGAACTCCTTATCCTCCTCTGGGACTCTTGCCTCCATGATGTCAGCTGATGAAGTGTTGAATATTTCCTCCAGGCCACCCTTCCTCATCTCCCGTTTCATTTTAGCAGCTTGTGTGTTCTTCTTCAAATCATTCCTCAGTGCCATGTATTGTTCATGGAGCTGCTTAATCTGCTTCTTCAGATTGGCCTTCGTTTTCACAGGGAGGTTGGCTCACCTCCACATTTCCTTCAGTTTCTCCAAAACCACCTTTGCCGCCTTCGAAATTGGTGCCTTCTGGTCCTTATGATGCCACATAAAAACAGGCAAACAGCTTTTTTGGAAAGATGGCTGGCCGAAGAAAAATCTGGAAATTGGGCCATCTGACAAGCCTCACACCACGAGACATTACTTTAACTGACCTTTAAAGAAATCCAGAATTGATCTTATCAGGCAAATGAAAAATGCAACCAGGCAACAGTAAGTATCTGATAATCATATTAGCTAGATATCCAGATTAACTAGATTACGGTGCAATAAAACGGGCAAAATTTCAAACAACTGTAATAAGACTTCACACACTGAGCAAAAACTCATACACTAAGCACTTTCCATGACACCATCTAAACAGTATCTCACACCGAGACACTGAACGTCACCTGAGGCACTGAAACAGAACTCACTCACTGGCCAGCCTCAGGGGGCAGGTCTTTGCAAATTCCTGAGTCAAAATCAGTAGAGACCACCAAAAACCATATCACCAGCCCAATGAGGCAGATGAGTGCGACCTCAAAATACCCTTCAATTTCTGAGAGATTTTGCACAGATCATTTGCAGCGACAAAGGATCACAGCCACAAGCGATCTGAACAAATTGTTGAATATTTCCAAGTATGAAACACCATACTGTGGATCCTACCCTGTTGAAAGTCCGCTACAGGTGTAGGTCTACAACTGTGCAATTTTTGTTTTTCTGAGTTAAATACATGTATGATCGAGTTTCCTCCCAGGGACTGCGACTCCCGTGTGAGGCTGAGAAGTTTTACTTTGCCCAAAACTTAGTTCAGGTGGAGGTCTATCACTGTGCAAGATTTGATTTTTCTGGAGGAAATACAAAGGGTGGTTGTGCGTACTGGTGTTCTCCAGGACCCACTGAGTCACCCTCTTGAAAGGCAGCCTTCGGAGGTCCCATGCTGCCTAAGCCTGCACCAGTTGAAAGTCTACCCTTGTAAATATTTCCTTTATCCTAGATTTTTATAAAATGGTGCTGCCCCCTTGAAGTAGCACTCTCTATATATAGGGCACATAGTCTCATCATGTTTAAACTTTGGTTTAGATGGAAATCTATTATAAAAATTTAATTTTCACTTTAAAAAATAGATGTGGATAGGCTACTGGCATGTCTCACGTTTTCTCTCTCTCATGTTTTCTCTCTGGATGTGCATATAGCAAGGCGGCGTAGCATTTATCACACGTGCTAGTTACAGTTCTCTACTCCCGACTTGCCATGTCAACGAACTACGTCAGTAAACGCTTGCCTATTGGTCAAATCATAAAACCCAGAAATGGGGCAATTACCCTTGCTTCTTTCACCACTAAACATAGACAAAATTGTTCATGTAAAACTTAGAGCGAAATATCCGATATTTAATTGCCAGAATTCACTCATGAAGACATAGGTTAAATTAGGAAATCATTTTAAATTCGATTTCATAGCGAAGCATGTCAGTTGAAGCTCTCCGTACATTCCCATAAAAAGCTATGATTCCAAGGGGTTCCTTTGGACTCATGAGTAAATATATAACTAAAAACAAAGTTTGTTAAATGTATCTACTAGCTGCTGGAAGAATCTCTTCCTCATCTCACGTAATAGAAAAATTATTAGCCTCTGAAAACAGTCTCGGTTGGGCCGGGCCGGATCGTGTCAGGCCGCTCATTTCTCATCTAAATGTAAACATCGCTGGGCTCACTTGCCCGTAATCACTATGAAAAGTTTGGTTGAAATCCGTCAGGGGCTCAGGAAATATCGCGCCAACAATGATAAATAAATTCAAACCCCTTATGACCTTGACCTTTGATCCCTTGACCTAACTGACTAAATCAGTTCATCATCTCCTCATACTGCGTAATTGACAAAAGTTTGGTTGAAATTCGTCAATGGGCTCAGGAGATATAGCTCCCACAAAAGTGTTATGGACGCATGGATGCAGCATACGCACATGGTCGGCCGGATTACCTTGACCTTGCCGACCTAAACAGTTCGTTGCTCTTTCACACCTTATTACTGACAAAAGCTGGGTCGAATTCCGTCAAGGGATTCAGGAGATATCGTGCCCATAAGGAAAAACTAAGTCGACACCATGACCTTGACCTTCGACTCCTTCATATACCTGACCAAATCAGTTTATCATCTCCTCATACTGCATCACTGATAAAAGTTTGGTGGATATTCGTTGATGGGTTCAGGATATTTCGTCCCCACAAGAGTGTAATAGATGCACGGATGGATGCATGCACGCACGCAATGACTGACAGACCAATCAGTTAATACCTCCTGCACCATAGGGGGGAGGAGGCATAAAAATGGGTGCAGTGCATGGTAGATTCATCCCTGTTCAACCTCCTCCATATATTTTTGTTCCTTATCACTCCTCCTTTGCTTCTACGGTCTGCCTTCCTCACTTCTTCATACATTCACTATGTTATCCATTCACCTTCTTCACGCAATGACTGACAGACCAATCAATTAATGCCTCCTGCACCATAGGGGGGAGGAGGCATAAAAATGGGTGCAGTGCATGGTAGGTTCATCCCTGTTCAACCTCCTCCATATATTTTTGTTCCTTATCACTCCTCCTTTGCTTCCACGGCCTGCCTTCCTCACTTCTTCATACATTCACTGTGTTATCCATTCACCTTCTTCATGTCTTCGTCATATTTTTCATATCTTCTCATAGTGTCAAAATCACTCATATTCATTTACTTTACTGCCCTATTTATGTCCATTCTTTCTCTGTGACAACACCATCTACGCACATTCCCATTTATACTTTAATAAGCAGGTTTCTTTACTCCACATCTGCTACGAATGTTAACATTTCTAACGCCACGTAGCCTCTTTTGCCACGATTTCAGCAAGAGAGCCATTTCTTCTGCCTCAATATTGAATTTTGATGTTCATGCTATTCCTGTCTTACACCCTTACGGTAAAGTTGAGACCAATATCCCTTCACTGAGTCATTTTGTAGCCTCTGCATTCACATCTTTGTTCCATATCAAGGCCTTCATTGTAACAGCCACCTTACTTCCTGCAGCTAGTCTACATTTTCTTAATACATTTATTCTCTCTCTCTCTCTCTCTCTCTCTCTCTCTCTCTCTCTCCGCACATAACCTCAAAAGGTCGTTTTTCCTTTTATAATTCCCCCCTACCAAAACCCTCCCATATGCTGGCCACCATTTTTTTTCCCTATGATACTTTTTCTTTCGTACGTTTTTGGCAATATATCTCTCCTCTCTCCAGTTTTATTTTTATGTGTGTCATGACTGGGAATATATTGTGCATAAATTTTGGTCAATAATAGCTCTTTTCCCTGAATACGTTTTTTTTTTTACTTCTTGCTGTCACGTTTTTTTGTTTTTGTTTTTTAATCTTGGGAGAAGCTTGTAATCAGAAGGGATAGATAAAGTCTTTATCCCCCTGAATCTGATTTCTTTTTCATTTTACTCTTGCTGCCACCAGATGTTTTTATGTCAGGACAGGCCCATAGCCAGGACTTGAAATTTGAGGGGGCCATCTCCATCGTAGGGGGGGCTTTATTTTTTTAGTCTTCCTTCCACATATATTTTTTATAGAATGTATTGTATGAACATGTAATGAACTAAATATATGCCGCATTATATTAGTGTAAGCACTAAAACCAGCTGAACCCAGTTTTTTTGGTACCGAAATAAACGTTCAGAAAACTGCAGGTTAAAATATTTTATTGATAAAAATATTTCATAGCTTTCAAGATATTTTCCATAGCTTCATAGCTTTTTCAACTTTCATAAGTTTCAACTCGTACTTTTTCAGTGCTAATTATAACTCTGGCAGTATTTGCCATTTGCAAATTGGCACTGGTATTGCTAACGAGGTTACGAGAAGACGTGCTTACCTGATCAGTTGTCCCACTAAGTACTGTTTCACAGTCAGTTGAGTGACACTCTACGCTGCACCCACTATCTAGTGTGCCAGGGCCCAGACTGCCATGTTGGTAGGCTTCACGGTGTTTTCGTAGGTATAAGTTTGAATTTGAAACGGTGTTGCACGCCGTTTTCCTAACGGAACATGCCATATAAACATGCAAACCGCTGCTGCGCTGATACGGTTCATTCAAACACGACAGGGTTCAACTAAGTTCCAGTCTAACACCTATAACCTATGCCAGCTTATTTTGCTTATAGTAATGACATCATGACTATAATTATGATAACCGTCATTGAACATGTAGCTTTATAGAATCATGTGTCATGAGTAAGTAGTATATCTGGCTTGAATTTTCGTATACTTTCTCGGTTTGTAAGAAAATCATAATTATATGCTTCTAAGTGAAAAACTTTTGGGGAGCTAATGACCTTTTCTGGGGGGCTAAGCCCCCCATAGCCCCCACCCTCGTGGCTACGGGCCTGTGTCTGGACAAACTTGTAGTACAAATGGGTTAATGATGGTGATACCTAACTAATGGCTGTATCTAACCCGTTCAGCTCAATATGTCTTTTGCTGACAGAATATAGTCGTTTGAAAATAATAATAATAATAATAATAATAATAGTAATAATAATAATAATAATTATAATAATAATAAGAAGAAGAAGAAGAAATCGGTCTGCTAGTGAAGTTGTTTATAACATCTTCAGAATGAGTGGTCTAGCCTTAGACAAGTATAATAGTTTGGATGTATAAAGAACTGTATACAGCAACAACAACAACAACAACAACAACAACAACAACAATCATCATCATCATCATCATCATCATCATCATCATCATCATCATCATCATCATCATCACTGTGAAGGGACAAAAGAGTTATTTTTAAAACTATAATTTATCTGGAACAATAATCATCACCCTATAATGCTAAGCGATGGGGAAGATTGACGATGCTATGTTAAGCGACAACATATCGCTCTGGCAGCCAAGGTTCAGCAAGGAAATAATGGTCTGAGCAAAAGGTACTCCCCTAAAATTTAAATATTACTCCAAGCGACTTATTATTTAGCTTATGAACTCAGCGAACTGGAGGGGCTTAGATTCATCCTTCAATACCTCATTCAGTATGATGTTTCTTTACTTTGTTCTTGAGTGTTAATCGTTAGTTAATAATAGGGTGGTCTTCTCGTGTCCCCTGTGGCGGGGGGGGACACAATCTGGCCGCACTATGGGGTGGTACTACTACTTTTCGGCCAGGTTGTGTTAGGAAGAATACTGCCACCGTATTCCCCGCGTGTCGTAAAAGGCGACTAAAAGGGGCGGGGTGAGGGGACTAGGGACCTCCTCCTCTGTTTTTTAGTTCCTAAAAAGAGACAGGCCAGAGAAAGGGATAGGGGATTGAGTTATCCCCGTACCCTGAAGATTGGGTCTATGAATGTGCGTGGATGTAGTACGATTGAGGCTAAAAGGGAGGAGATTGGGAGAATGTTTGTGAGAAGAAAGTTGGATGTGTTAGCTTTGAGTGAAACGAAGATGAAAGGGAAGGGCGAGTCTATGTTTGGAAGTGTGAATGGAAGATTGTCAGGTGTTGATAGAGGAAGGGCAAGAGAAGATGTGGCCTTGTTAGTGAGTCCGGAAGTACAGCAGTGTGTGACTGAATGGAAGGAGGTGTCATCGAGACTGATGTGGGTGAAAGCAAAGTTTGAACATGAGTTGTGGGTGTTTGTGAGTGCATATGGGCCTGGTAGTGAAAGGGATGAAGAAGAGAGGGATTCTTTCTGGAATGATGTTGATGAGTGTCTGCAGAGTTTTGGAGCGAGTGTGAATGTGGTAATGATGGGAGATCTGAATGCTAGAGTGGGAAATGTAGCAGTTGAAGGTGTAGTTGGTATGCAAGGTGTGCCTGTGTCACGAATCAAATTCGTGACATTTTCCTTTTGTGAGAAACCACGAACTTTAGAGGAAAACTCACTGTATCACGTGTATCGTTCAGTTAACCGTTTCTCTCTCCATTTCGATGGTATACTTTTTTTCAAAACATTCGTCACTGTTTCAAAAGTGACCGTTCTAATGCACGTCATTAAGTGCTCTACTGAGCGATATTATTGCTTCTATATTGTTCGCCCCTGCTTGCCTCAACCGTTGGCCACGCCTTCTTCTGGATGGCCTGGGCAATACCCCATACATCGTATCTGAATGAGTCTTTTGTCTGTCACGACGGAGTGTGGTTCTGTGCTCCAGTATTGAGAGTGAGAGAGGTCATCTAGCACCCAGACTCCACTAGACTACAGTTCTCCAGGCTCTCCCACCCTTCCTTGGTGAAACGCTACATTGACCAGTATTTCCTTTTCGTATTTTCCTAGGTTTAAGAGGTTAGCTTTTGAGTGAGCGAATGAGTGCGATCTCATTATTTTGAATTCACTTTGAGTTGTAACATTGAATTTGTTCCTTTGTAATTAATAAATTTAACAGTTCTTTTTCTTTGAGCTTAATGTAATGTAAACTCGTGTTTCATTTCTCCATAATTAAGCTTATTTCTCTTATAGCTCCTAGCTTGCATAAACGCTTTGCTATTCACAACTGGTACTTAGGCCAGTCTTGTTGTATTAAGCTTAAAATCCGTTGTGCCTTCTAGGAGTTAACGCATCAGCAAGAACCTGATATTATTAATAGTATTAGTTATTTATTGTCAGGGGTGAAGTCACTTTCTCCAGAGGCTAACAGTACTAATAAACAGCAATTGTGAGTAATTGGTCTCTGCTGTGTACTGTTGAGAAAGTTTATAAATTCTCGTCCTGAGAGAATTGGCGAAGTGAGCCGACATAAAGTATTCATTGCTTGATTTAGCAAGACAATTCATTGTTCCTGCTCTCCAGTATTATTGAGAATTATCCTTTAATACTGCATTTATTTTAAAAACCCGTGATATTAACTCCTAGCTCTAAAGCTATTCACGTGATAATACTCATTCGTTCATATTTAGGTATTTATCATTAAAGTTTATAGGCACAGGCTTATTGGTGTTTACCGTTAGTTTAGCAAGTGAATTTCTGCTTTATTCATCCATAGAGTATTTAACTCTATTTAGTACTTTATTCTTGGTAACGCCAGACGATTTTATTCGCTCCTGGGAAGTCGTCGTACCCATTGCGTTAATTGTTGAGTCTTCCCAGTCATTTGCATTTTTGCTTTATTCTTTTCCAGTTAACTAGATAAGACTGGTCACCACTAGCTTGTGTCTGTATTCTTTACTTGTGTTTATTAGCATTCGTTTGCGAAGCAGCAGTCAGTACTCAGTTTCGGCTTGCTTAGTAAATTAGTGTCATGGCTACCACTGTATTTTTACAGGAAGCCAAAGACATGGGGCTTACCGAGCCCCAGGAAATTAAAGAGTACATACTCTCATGGCATAATCAGGAGCAGCAGCGCGAGAATGATGCCCGTGAAGAGCGTAAGATTCAGCGCGAACACGAGCAGAAACAACGCGAACTCGAGTTAGAACAAGAGTGACAACAACGTGAATACGAGCGTGAACAACGAGACAGAGAATGAGAACACGAACGTGCCGAGCGAGAAGCACGTGAAAAACATGAAATTGAAGTGCTGAAGCTCAAGCGAGATTCCTTGGCTTCAGACACATCTGGTGCAGTTGGTCCAAGCTCCACGAGCGTTCTCCCTGCACATGTTATGGCGAACCCATGCATCAAGCTTCCTTCATACAAGGAAGGCGAGCGAATCGAGCCGTACATAGCTCGTTTTGAGGACATGGCAGACATGTATCAACTGGATGAGGCAACTAAGTAGCTCCAACTTCTTAGTTTATTTGAGGGCCCTGCCCTCGATATTCTCCACAGAATTCGTGGAGACAATCTCACGTATGAGATGATGAAAGCTGCACTCATTAAGGCGTATGGTCTCACAGTAGACGACGCCAAAGTTCAGTTCATGCGAGCTCGTCTCCAAGACAAGGAGACAGCTGTTTAGTTCCTCGAATGTCTCACTGCTTACTTAAATGAGTGGATGGAGAAAGATCAAACTCCTTCCACGCGTGAGGGGATCATTGACCTTATGCTGGTCACGCAGCTAGAAAAGTCGTGGCCTACTGAACTTGTGGCTCAGCTTAATATCTGCCAGGTGGGAGATGCCAGCCAAATGGTGGAAAAGGCTGATCCATATTTCACTGCATACGGGTATCAAACTCGCAAGCAGCATACCTGGAACAGAAAAGCTGATATATCTGGGAAACCGTCTCAGACTGAACCCCACCAACAAGGCCATTCTCAGAATAATGGCCAAGGTCCAAAACCGCAGTGGAAGGACCAGAAGAAAACACTCAGAAACCTGAGTGGAAGAGGTACAACTGGTACCCTAACCAGCAGCAGTATCAGCCACGCAACCGACCGTCGGGACCGTCCTTTTCACCACCAACTCAAGTGAATAGGAGGCAGGAAGCAAACGCAGCCTTCATTCCTCAGCAGCAGCACGGTGGTCACGTCCCTACCAGTACGGGTACTCCCCCACAGTTCACTAATCCCACAGCGACAGTGAACCCCCCTCCACAGATGGCCAATGTTCCATCTTCCCAGGCAATGAGTACGACCCCTCAAGTATCAAATTCTCAGGGCACCATGTTTGCTGCATCAATTATTCAGCAGCCTCATGAGTGGCTAGCTGCTTCCTCCACAGGCCCTCCCACAGGTGACAGTACCTTCCTTGTTCAGCCAGGGTTTGTGGGAGGCATTCCTCTGAAGGTCCTGAGAGATAATGGATCCTCAGGTTGCTCTGTCAAGCAGAGTCTAGTTCGGCCTGAGCAGTACACAGGTCGACAGGTCCATGCAAACCTTATTGATGGATCAGTGAAATTGTTCCCTGAGGCATGTATCCAGGTGGCATCTCCATTTTATACTGCTATGACACTCGAAATTGTCATGCCAGAACCTTTATTTGACCTAATCATAGATAATATTTCCGGTGTCAAGTATAGTTGCACCGAGGATGACGCTACTCAGACTTCGGCTACAGTAACACAAGCCATGGCTGAGGCTCCAGACTGTGTCACCCCAGTGACCATTGAATCACCGCAAGATCTGATGTGTAGCCAACTTGTTGTTCAAGAACAACATTCTGACCCAACACTTGCTGCCGTGCGAAAGAAACAAAAGGGTCGAGTGATTAAGTATTCACGGGGAGGTCGACCCAAGTTCCTTCACAAACAAGGACGGCTCTACCGTGAGTCACGAACACCCGAGGGTGAGGTTCGATTGCAGTTTGTTGTTCCCACCAAGTACCACCTAGCAGTGTTAGAATGGGGTCATTGTTTAGCCTCAGGAGGTCACATGGGCAAAAGGAAGACCCAGGGCCGTATCCGAGCTGACTTTTTCTGGCCAGGGATGGGACGAGACATAGATAGTTTTGTGCGTTCCTGCAATGTGTGTCCATGTAAAACCAATCAGGGACATGTCCTTCCTGTGCCGTTTGTAACCACACCTGTAATCTCTGAGTCAGTTGAGAGACAGGGTAGTGGTGAAGTGGGTGCAGACCTGACGTCTCGCCCGTTGGCCCCACAGGACACAGTATGTCCTGGGCCTGTACATACATATGTACCGTAAGTTAAGGGGGAAAGTTCGAGAACCCGCAGAGGCGACCCGAGGCTGTGTCTGCGGACACACGAGCCCGAGTTTGCATAAGGATTCTCAGCTGCCCCGATATTGTACATACATGTATACCATAAGTTTAAGGGGAGAAAGTTTGAGAACCCGCAGAGGCGACCCGAGGCTGTGTCTGCGGACACATGAGCCCGAGTTTGCATAAGGATTCTCAGCTGCCCCGATATTGTATATACATGTGTACTCTAGTCTACCGCAGAGGCGACCCGAGGCTGTGTCTGTGGACACATGAGCCCGAGTTTGCACAAGGATTCTCAGCTCCCCGATATTAATATAAGTACTGTAGGTTAAGGGGGAAGTTCGAGAGAGAACCTCGCAGAGGCGACCCGAGGCTGTGTCTGCGGACACACGAGCCCGAGTTTGCACATGGATTCTCAGCTCCCCGATATTAATATAGGCACTAGGTTAAGGCAGAGGTTGAGGACCCGTGTGCAGTCCAAGCCTGTGTCTGAGGACGCACGAGCCTGAGTTTGCATAAGGATTCTCAACTTGCCGACACTAATCGTAAGTGTAGAGTCAAGTTTAACCAGTAAACTACACGAGTCCTCGAGACCAACGGCGTCCAGGGACTATGTTTCCTGGTTAATAATGTACCTAATAAATTAATGGCGACCTCGAATGTACGAAGCTTAGGCTGTCACTCGTATTTTTCAGCTAGAATGTACCTTTCGTAGCATGTACTGATTGCTAGGCAGAGAGAGTAATTGTAATGTAATAAGAATTTTTGTCTCATTGACACTTTTGATGATCCACCTTAATTGATTTTGCAGGCACAGCGATGGGTGTAGCAGTTTTGCTGTGCGGGCCAGCTGATCGTCTGCTGCACGTTGCTGCCTCTTCTCTTCTTCCTTTGTCATCGCCATATTATTAATATTTACTATCATTTTACACGTAGGTACAGTTACACTACAACTGTCACACCTACACCGTGTATTACATACACCATGCCACACAACAATTAGTTGCCAGTGTAAATGTAGCGAACTTTCGCTCAGTTTGACCTGAGTACAGGATTTTCACCATCGTCACGGAGTTTTTTCCCTCAAGCTTGCCTCTATTAACATAAATACGAGGTTTTTACGCTCACTGGCTATAGTAATTTTCTCCTGTAGCAGGATAGCACACACACCACAGTGTGAATCTTGTGTGACTGAGTTAGGATGTGTACATATATATATATATATATCCACAAATTTTTTCCCATAAGGAAAAAATTTCATTTTGAAGGGGCGTAATGTCACGAATCAAATTCGCAATATTTTCCTTTTGTGAGAAACCACGAACTTTAGTGGAAAACTCACTGTCTCACGTGTATCGTTCAGTTAACCGTTTCTCTCTCCATTTCGATGGTATACTTTTTTCCAAAACATTCGTCACTGTTTCAAAAGTGACCGTTCTAATGCACGTCATTAAGTGCTCTACTGAGCGATATTATTGTTTCTATATTGTTCGCCCCTGCTTGCCTCAACTGTTGGCCATGCCTTCTTCTGGCTGGCCTGGGTAATACCCCATACATCGTATTTGAATGAGTCTTTTGTCTGTCGCAACGGAGTGTGGTTCTGTGCTCCAGTAGTGAGAGTGAGAGAGGTCATCTAGCACCCAGACGCCACTAGACTACAGTTCTCCAGGCTCCCACCCTTCCTTGGTGATACGCTACATTGACCAGTATTTCCTTTTCGTATTTTCCTAGGTTTAAGAGGTTAGCTTCTGAGTGAGCGAGTGAGTGCGATCTCATTATTTTGAATTCACTTTGAGTTGTAACATTGAATTTGTTCCTTTATAATTAATAAATTTAACAGTTCTTTTTCTTTGAGGTTAATGTAATGTAAACTCGTGTTTCATTTCTCCATAATTAAGCTTATTTCCCTTATAGCTCCCAGCTTGCATAAACGCTTTGCTATTCATAACTGGTACTTAGGCCAGTCTTGTTGTATTAAGCTTAAAATCCGTTATGCCATCTAGGAGTTAACGCATCAGCAAGAACCTGATATTATTAATAGTATTAGTTATTTATTGTCAGGGGTGAAGTCACTTTCTCCAGAGGCTAACAGTACTAATAAACAGCAATTGTGAGTAATTGGTCTCTGCTGTGTACTGTTGAGAAAGTTTATAAATTCTCGTTCTGAGAGAATTGGCGAAGCAAGCTGACATAAAGTATTCATTGCTTGATTTAGCAAGACAATTCATTGTCCCTGCTCTCCAGTATTATTGAGAATTATCCTTTAATATTGCATTTATTTTAAAAACCCCGTGACACCCTGGAAGAAATGAAAATGGGGAACGAATGATAGGGGTGTGTGTGTTGAGCGAGAGATGGTGGTTGGAAATACGCTGTTTGAGAAGAAAGATATTAATAAGTATACATGGCTGAGACAGGAGGGTGGAATGGTTGTGGATAAAGCATTGATGGACTATGTGGTTGTGTCTAGAAATGTAATAGGAAGATTGTTGGATGTGAGAGTTTCTGAGAGGGGAGGGCGGTGGTATGTCTGACCACTATCTGGTGGAGGGAAAGTTAAGAATAGGTAAGAGATGGGTGAGAGCTAAGAGGGTTAGGTGTGGCAGGGAGGTTTTGGAAGTGAGTGAGTTGGATAAAGAGAGAAAATTATAGAGTATCAGGAGAAATTGAAAGATGAGTGGAACGCAGTGAAAGATCAGGAAAATAGCAGTATGGAGGAGGAATTGCAGTTGTTTAAGAGTGCTGTGGTGGGGCATGCAGAAGAGGTGTATGGTGTGAGACGTGTGGGTGGTGGTGTAAGAAAAGGAAGTGAATGGTGGTGCGAAGAAGTAAGTATGGCTGTGGCTGAGAGGCGACGTGCATATGAAGTGTGGCTGCGGAGGAAGGATGAGGTGTCATATGAGAGGTATAAGGAAAAGAGGAATAGGGCGAGAAGGGCTGTGCGTGATGCTAAAGTAGCAGCAGATGAGAGGTGGGGTAGGCGGCTGACTGAGAATTTTCAACAGAATAAGAAAATGTTCTGGAAGGAGGTTAAATGGGTGCAAAAGGGAGAGTCTGGGAAGTAAAAGCAGAGGATGGAAGGATTTTAACTGAGATGGATGCAGTAAGGAAGAGATGGGCAGAGTATTTTGAAAGATTGTTAAATGTAGAGGAGGAAAGGGTGGCTGAGATTGTGGCGGATGGGAGGGCGCAAGGAATAAATGTGTTGGGAGAGTTGAATGATTCTTTGATCACGAAGGAGGAAGTGGAGGAGGCAGTAAAGGAGATGAAAACAGGGAAAGCTGCAGGTATGGATGGGTGTGCTGTGGAATGCCTGAAGGGTGGTGGAGTGACTATTGTTGACTGGTTAGTATGACTGTTAAATCTGTGCTTTGTGAAAGGTATGGTGCCAATTGACTGGGCAAGTGCTTGCGTGGTTCCGTTGTATAAAGGCAAGGGTGATAAGTATGAATGTACTAGCTTTAGGGGTATAAGTCTGTTGAGTGTTGTAGGTAAGGTGTATGGTAGAGTGTTAATTATGAGAGTTAGAGAGGGTACAGAGGGAGTGATTGGTGATGAGCAGTGTGGCTTTAGGAAAGGGAGGGGATGTGTGGATCAGGTGTTCGCTGTGAGACAAGTGTGTGAAAAGTATTTAGTGAAAGGCAAGGATGTGTTTTGGGCATTCATGGATTTAGAGAAAGCGTATGATAGAACTGATAGGGAGGCTTTGTGGACTGTTTTAGGATTGTATGGACTTGATGGTAGGTTACTATAAGGGATGAAAAGTTTTTATGTAAATAGTAGAGCGTGTGTAAGAGTAGGAAATGCTGTGAGTGATTGGTTTCCCATGAGAGTGGGGCTGCATCAGGGATGTGTGATGTCTCTTGGTTGTTTAATATTTTTATGGATGGTGTTGTAAGGGAGGTGAATGCAAGAGTTTTAGGTGGAGGTCTGAGTCTGGTGAATGTTGATGGTGAAGAGTGGAATCTGAAGCAGCTGCTGTTTGCAGATGATACTGCACTGGTGGCTGATTCAGAGGGGAGATTGAGATAGTTGGTAGAAGAGTTTGGAAGGGTGTGTGATAGGAGAAAATTGAAAGTAAAGGAGAATAAGAGTAAAGTGATGAAGTGTACAGTCACACGTACTAATTTCTGCTCAGGGGTTACCCCTTCCTTCCCTGCTCTACCCTGGACAAAGGGAAGGGGGGAATCGCGAACAAGTCTACCCCGCCTTCTGCCCCCAACTCCCCCACCCTCCACCTCCAGCTGCAAGTTACTGATTAGATGCAAATTTTCTCATGTTCTGTAAACATGACTAAACTGTCGTCGCACACGCTTTCAACGGCCAAGATTTGGACTGTATTTTTAGAATAAATTATTACCGTATTGAACTGCATTCTCAAATTGAAAGTATTCACCATCATTGTAATCCAGTGTCGTCCGCTGCACAATTCTGGGTTCCAGTGCTTACCTTTTCAGTTCCCCCATCTCTCTCTCTCTCTCTCTCTCTCTCTCTCTTTCTGAATTTACTTTTCCCACTCACTCTTTCTTTTTAAATTTATATACCTTTCTCTTTGCTTCTCTCCCCCTCTCCCCCTTCTCTCTCGTTCTTTGTCTTAAGTCTTCCCCGCCTATCACCCCTTCCCTCCCCCCACCTTAGGCCTGATCAGCAGTCAGTTATACCGTCACCACTCCTTCGTATATCGTGTGCAGGCAACATTTATCACACACACTTAGGTCAGATTTATGGAAAGCTAATTTATATATATATATATATATATATATATATATATATATATATATATATATATATATATATATATATATATATATATATATAATTGTATATCTCATTATGTGCCAAGTTCAAATAGAGAACACCAGACTAATATTCGTAATTTTTATTAGAGTGACCGTTCCACTTAACATAGCTGGGTAGCTGGGCTTATAAACTGCACACACACACACACACACACACACACACACACACACACACACACGACTTAAATTTTGCATTGACAGCGTGGCGACTACAAATATAGTTATTCAGTCATTCTAACAACTGGATCTGCTGGCTCCAAACCTTCCCTGTCCCAGTCAAAATCGTCATTTGTTATTGAATGAGGAGTTTGACTGGGACAGAGAAGGTTTGGAGGCAGCAGATCCAGTTGTTAGAATGACTATATTTGTAGTCGCCATGCTGTCAGTGCAAAATTTAAGTCGTGTGTGTATGTGTGTGTGTGTGTGTGTGTGTGTGTGTGTGTGTGTGTGTGTGTGTGTGTGCGTGTGTGTGTGTGTGTGTGTGCAGTTTATAAGCCCAGCTACCCAGCTATGTGAAGTGGAACGGTCACTCTAACAAAAATTACGAATATTGGTCTGGTGTTCTCTATTTGAACTTGGCACATAATGAGATATACAATTATATATATATATATATATAAAAAAATAACTTTCCATACATCTGACCTAAGTGTGTGTGATAAATGTTGCCTGCACACGATATACGAAGGAGCGGTGACGGTATAACTGACTGCTGATCAGGCCTAAGGTGGGGGGAGGGGAGGGGTGATAGGCGGGGAAGACTTAAGACAAAGAACGAGAGAAAAGGGGGAGAGGGGGGAGAGAAGCAAAGAGAAAGGTATAAAAATTTAAAAAGAAAGAGTGAGTGGGAAAAGTAAATTCAGAGAGAGAGAGAGAGAGAGAGAGAGAGCTTGGGGAAGTGAAAAGGTAAGCACTGGAACCCAGAATTGTGCAGCGGACGACACTGGATTACAATGATGGTGAATATTTTCAATTTGAGAATGCAGTTCAATACGGTAATAATTTATTCTAAAAATATAGTCCAAATCTTGGCCGTTGAAAGCGTGTGCGACGAAAGTTTAGTCATGTTTACTGGACATGAGAAAATTTCCGTCTAATCAGTAACTGGCAGCTGGAGGTGGAGGGTGGGGGAGTTGGGGGCAGAAGGCGGGGTAGACTTGTTCGCGATTCCCCCCTTCCCTCTGTCCAGGGTAGAGGGGGGAAGGAAGGGGTAACCCCTGAGCAGAAATTAGTACGCGTGACTGTACGAGGTTGGTAGATGGTAGGAGGATGAATAGTGTTCTGAATGGTGAGTTGCTTGAGGAAGTTGAATGTTTTAAATATTTAGGGTCACATGTTGCTGTGGATGGAAGAATAGATGCAGAAGTGAAGTTTAGAATGAATGAAGTAGATGCTGGAAGGAATGAAAAAAGTGTTTAGATATCGTTTGCTTAGAATGGATGTAAAGAGAAGGCTGTATGAGGGCGTTGTGGTACCGACTGCATTATATGGGGCTGAAACATGGAATATGGGTGTAGCAGAGAGGAAAAGTTTGAATATAATGGAGATGAGGTGTCTGAGAAGTATGTGTGGAGTGACGCGTATGGATCAAATGCGAAAAGAAGTGCGAAGGAGAATTGGAGTTGTGCGGGAAATGGCTGGTAGAGATGAGCAGAGGGTGTTGCGATGGTTTGGGCATATGGAGGGAATGGACAATGAGCGACTGGAGAAAAAGATAATTAGATCTGATGTGAGAGGTGTAAGGCTGAGAGGGAGACCATGAATAGGATGGATGGACAGTGTGAAGAAAGCGCTGGATGCGAGAGGGATGTTTGTTGAGCATGGAAGAGTGGCTGTGCATGACAGAAATAAATGGAGAGAAATTGTGAATGAATAAATGATGATACAGCCCTGAGGGGACATTCTCCCGCATTTGGTCTGATCAGCTAGTCAGGTTAGGTGCGGGTAAGGGGATGGGTCTATAATGATGTGGCAGGGGTAAACCAGCTCTGCTGTCGGGCCCTATTGCGGATATCACTGACTGCACTGCACAGTTGACCCTTGTGTGGTGTGGTGCGGTGAGGATCTGTCCCTTCTCCCCTTTGGGGCTAAGATGCGAATGAATGTGTTTGAATGGATGAGTAAATGGGGAGTGTGTTGTCCTGTCTCGGTTACCTCCCTTTCCTTGGTGGAAGCAGCCTAGGTATATAGCTAGAGATAGAGATTCTCGTGTGTTTAGTAGACTTTCTAGCACATCTTCCATACCAATGGGTTTGGCATATTATACCTATATATTCTCTTGTAAGCATTTCATATTTTTTTCAAATCGATGTAGACTGCATACTAATATATAGGAGAAAATTAAAGTCCCAAATCTTGAAATAATTTGAAGAAAAGGTCTTCGAAAGCATCATAACCCAATGATAATGCAACCCAAAATTTTCTGCTAAAGCCTTCTATTGCACCCACATCACAAGATATACTCCCATGCCGTCGCCCTACCCCCACCACCAAATTTAACTCATCCCAATTTTTCCTTTTTCATCCATGCCCATATATTTACTTTATCCATTCATGAAATTTTCATTCTTGTAGCCCATCTCACTAATGCCTTTGCTCACCACACACATTTCCCTAACAGCGATTTGACTTTTCAACGGTGCGATCTTACTGTACGCGGTCGACTAACGTTCTTGTTCGATCATCTAATGCCACCAGAGACGTAGGGTTGTTACATGCCCTTTACATGTTCTTGTCTCTAACAGCCTAGTCTCAGCGTCCTACACATCAGAATTGATCTGATTCTGACTCTTACTGCAGAGCCCCACTCTCAACCAGCTGTTGTAAGATACCACAATGGCAGTGCCATCATGACTTCTTCGGAATGATGTGGCTGGAATGGGGAGGCTGTTCCTTCACTGCTTTTGGCTTACTGTCATTTAGCACGCAAAGTGCAGGGTGAACTATTCTAGCTTACACAGTCGTTGTTCAAGCAAAACAATCTTGCAGATATTTTCCATACAACACCAAATTCACAAAATTGAAACATCACTGGTATTTACTTTAGTTACACAGTTATTAATTACAAAGGATACTTGCTTCTCATCACATACTGCTAGGTGAACAAAATCTGGCAACAGTTAACCTCATGGTCCCTGAGAGGTGATTGTCATACTCTATATATTAATGCTATAAACTGAATTTAATATCGGTCTTATGATACATGAAACTAATAGCCTACCGTCCTGCTACTGTGACTTGTAAAGAAGCTTACCTACATGAATGAATAAACACAGACTGAGGCATCCAGGGTCATTTTGTCACATGGTCTCATATATTAACACCAAGGCCCAATACAGACACCTTGGGGCTCTGGTGCCAAAAACCATTACGGATGCCTACCCTTCAGCTGTAGTGGCTGTCCCCCTTCACTTAGAAAATGTTAATTCAAACGATACATTCCATCCTTAATGTACGAAAAGCTTATCATTCTTATAAAACTTAGATTATACCGTGTTAAAGACTACTTATTAAATATCAGTAAGCTCCTGCCCTGCTCTCCAAGCCTCCTCTGGACCTGAATCCTGGTGTTTTAGTACCACTAACACTCTCCTCCTTGGGCCCTGATGAACACCATAATAATGGATATGGAGAGTGAAACGAGTATTTCTTTTTGGTAAGTCAGGCGCTGTAAACAAGATATATAAAAACAGTGGATATCACTGGACAGGTAAAGAATTATGAGATATATTCAGTAGACAATGCGGGGTGTGGCAGCATCCCAGAGGGAAAAAGTTCACCAAAAATCAGTTAATCAATATTTTGAAAATTCCTGTTGTACATGACACTTTGAAGATATGCACTAACTTTAGAAGCCAGAACAAAGAAACATTTAATATTATGGGCTACTGAAATAAATGATGGAAAAAAACGCAATTTTTTTTTTTTTTTGGGGGGGGGAAGAGGAAAAACTTCCCCTACCAAAAATTATATATATATATATATATATATATATATATCTTCTCCACGGACATTCCTGTTCCTCCAGTGGCAGTACGATGACTGATGACGACTTGAGTGGACTGGCAGGCCTGGTAGTGAAGACATATTTCCAGACAAGTGATTTTTTTTTTTTTTTTTTTTTTGATGGAGAGTATATTAATCCTTATGTAAACCTTGTATATGTGAACTGTATATACTCTGTATACATGTGTATGTATTTATCAATTTATTTATATCCATATTCATTCATTTATTTATTAATGTACATATTTATTTGCTTGTTTTATTTTTGTTTGTACTGATAAACACCATTTAGAAAATTTAAACATGGCAACTGCTTTATGTTCTCTGAACATTATTTTATTTCTTTATCTGAAAAAATTACGCACCTGAAGAGGAAATTCATCATTAGTAACACCAAAATACACACAAAAGGTTATCTGGGAAGCTACACACAATAGGAAATCTGCAGTGCTGCCACACCCCAAGCATATTGCAGGGTTCCACACAGCCAAAAGAACACACTAATACAGCCATCCCCTGTGACAGCTCAGGAAACTTGGAAGGTACATTGAGTCTCAGCCCCCTGCCTTGATTGGAAGTATACGAACTCATAATTTTAGAACAGGGTGGGGTGCTGGTGCACCCGGCATTACCTATCCAGGGATTTATTTTTACCTTCATCTGTCCAATGACTGCTATGCTAAGTTCCATGATACTAAATTATGCTTTTAATTAAAGCCAACCCTCTCAGTTTATCAAGCTATGAGGCAATCATACATTGACCCAACTCTTTCTCTTCAAGGAGTTTTACTTCATCTAAATATTTCCTTCTGTAGTTGTGGTAATGATTGTTAAATCGTCCACGTTTGGCCTCCGCACTACGATGGTGTATTTTTCAGTTATCTCGGGTCTGCTACCATACAATTTTGTGCGAGTTAGGATGGATTTCTGGTAGTAAAAAGGTTAAAGAAGGCTATATCAAACCCCTCTAGTTTGAAGTCTCCACCAAGCTAAAGTGAATGAGTTTGACCACACCAGTGACAAAACAGAAAAATAATAGAAAAAGAAAAACGTGATGGGATCGATGGGGTAAGGCAGATGATGAAATTAAAAGCCATCCTCGTGCTGATGGCCATCCAGTACATCTAAAGGATTAATATGAAACTGGATATTATCGCTACTTCTCCTGTAAACTTAATGATGCAAACTATGTGTATGGATAATTTATCTTTTCTTCAAGTCTTCCCTCAACTTTCTTATTCCATCATCTCATTATCAGAGATTAAAATTCTTGAATTTAGAAAATATTTCCTCTTTACCTTTATAAGCACCACACTCCATTCTTAATCATCTCTCTCTCTCTCTCTCTCTCTCTCTCTCTCTCTCTCTCTCTCTCTCTTTCTCTCCATGCGCAATTTTCTTAAAGAGTTGGTTTCATTTCCTCCCCCCTCCTCTCAGGCTTTGCAGTTCGTTGACGACTATTTTTTACCGTCATAAATTTTCCTTCAATTTTTTTCATCATACCTTCATGTATGCAAATTCCAATTTTGCTTCCCCATTCCTAGCCATTATTTTAGCATCACTGAAATACATTACGCATAAAATACGAAGAACACTAAGTTGAACAAAACAGCCAGCATCATATATATATATATATATATATATATATATAGAGAGAGAGAGAGAGAGAGAGAGAGAGAGAGAGACTCTGTGGTACAGTGGTACGGTGTGCGTTTCGTACACGGGTGAGCCAGGGTTCGCGCCCCGCCATGGTAATAAACTTTGGAAATGTTCACCCAGCCACGTACTACTTTGACGGACACAATGGGTGCTGTGGTTGAACCAGTGTCGCTTACTATAAAGTATCCTTGCACCCAGTCGGCTTGTGCGGGCCGACTACACTTGGTTCACAGACGACACACACATCCAAAGCCACTACAACACTACCAGTACACTTACAAGCACTTCTCACTCTACATACAATCTCTACCAGACAGCCTAAGCCACTTGGTAGAGATACATTGGCTGTATCGTCCCGACATCGGTCTGGATAGGCCGGTCGTACAGTGGATACTCAAACGGATGATGATATATATATATATATATATATATATATATATCCCACACTGCCACAGGCTCCAACAACAGTAGTATTGGAAAGACGTTGCCCAGTGAGTTGTTCTTACGGTCTGCCTTTCAGTGAACAACAAGATCAGCTCAGGCATTGTAAATAAACACTGGGTTCTTAAATTTGGTGTCTATTTTCCATATATATGCACTTAATGCTTGCCAACTTCAGTACACTGTTTTCGCACGTACTGTAGCTGTACAATCTGTGCAGACATTGTATTGACACTAAACTATACACAAACTAAACTTAAATGAAACTAACTCCCCTAGGCTCTTCAACCTCCTTATATAGCCTTGCATTACACTCGAAGCTTCTAGTTTACTCTGGCACCTACAGTTACCATATCAGAGACATCCAAAACATGCCAGAGTATTCTTACACTATATAATACTCTTAAAATTATGTAGCATACAAACTGAGATAAAATTACATAATTATCGAACAGTCACAAATAAAACATTACAGAGAGACAGAGAGAGAGAGAGAGAAAAGCACAATAATTAATGTATTACAAAATAACTCCCATCACAAATAGCAGGCCACCTGGCAACTCCGACAAGTAACTGAAAAATGCGAGAAATACTGAGAACCTTCCAGTACTTCCTATCTTGCAAACCCTGCTTCCCAACACTACCCCCTCCCTAGTTCTTCGTCATCACGACAAAATTACACAATGTATACAAACATAGATCTTAATCCAAACTAAACATTTAATTATACAGAAAATAGTCTGTTAACTTATTAGGTCTCCCATGCCGTTTCCAGTGACATCCTTGCTCTTCCACACAGTCCACTCCTTCTACAAGAATGATTTGGTCCTCTTCCTGATTCACCTCTTCCGAAAAGAATATGAGCCGGAGAGTTCAGAGCATTTAGTACGAATGAAATTATTCTTAGGGTGAAGAACAGACTTAGCACGATTCTGGGCAAAACCATTAAAGTGATGAGAGTCAGTGGTGGGTTGGTACCGGTATCGTTTGTAAGCCTCCTTGTTTTGGACAATGTTTGAATAAGTGTAATTAAATCATTTTTTTTTACGTTAGAGGATAAAAGAAAGTATTGTATGCTTCCAGGCCGACGAGAGATTAATCTCCTTTGTGTGTAATGCACACTCAGATGGCTTTTAGCCAGGGAAGCAATAACCATTACAGGGAAAATAAAAAGAATAACTGCCTGAGGACTTCCCAGTCTGCAATTCCAAAGCACGCATATGTTGCTTCTTGGAAGGATTCACAGTCCATGCTGGATCATTAAGACATGTTACAGTGATGAGTTTATGTTCAGAGGACCCAACGGAGAGAATAGTAACAGAATAAACAGAAAAATTAATTGTAACGAAAAAGATCAGGTATGTTGGAATTCTCTTCAAAGCGGTCAGGGATACGGGTACGGTGCTGTACAAGCTGCTCTAGGCCATTAAGAAGAGAAAATATGTAGGCTTGTTCACAAGGTGGAACAGTCAATAGGAAGGAGAGCCACGGATGGTGGTGAACACTGAAATAACCTGAAATGGGGATTTCAGAGAAAGAAACTGATAAGATCTATTCCATCTTAGAAGCAAGATAGTCAAAGAACTTTTCATAGTTGGCACAATTAGGGGATAAGCACACAGCACCGATATATTCAATCAGAGAATGACAGGATAACAGTAGCCAGTGTGTAGAGAATTCAGAGGATTCAAATGCTGCAACAATTGGGATTAGATAGACAGACTGATAGTAAGGTAAGTATACATATGGATGGATCAATGAAAAATAGATAATGTTAGCTGAATGGACAGAAGACTACACAGATGGATAGAAAATGAATATTGATAAATGTAAACAAATTGGTGGGTGGATGGATAGACTGATAAGGAAAAAAAGTTTTGATAGATGGGTTGATGGATGAATGGGTTGATAGATACATGAATATATTAGTAGTTGTGGCACCGGGTACCTCTATGGCATGGGGCTGGGAGTTGCATAACTTTGCTGCAGTGACCATACTCTCTCTCTCTCTCTCTCTCTCTCTCTCTCTCTCTCGAGCATGAAGGTAAACTATTTCTTGCTGAAGGTTCCGGTGTCATATGTAAGGAGTGACTTATGCTGGAAGTTACCGTTCCGCTCAGTGCGCATGCATCGAGTGCCCTTTTGGCTGCTGTGCTGAAAGTATCCCCATGTTATCTCATGTTTTGTGCCATTTACCAACCACGTTTTATGAAATACATGTGTCAGGAAGATAGCTGGATGTCTTATACATATATATATTTCCAGACGCGTCAAACCCGTTCGGGGTGGCCACAAACAAATCGCCTCCACGTCGCGCTGTCCCCCGCCATTTCACTGCCCCGCTCCCAACTCACACCCCCCTCTCTCATATACCTCTCCACCCCATCCCTCCATCTCATCCTCGGCCTCCCCCTCCCTCTTCCCCCCTCCACCTCACTCACATACACTCCTTCGTCAGTCTTTCACCCTCCATCCTCTCCACATGGCCAAACCACGTCAGTGTATTCCTCCTAACACTTCCTATCACATCCACGTCCACACCACAACGCTTCTTTATATCCTCTTTTGTCAGCCTGTCTCTCCACGTGACTCCACAGGCTCCTCTTAAATAACTCATTTCCACTGCTCTCACTTTTGACTTGTGTCCTTCCAACAACGTCCAAGCTTCACTTCCATACGTTAGAGTTGGTATCACAATACTGTCATGTAGTAACTTTTTCACTTCCATGCTCACTTCTCTGCTTCTTATCACTGCTTTCAAGGAACCAGCAACTTTTCTTCCATGATATACCCTTTCAAGCACTTCACCCTCCAAACCTCCATCCTTACTCATCACACTACCCAAGTACTTAAACGTACTCACATTTTCCAAATTCCTCACCATCCAACCTCGCTGTACATTCACTGACTTCACCTCTCTCAAAGACCATTACTTTACTCTTCCCTACATTCACATTTAGATTCCGTTTCTTACACACGCTCCCAAACTCATCCACCAAGCCTTGCAGCTCTCCTTCGTCTTCACTCAACAGCACAGTATCATCTGCAAACAACAGTACAGGAGTTTCCAAACACTACCCTCTCTCACCAGGGCCACTCCAACATCCACTACTCTACCTTGTACCTCTTTTATTACCCCATCCATGTACAGATTGAACAACCATGGAGACATGACACATCCCTGTTTCAACCCAACCTTCAAAGAGAAAAATTCACTCAGTTCACCATCCACACGCACTGCAGCCTTAGCACCATCATACATACTTTTCACAGCATTCAACAACTTCCCATCTACTCCATATATTCTTAATACTTTTTATCCACCCTTCCATATGCTTTCTCCAAATCCATGAAAGCCGCATACAACTTCTTTCCCTTCTCTAGAAACTTTTCTACTGAAGATCTAAGAATGAATATCTGATCTACGCAACCTCTTCCCTTCCTAAAGCCTCCCTGTTCTTCTCCAACTAATTCCTCTGTTCTTTCTCTAACTCTGTCAATAAGTATCCTACCATACACTTTTCCTATTATACTAAGAAGACAGATGTCCCTGTGATTACCACACACTTGTTTTTCCCCTTTTCCTTTGTACAAGGGAATAATTATACGTGACTTCCAATCCTCCGGGACTCTACCTTCCTCCCAGGCCAATCTGCACATTTTCCACATCCATTCTACTACTATCTCTCCTCCATACTTCAGCATTTCACCACACACTCCATCAATTCCTGGGGCTTTCCCCAATTTAACTTTCTTCATTGCTTCCACAACTTCTGTCCTACTGATTTCTTCCTGTCTTTTCACCTCCCTCCTTCTCCCAGCCATTCCCCAGCCACTTATACTCGCATTACTTCCATCCTCTATGTTCAATAATTCCTTAAAGTGTTCTCTCCATCTGCTCACTTTTTCTCCCTTCTACACTAATAATTTACCGTTTTTATCTTTCACTCCCCTGCTAACTTCACTTCTACCCTGTCTTACTCTTTTCACCTCTTTCCAGAACATTTTCTTACAGTCCCTCCACTTTACACTCAAGTTCCTTCTAGATTCCTCATCCACTCTCTTCCTACTCTCTCTTACTAATCTTTTCACCTCTCTCTTTCTTTCTGCATATAACTCTCTCTTCTGCCTCTCAACTTCTTCCACGCCCCTATTTCTCATCCATTCATTGTATGCTTTCTTCTTTTGTGCCACACCCTGTCTCACCTCTTCATTCCACCATGCTGTTCCTTGCACACCCCTCCGTCTTCTCTTTATCCCACACACCACATCACATGCCGCACATATTTCTTCTGTAAATATCCTGCACACACCTTCCACATCCCCCATCTGCTCCAATTCATATTTGCCCAGTCGTTCCTCCACTTCTCTCCTATTCTCTGCCTTTTTCTCATCCTCTTGTAACCTTTCCACTCTCCTTATAAATACTCCTTCTTCCCGTCCTTCCCTTCTTCTATTTCTCGATCCTAATTGGACCTTGATTCTGGCCACCACCAAGCTCTTGCATCCATTACACATTTTCGCATCCTTTCATCCACACACACATAATCAATCATTGCCTTCCTTTCATTCAGTTCACCACCCACCCTTCTCATCACTCGCCATGTATACCTGTGGATCATTTTGTGCCTGAAGAGGGTATTGGCTATCACCAACCCCCTCCCAGCACAAATGTGCACTAACGCACTGCCATTCTTATCTATCTCAGCAGGCACATCCCACTCACCAACTATTCCATCCACCTTCACATTCCCTACTTTACCATTCATATCATTCATTCATTGCCAGACGCCATGTATCCCAAACGGGGTGGTCAAGGGCTTAGAGTTAATTGTTTTACAGGGAGGGGCATTAATCCTCCACCAACCCCACTTGACACGCAGGGAGAACGTTATGCCAACAACATCTGGTGTTCCCAGGCGATTACCCATCCAAGTACTAACCAGACCCAACATTACTTAATGATATTGAATATCAAATTATAATACAGTACTGTACAGCTATAATAAACACCTACTTTATGTAAGTTTCTCTTTACTGCAAAGATAAAGATATGTATATCACACTATAAGATAGTTTGCTACCAAGGATGCACTTGTTTCATCTCAAACTCAAGCCTACAGTCTGTTTTCTACATGTGATGCTAAACGAACGTGTGGCCCTGATTGTGATGTGCAGTTTAGTTAAAGTCATAGCTGGTTTATGCTCCTTCCACAACGTCAAGGTGACGCACTGAGGCTGCCGTGCAAACGTGACACCAGCTGAGCCATTCATGGTGGAATTTTTTTTTTTTTTAATCATCATCCGGACCACCATTCCCACCCTAGGGAAGGGTGAGGGGTAGCAATGTCCAGACAGCCCAAATTTGCCAATGGGCCACGCTTCCATTCATATCACCGATCAAAAACACTCTCTCATTCCTTCCAAACTTTTCCATGCGCACTTCCACATTTGTCCAGAACTCTTCTCTCACTCTGCTTGCATGATCTTGTATTGGCACATAGACACACACAATCGCCCACATTTGTATTTCAACTTTCAATCTTACCCACACAATCCTTGACCCAACTGATCCATACTCTCTTATGCCCTTCTTCCATCTTTTTCTCACAACTATACATACTCCTTCTTTTGCCCTCTCATTCTCACCTACTCCTACACATATACCCCATCCATACTCCCATTCTCTCACACTCTCACCTCTCCATTTCGTTTCAGTTATTCCGCATACATCAACTTTCGCATCCTCAAGCACCTGGACACTCTCTCTCTCTTTCACCTCATCATTCGCTCTCCCTTACATTCCACACACACACACACACACACACACACACACATATATATATATATATATATATATATATATATATATATATATATATATATATATATATATATATATATAAATGTGTGTTTGTTTGTTTGTGTGTGTGTCTGTGTGTGTGTGTGTGTGTGTGTGTGTGTGTGTGTGTGTGTACAGGCAGATTGTGAAATCAGGCATTTCATGAACTAAGGTTAGTTAGTTTGGGTTTATTTAGGTTAGGTTGCTCTAGGATAAGGTTGGGTTTGGTTAGGTTAAGGTTTGTTTAGGTCTGGTTAGGTTAAGTTAATTTAGGCTAAATTTAGGCAGTCGTGGTCACTGAATGAGCTTGTCTGAAGAACGTTAAACATCTGATGGTCTAAATCCTCAATCAAGGAGAAAATCATCCAGTAATCACATCTATTCTAATCCATACGAGGTGTGAGGACTTTCGACAGATTTTTCAGTCACCTCTTCGAACATGTTTTAGACGATGATAACCCAGTCTCAGACCCCTGCACCCCCAAAAAGGACGATATGCATTTCTGTACTTCTTTGGAATCTCATTAGTTGTAAGAGAGCACACTAACAAGATCAGTATGAAAGTTTTTGGAACCTCGACTGTACAGTGAGAGTGAAGTTGGTGTGGCCTAGTTTATACACTGCCTTTCGCTCGTTGTCATTATGCATGCAGTGGACGTGGTCATCTAGCTTACTGAAATTACCTTGATAAAACAAAATTACATGTTAAAGTATTATTTGGTAATGTTCGATTACAACTGGAATTCACTTTATTTGCATAATGCACAAACTGTGTCTGCTGGCATCCCCGTCAACCGCATTACCTGTTGGATATTCTTGTCATTACTCATAATTTCTTACCTACAAACTCCCTTTAGTATCTTAATATAATAAAAATAATAAGAAAACAAATTTCTTCACGATGTGATTTGAGTAAAATAAATACTGATGTGAATGAATTAACCTAAGCCGAAGAAAGTACAGTCGTTTCTGTCAGATAATTTATTAATACCCCCTGCTAAGAACATGCTGCTGAAGACAAAACGTGCACTGTAAACAAAAGCGTTTCCATGCAGGAGAAACATGCTAACCTCCATCCACCAGAACGAGCACGGTACTAATTTTCATAATTCTATAATCGCTCTGAATTACTACAAAGCACCTTCACTTTCAAGTTAAGTGACCATTACATAAATATTTCTTAATGAGCTAATTTAGCCCTGGCCATCCTTTCTTAAACTGAAATAAAGGAGGCTACTTCTAACCCCTCATCACGCAGGGTCTTTCACCAGGTGAGTAAAATCTATCGTTATCCGAAACGAAACACAAAGTAAGTCTGTATGCTGGAGGGACTGTCACTTTGTGTTGCCTGGATTAAATTAAAATACATTCTCGTAATGAATGGACCTTTACAGAGGAAATGGGTAAATGGGGAACTGGTTGTGACCGTAACTATTTTTATATTACATTTATAATGCAAATTAAGTCTGCAGAATCATGTATTAGTTCGGCATCCTTTCTTTATAATCTACTTTTCCCTTCCTGCTTAAATTTTTCACAAGGGCAGTCTGCAACTGAGTTCCGTAGATTTATTGTTATCTCGTATTTGAGTTTCATCGTACAATCACCACCCTTTAACCGTCCTCTCTCGCCACATATCTCATTCTTCCCTTCCGTTACTCTTTCCAAACTCTCTTTCCTCTCTTGTAGTTGTCCTTTGTCATTCTCCCTTCTCATTCACTGGGAACCCTACTGTCTCTCCTTTTTCCACGTTTTTTTGTCTTCCTTATATGATTTTTCTTGTCTCTTCCTCCTCTCTTTGTGACTTCATCTTTTTCCTTTCGCTGTCTCCTAGCACAGTTTTCTTTCCTTTTCTCTTCCTTCGTTACCTTTCTCTCTCTATTTTATCTCCTGGCACGGTTTTGACTACCTTTCCATCCCTCCTTTACCCTTCTCTCTCGTTTCTCTCTTGGCACTGTTCACTCATCGTTTCTTCGTTACCGACAAAATGCAGACCTGGCCATCACAGCAACGGGACTCTCGCCTGACTACCACCCATACGTGTTGACTCGCCATTACATATCCTGTTTGCCCTCACCAAACATCACATTTTAACATCCTATCACCATTATAGGCGTGAAAAATGGCCAATTTCTGCCTTTTTACACTCAGCACTTTGAGCAAACGTAGTTGCATATTATGTGTAAAAGTTTAAGGCTTACAGAAACATGACTTGCTTCTGTGTGACGTTTTTTCTTTAGTTGTGCTCGTAAGGTATTAGTTCAGATTATTTTTCATGACACTCAGACAAAGGATGTGTTAACGGAAGCCTCGGGGATCTGTTAAAATCCCCTTCATAATATACGGTAAGATAGATGTTTGCCCAAAGTTCAGGTGGGTGTCTTGTTTTATTATTATTTTTCTTAAAAGTTTCACTTCTTAATACTGTTCCTTCTTTATCAGCAAGAGCTCACCTAATTCTCATACACACCCAGACAAAAAAATAAAAACGACGAAACAACTTAGAGCTCTAAAAAAATAAAAATGCACACGATATACCAGAAAAGGTTAGTCCCAAGCCCAAAGACGTTTACCGCCATATATTCGGCAGGATCCAACAGCATGCTCCCAAAACGTATCACTGCAAGGCACCCATATGAACTTTAGAACGATCGCTGCAACAAAACTAGTCATGGAAAAGGCAAGGGATTCTTTTCGCACAACTTTAATAAAGATCATGTAAAGACTCGAGATTCCCACACTCTTCCACAAACACATAATTTTTTTCTTTTTTGCGTGTAAGAATGATCAGGACACTGCTGTGTATATAGGCTTAGACTGAGGCACTGTTATGTTTATTGTCCTTTTTATTGTATTTCCGATGCACAGTGTATATATATATATATATATATATATATATATATATATATATATATATATATATATATATATATATATATGTATATATATTTATATATATATATATATATATATATACTGTGCATCGTATGGAATTGAAGCTTGGACCTCAATGGAGGGACACAAGTCGAGAGTGAGAGCAGTGGTACGAAGTAATGAGTTATTTGAGAGGAGCCTGTGGAGTCAGATGAAGAGACAGACTGACATATGAGGAAGTGACGGAGCGTTGTGGTGTGGATGTGGATGTGACAGGAAGCGTTAGGAGAAACACACTGAGGTGGTTTGGCCATGTGGAGAGAATGGAGAGTGAGAGACTGATGAGGAGAGTGTATGTGAGTGAGGTGGAGTGGGCGAGAGGGAAAGGGAGACCAAGGATGAGATGGAGGGATGGAGTGGAGAGGTACTGTATATGAAAGGGGGGAGGGGTGTGAGCTGGGAGCAGGACAATGTAATAGCGAGGGACAGGGCGACATGAAGGCGATTTGTTTGTGGCCACCCCTTACGGGATTAAGGCGTCTAACAATGGATAGATAGACTATTCTAACGATGCTAGCCTTCTGAACTGGCTCAACACAGTTCAGCTCCAGAGCAGTCACGGCATCATTCCATACTAACTGAACTGGCTCGAAGCAGTTCAGCTCCAGAGCAACCACGATGTCCCTGCTCCACTACTGAACTGGCTCAACACAGTTCATCACCAGAGAAGCCACGATTTGTTCCTGACCAAGACCGACCACTGCAAGACACCACGACCCCCAGAGTGACCCCACCCCTTGTGTTCCCTCTTACATGCCCCCTCAGTCCCCTACCCCTTACACCTGGAAAGGAAATCCCCTTAACAACAATAGATCACCTTGCTGTGGGTCTCTTCAAACCTCCCTTATAGCTCGGTTTGGGAACAACACACACTAAAGTCTGTCCCCTTCAGGTCCTTAGGAAGAACTAGTGATCTCATTCCCCACCTACAGAACTGGAGTCGTAGTCACTCCGTTTTGGCCTCTTGCCTTAAAATACACAGTAAACAACACTCGATCATACAGATGTAAACTCACCTCCCAGGTCTCCCTTCTTATTCCGGTGTATAGACTTGACGGCAATCCCAAGAGACATTTGGAATAGAGGTCCCTTCAGGTCCCCTAGTAAGACATATCCCCGATTGACCATTTCATTTACCTTGTCTGTATGTCTCTGTATGTCCCAGACCTTACTGTAATAATACTGTAGTCAAAGTGAAAGACTCGTAATATACCTGTAATCCTGCCACTCGGAGTGTATGCCAACCTTATACTATCAGACTGTATCGTAAGCGTGTTTTGTATATCCCTTCCTGTTTAGAAGAATCCAGATGAACCCTATTTGAGCCAGTATAACACTGGTGGCTAGCAGTGGTTCTAGATATGGAGGAAATGCAAAGGTGAGCTCTGTTCACTCTAGGTAAATTGTAGCACAGACATCATGATGGTGGCCCAGAGGTAATATACCTTTTCGTTTCCTTGAATTTGTTACCTGTAAGCTATGATTGATTTGTAATTTCTTAGACAAAAAATATGGTGCACGCATGGCTATGCCTAATTCACAGCTTAAAATTATCACAATTAAGACATTAAAATGCATTCAGTGAAAGTTTTGTTAAAGCTAAGTGAGAAAGCTGAACATATTTAGAACTGTGTTACAATTGTGGAATGTGTTTCTGCCTGTTTTAAATACCCATTTTACTTGATAGATTTTGTTACATATTATGGATGCATTTTATAAAAACAGTATTATTCATCCATGGTTATGATAATGTGTACTTGGAAATTAGAATGACCAAATTTAAATAATTCATTGATGAATAATATATATGCAAATATTTTAAACAACTGACTGAAATTGGTTTGCAAAAATCTAAATAGAAATGTATATTACTTGATTTGATACCAGACTGATACAATATAAAAATGAGCAATTATGGACCCCACCTTCTCACTGATGTTAGGGACCCCCCATGGTCTGGATCCAGCCCAGCTTCTGTCCACCTTTTATTGAGATGAGTTTTTGTTTAATGTTTACTTAATCAACTGAGTAGCAATATTTAAACTGTGATAGGCTAGAATGGAACCCACTCAAATCAGTGCAGATAAAAAGAAAGACAGACAGACAGATAGACAGACATAGTGAGATAGGTAGATAGACAGACAAACAGATAGATAGACAGATAGGTATACAGACAGACACATAGCTATTTACTAATTGGAGACAGATGGATGGACTGATGTTTACTGACCACAGATTACAACAATGAGGAACATAAATTCATAGATGTAAGCTGTTGAATGAATGGCAGCTGATACGTACGATACGAGTTCAGCTTTTATTTAAATATTTTTTTACAGAAGATGAGCTGAGGATGGAAAAAAATAATAAATATATACACCAGAATACGGGTCTCCTATTTTAATAATTGATGGACTTCAATTAGTGTCGGTTGAAATTTGGGAGGAAACTAATCTGGGGAAACGGGTTCCAAAAAGATGCAGTTCTGAGAATAAAGGAATTCTGATAGGCAGAAGTCTGGCAATACAGCAGCATGACAGTCCTGTCTTTAATGCTGCCTGATGTCCATGCAGCATAGCGGAAGGCGTGGGGAGGTGACAGTCGACGCAGCTTTGAGCATTTGTCATTAAGGTATCTGTGAATTAATGCAAGGGAGGCAACATTCTGCCTTAATTGTAGGGGAGGTACAGTAGTTCATTTGTATGTGCTATGTTATTGATAATTCCTACAGCTTTGTTTGAATTGTGTCCGGTTAATTGCAACCTCTCCACATCCACTCCACAATGATAAGCAATACTCCAGCTAAGAGCACACATGACTTGTGTAAACTATAGCCAACTGCTCATCAGTGAAGGAGTTTCAAATTCTGTACAATAATCCAACTTTCTTTACCCCTAACTGCCAGGTATTGGCCAGAACTGTCGAGACATTCGTGGCATGGCAGCGCAAGGTGTTGGTCGGGACCACACTTGTTTTGTGCCATAGTTTGAAGTGTCCAAAATGTGATCTCATCACCAAAGAGTAGGGAGTGACTCTTGCCACGTCACACAAGCATACCTCAGTTTTCTCTGTGACTTAGCCAGGTGCTGAGCGATGTTTTCTGAGACTTCTTGTTTGATTCCATTCCCCCTCATATGGACCCCTAGCCTCATCCACCCTTGCCAAGCCTCTTTCCAAGGATACTACGAAATGGCTCAGTAATAGTGCCTTGACACTAATTTGTCTAGTTTTTCTAGATGTGGAGAAGTTATCACACTGGGAGCAAAGCCGAAGTCAGGGCCATGTGCACATGCACAAATACAACCTGCCTCTTCCACCAGAAGTTAACCATCTTCAACTCGTTACTTATCGACGTGACCACGCACAGACCTGAGGATGCTTTTACTCGCAAGAAGAAGGGTTGTTGAGTAACTATCTATCTATCTATAGCCCGACGCCCTAATCCCGCAAAGGGTGGCCGCAGACAAAACGCCTCCAAGTCACTCTGTCACCCACCATTTGACTCCCCTCCCCCCAACTCACCCCCCCCTCCCTCATATACCTCTCAACTCCATCCCTCCACCTCATCCTCGGTCTACCCCTCCCTCTCCCTCCCTCCACCTCACCTACATACACCCTCTTAGTCAGTCTTTCATTCTCCATTCTCTCATGTCCAAACCACCTCAGTGTATTTCTCCTAATCTTTTCAACCACATCCACATCTACCCCACAACGTTCATTCACTTCTTCATTCGTCAACCTGTCCCTCCACGTCACTCCACATGCTCCTCTCAAGTAACTCATTTCCACTGCTCTCACTCTTGACTTGTTCCCCTCTTGCAAGGTCCACGCCTCGCTTCCATACGTCAGGGTAGGGATCACAATACCATCATGCAGAGACTTCTTAACTTCCATACTCATCTCCCTATTTCTCATCACTGCTTTCAGTGTACCAACAACCTTTCTTCCCTGCTGTACCCTTTCACGTACTTCATCCCCCAAAGTTCCATCCTTACTCATCACACTACCCAAGTACTTGAATGTACTCACATTCTCCATATCCTCACCATCCAACCTCACTGCACACTCTGTGACTTCATTCCTCTCAAACACCATAACTTTACTTTTGTTTACATTAACTTTCAGCTTCCTCCTCCTACACACTGTCCCAAATTCATTCACCAAACCTTGCAACTCCAATTCATCTTCACTCAACAATACTGTATCATCAGCAAACAGCAACACCGGAAGCTTCCAAATCTCACCCTCATTCATTAGGGCCACCCCCACATCCACTGCCCTACCTTACACCTCCTTTACAACCCCATCCATATATATATTAAACAGCCATGGAGACATCACACACCCCTGTTTCAGTCCCACATTGAGATCAAAGAACTCACTTAGCTCACCATCCACTCGCACCGTAGCCCTAGCTCCCTCGTACATACTCTTCACAGCACTCAACAATTTCCCCTCCACTCCATATATTCTTAATACCTTCCACATACCTTGCCTATCTATTCTGTCAAAAGCTTTCTCCAAGTCCATGAAGGCAGCATACACTTTCCTTCCCTTCTCTAGATACTTCTCCACTAAACATCTTAGAACAAATATCTGATCTACACACCCTTTTGCCTTCCTAAATCCCCCTTGTTCTTCTCCAACTAGCTCCTCTGTCATATGCCTAACCCTATCAATGAGTATTCTACCATATATTTTACCAGTCACACTAAGAAGGCAAATACCCCTATGGTTACCACATACTTCTCTCTCCCCTTTTCCTTTGTACAGAGGAACAATTATACCTGATTTCCAGTCCTCTGGAACCCTTCCCTCTTCCCAAGCCAATCTACACAACTTCCATATCCACTCCACAACAATCTCACCCCCATACCTAAGCATTTCACCACACACTTCATCAATTCCTGGGGCCTTTCCCAGCTTAATCTTCTTCATCGCTTCCACTACTTCCGACCTACTGATCTCTTCCTCCTCTCCTCTCTTCTTCTCCCAGCCATTCCCCAACCACTTATACTCACACTGCTCTCACTCTCTACATTCAACAAATCCTCAAAGTGCTCCTTCCATCTCCTCAATTTCTCTCTATTTTCCACCAACAATCTATTATTCCTATCTTTCACTCCCCTACTATTTCCCCTTTCACACTGCCTTACTTTCTTTACCTCCTTCCAAAACAATTTCTTACTCTCCCTCCACACTCCCCCCGCACGCTTTTATTTGTTTCCGTAACTTTTTTTTTTTTTTTTTTTATGTGTCCGACTCTGGGCATAGGCTTCACAGCCTGCTATCAAGGCCCAGCAGTCCTCCTACATACCATACACCTCTACATGTAACTGCTATACATTCTGAGATATTAAGTTTTGAAAACAAGCAATTTTGAGTAAACTGCCCCTACTGAGATGATGACCACAGTATAAATAGCCCAGCGTCTGAGGGTTAAGGCCGCTTTTGTGTATGATGTAACGTGAGAGATCCAAATGAGGGTACTATTAAGAGAAACAGCAAGAATGTCAATATTTTTAGAGACAGGAATATTGGTTTCACTAAAGGCATTATAGGAATCATGCAATGTCTGCCAATCAGTAAATTGGATATATTTGGTTTCCCTAGCATTATCCCGCGGCGTTCCATCGACGTGAATTAACGTCCACACGTTTTGTCACTGCCAATCCCGTCGACATACATAAACGCGAATCAATTGCAAGGTCCCTAATTTGCACCATTTTCAATATTCGCGAGTGATTTTTGGCACGTATACATGGGACACCTTCCTCTACAAGATGCCAGGCAGGGACAATGCCTTACCCAGCATGACCTCCTCCCCTCCCCCCCGCATGCCCTTTTCTCAGCAATTCACCTGTTAAAAGTGACCTGGCCAGTAAAGCCACGTCATGCCACGGTACGAAATTCAGGGCCAGAGTGATTCCCCAATCGATGACAATGTGGAGGACAAACATTAGAGGAAGAAACAGTCAGAAATGATGATCAGGTAATGTGGCAAAAAAAGGTCAGGAATGGTGATGAGTTAGTGAGTGAAACAATGCTTATAATGCCTATATTACCGTTTGAAAACCAATATACTCTCGTACTACATATAAATTCGTACCAAATAAATAAATAAATACCGTTTATGGGTGGTGTGGAATAGTTATCCTCCCATAGAACTCGTTTTCTTTGCAGCCAGCCTGATAGAAAACCCTGTAAGGTAAGGAGGAACTCCTACCTGGATCGAGTATTTTAAACCTCAGGTGAGCGATTTCTCTATGAATTTTCGATGTTTCTCACCAAAAGCGAAGGTTTGAGCCAAAAAAAAATTTTTCCAAAAATGGTTGGGACTGGGGGGAGTCAGTGGTGGAAAAGTGGCTGGGATGGGGCGGGTTAAATGAGACAGTGTTACTTTTTTTTTTTCCATTCGGTGATCATAAATAAGTGTTGAGTTATGGAGATTACTGAAATATTTTGGGAATTTGTGATATCAAACTTTGTGAATGAATGGTTAATTGCAATGGAACTGTGAAGAGTTGAGTTATCTGCATATTGTAAACAATGATATAATAATTTCTCAACCTGCAAACTAGACTGATAACAATGTATGTATCTAGTAGTGTGCAAGTGTAAATTCTAAGTGTCTTCATCGCCTACATGACAATTCTCGCAGCTATCAACAAGCGCCACTTGTAAATGTGATGACCGAGTGTCTTAAGAGACAGGATCAGCCTGGCTCCCAGTGGGTGCAAGCTCAGTCCTTGGGCTGATCTACTGAGGGCAGGATTGTGTACAGCTAGTCAGAATATAACCGGAAAAACTGGCTACGGAGTTTGGGCTCACCCTTCACCCTTTAGTGCCTGTTTCAAGCTGATGGCAGCAGGTGGTCCAGTGGCAATTTCACTCTACTCATACGTAACAATACCATTAACTACACTCATACAGTGCCCATGCCTGGCCTTCTCAATTCCTGCCTCCTACCCCGCCCTCCATCTAGCCTTGTGGTTGTGTATCCTGAGCATTTTAGTGAGGCCTAATTATGATCCTGTCCTGCTGTGCTCAGAAATAGCCAGCCTACCCCAACCAACCACCACACCACCGCTCCTACACTCCACCTCGGTCAGCCATCCCCACTTTACCACAACTGCCACCATACTGACGTCATCGAGGAGGGAGCGTGGCCAATCGCAGTCCTCTATATCACAGTTTCTTTTTTCCGATCAACTCAGCTGCCATGCCAGGTGCTCTCTTAGAGTGTAACAAGCTTTCCTTGCCTTTTCATCTGCCTTGTCTCATGAAAACAGCCCTGGTCTTCTCGACAATGTAATAACCGAAATGAAACTTAACAAATTAATCACTGGTCTATACGAGATTCAATCTCAGGCCCTCATGCTTGATACGTGCGCATGTTACCACTAAGCCAAAGAGAGGATCCCCACTTTGCCTCTAAGCAGTGTGGGCTTTCATACACCCAATTACATTCTGCTTTTCTCCCCTTGGTGATTAAGTTGGTGTTTTGAACACACAAGGTAGCTCAGCATCGTAGGCCACCTTGTGGATGCTGCGAACCACATCGAACAGCCCATCCCCAGGATGTAAGGACTGGGACACTGTCAGCTAACCAAAGAACAACATCGAATTGACAACCAAGCCCCACCTCACATCCAACACCGCTGCCAATCAGTATAATAACTGATATGAAACTTAACAAATTCATCACTGTTCTGTCCGAGATTCGATCTCAGGCCCTCACGCTTGATAGGCTACATGCTCATGTTACCATTGAGCCAAAGAGAGGATCCCCACTTTGCCTCCAGACAATGCGGGCTTTTATACACCCCATTACACAACCATGCCCTGTGACTGCCCACATATAACTTGCCAGTGACCTGCTTACCTAACCTTGACTGTCCTGCCCTACTGCTGTGTGTGCCCTGCCTGTCCTGACCCTGCAGCTGCCTATTCAACAGACCCCCTAACTCCTGCTCTTCGCTGTGTGGCACAATTTTGTGTGTCCTAGGCCTTTACAGTGTGGTAACCTGTCATGCCCCATCTACTCTATTTGCCTGACCTTGCCCCCTGCAACTTTTTCCTGTTTCCCAAACTGAAATTATGACTGAAAGGGTGTCGATTTGACTCGAATGAGGAGATCCAGACAAAATCGCAGGTGGTGCTCAAGACCATCACTCCTGAAGCCTTCCAGGGATGCAAGGACTTGTAGAAAAAAAACTGGGACCACTGTTTACGTGCCCAAGGGGACAACATCATAGGTGACAGTGAGAACTAGGAGGTATGATAACTTATTTTCCTATAATATTCAAATTACTGGAACTTTTGAGTAGCACCTCATATGTAACCACGCCATTAACTACACCCATTCTGTGCCCATGCCTGGCCTTCTCGATTCCTGCCTCCTGCCCTGCCCTCCATCTAGCCTTGTGGATGTGTATCCTGAGCATTTTGGTGAGCCCTAGTATTGATCCTGTCCTGCTCTGCTCAGAAATAGTCAGCCTACCTCCACAAACCGCCACACCACTGCTCCTACACCCCACCTCAGTCAGCCACCCCCACTTTACCACAGCCACCACCGTACTGACGTCATCAAGGAGGGAGCGTGGCCAATCACAGTCCTCTACATCACAGTTTTTTCCAATCAACTCAGCTGCCTTGCCAGGTGCTCTCTTGGAGTGTAACAAGCCTTATTTCCTTGTCCTACCACCCACCCTGTCTCGTGAAAACAGCCCTGGTCTTCTCTACAATGTAATAACTGAAATGAAACTTAACAAATTAATCACTGGTCTGTATGAGATTTGATTTCAGACTCTCATGCTTGATACGTGTGCACGTTGCCACTGAGCCAAAGGGAGGATCCCCACTTTGCCTCTAGGCAATGCGGGCTTTTATACACCCCATTACATCCCTCTTTTCTCCCCTTGGTGATTAATTTGGTGAGTTTTGAACACACAAGGTAGCATAGCATCAGAGGCCACCTCAGGGACGCTGCTGACCACACCAAACAGCACATCCCCAGGATGCAAGGACAGAGACATTGTCAGCTAACCAAAGAACATCAAATTGACAACCAAGCCCTGCCTTACATCCAACACCACTGCAAATCAATGTAATAACTGAAATGAAACTTAACATATCAATAATTGGTCTGTCTGAGATTCGATCTCAGGCCCTCATGCTTCATATGCATGCACGTTACCACTGAGCCAAAGAGAGGAGCCCCACTTTGCCTCTAGGCAATGCAGGCTTTTATACACCCCATTACACAACCATGCCCTGCGACTGCCCACATATAACCTGCCAGTGACCTGCATACCTAACCTTGACCGTCCTGCCCTACCACTGTGTGTGGCCTGCCTGTCCTGACCCTGCAGCTGCCTATTACAACAGATCCCATAACTCCTCTTTGTTGTGTGGCACTAGTATGTGTGTCCTAGGCCTTTGCAGTTTGGTAACGTGTCATTGCCGATACTCCAGTCTGGCCTATTGTGTGAGAAATATTACGTCTATTGTGTAAGAAATATTAACCCGCCACGTGCCAGTGGCATTTTAAAACGGTCTGACAAAATCTGCGGTCAGTGCCAGTGCTGTTTTAAAAAGGCTTAAAATTAAAACATTCACTGTGCCCGCATTTTTCAAGATTCGCTGGTAAAAACTGGCAGGCATGTATGTTAACTGTTCCCCTATCATGCTGCAGGCAGTCAAGGCCATACACCCACTCACCCCCCCCCTCACACTCGCTCTGCCTCACTCTGCCTGTGTGCCTCACCCAGTGCTGTACATAGTGAAGGCATGTTGTAAATATTTTCACGTAAGTGTAGGGACTATACATAGTGCAATCAAGTTGTAAATATTTTCTTGTAAGTGTAAGTACTGTACATAGTGAAATCAAGTTGTAAATATTTTCTTGTAAGTGTAAGTACTGTACATAGTGAAGTCAAGTTGTAAATACCTTCTTGTAAATGCCAGGACTGTACATAGTGAAGTCTGTTGTAACAGTCTTCAAGTAGGTGTAAGAAAATGCATTCACATTGAGAGAGACATGCAAATTGTGACAGATGTTGAAGTAATAAGTAATCAGAAAAGTGTACTGAATATTGCTATACCTTTCCAGCATAAATACCTGAGTCTACCTTACATAGAAAATGGCTTTCACTTACATGGCGAGATTGAGAGAGTGGGAATACCTATATATGAGTATGCAGGACTCAATAAAACCCATTTCCGAGCTTCAGTGAGTATTTTAATGGTGAAATTCATTGTTTTCACATCAAAATCTATCATTTTGGCCAAAAAAAAAAAAAAAAAAGCAGCACAGAGGCAACCCATAGGGTTAAAAATAGCTGGTAAATGGTGGGTTAAACTGTCACCACTAGAGACCTTATAGAAAGAAAGACTGGACAGCCACCATTATGTGTCAACGTGTATATGTTTGGGTCGGTCTCTCGCATTCATATAGAGACCAGTGACACGTTGCTAGATACCACCAGTCAGTTAACTATTGTTCACGTATTACTGACGGTTTTTGAATATTTTTAATTCTATGTTTGCACTAGGTGTTGTCTTTTTAATATATCAAAGATGCAGCAATATAATATACTCCTCTATACATTACATAGGATAATATCCAAGCACAGGAAGATGAGTGAGTGAGTTTCCAGATGACGTTAGATACATGAATACCGAGTGTTTATATATTTTGCCCAGCTAACAGCTTAACACTAATAGTGCTCCAGTACCTGGCTCTGATGCATTAGCCGGAAATCCCATAGTAGATAATCACTCTATATAGGTTACTGTTTGTTGAAAATCCTTAACTTAGACTTCTAACTGGAATAGGCTATGAGGCTATCAGTCTTAGTGTCTTACCTCGATACAAAACACGAGGTTCAGCGTCTCATCTACTGTACTTTACTTCCACTTTATTTATGAAAATATCGTGTCCTTAACACTCTCCTTCAGTGTATATTACAATATGGCAAATCTTTTTATTAATGGGAAAACTTCACGTAAAATGAATATACCTTACCTGGCAAAGTTGATGATATTCGCTGGCAGACCAGTTCGCTCTTCCGACCTTATTTTCCCATATTTTCCTTCTTCCTGGATCTTTAGGGAATTGGAAAAGACGCATTCGAGGTCCACTTCTGTTTGTACATCCATATGTAGCACAACTAACCATATTTACAGGCAAAAAATACCAACAACACAGCACACTACATATTACTTGCCACCAACCAACAGTCTGATTTGTCAACATTACCATTCGGCACTTTTGACGGTTTTTACGGAAACAATCAAATACAACAAATGTGTAGAGATTAATAATTAACATAAATCTTCATTTGTTCAAATAAGGAATATACCTCCTAATTAAAACGACATCTTGTTAGGCAATTAGTCGCATTCCACAGTAGGTGGCGAGATATACTCTATGAGAAATCTGCAGCCAGGCTTCTTGACGTTGGACCCATCATGGCGCCAATGAAATCCAACCAATCACCGAGCACTAGAAAATATTGGCTGTTCAGTCTCTCTTTCTATAGGGTCTCTAGTCACCACCAGCCTTCAACCCTGCCTCACCTAGCCACGGCCTACAACACTAGGCTACCCTGTAGTTGGCAGTGTGAATATTGTTTATCTCAGGGCCTACACTTACTACCTTTCGCTGTATAGAACTGGCTAATTAGTGCCTCATGTCTACAGTGTCATTACTTACCGTCATTGGTGATGCAATAAGAAAGTACTAAGAAAAAGTGTGGTAGCCGACTGTTGAAAACCGTTGCTGCCTGTCCACCGCGGTCAGGCATTACATCACCATTCCTTGCTGTGAGGCGCTGCCCCTATCGCCTACATCCCCGTCAAGGCTCTGTCACCATGCCCTCTCCAAGCAACTTAGTCCTGGTGTATAGTTTTGTAGTTATTATTTTATGTTACCTCCCCACTTCACTCCAAAACGACATGTGGACAAGTAAACACCTCTTTCCTCACCCTCACCTTTTAACCTACTATAGAAATTATCTAGCATATATTCTAAATATTATTAGTAGTATTTTCAGTTCATTCAGTGCTTCATTTCTTCCATAGTATTAGATTGCATCACAGTATTATCTTTCTCATTTCTCTTGTTAACATTATCCTTTCATCTTTCTTTATTCATTCTTTGTAAAATCACTAGCCTTCTTGCATATAGTGTTCATTTTGTATAATTCATTTTTAGTTTATTCATTCATTTTTATTCACTTATTCGTTGGTTACACTTTTATCCCTTTATTCATTCATTCTTCACTCATTTTTTTCACTTATTCATTTTTTATTCATTCTGTATAATTTTACCTTTTTTCACATCATGTGCAGTGTTATATAATTCATTAACATACATGTAACTACATAATTCTCTTCTCAACCTTAGCCTTTCTATTATGTATATGCGTTATATCCATAGTGAAACTCACCAATTCGCCGGAACTGGAAATGATGGTGATGACAGTGATCTCATAACCATATAACCATCATCGCCTCGCTAGTCGGGCATAATAACCATCAGCAGTACAACACAGAACTTACTGATGAAAGTTGGTGAAAGGACATTAACTTGTGTATACAGGAGTAACATATAATAAAAATAATAATGGGTGTCGGTGTGGACGTGCGACAAGGTTGTGTGATGTCCTCATGATTGTTCAATATATATATATGGATGGGGTGATAAGAGAAGTAAAAACATGACTAATGGAGAGAGGGATGGCGTTGATAATGAATGGTGATGGATGGACTATCTCAAAATTGTTGTATGCTGATGATGCAGTACTGCTTGCAAGTACCGGACAAAAACTTGATAGGCTAGTGCAGAGTTTTGCTGATGTCTGTGAACGCCGTGCCTTGAGAGTTAATGTAGAAAAGAGTAAAGTGATGGTTATCGAGAGAGAAGGTGATTCCCAGTGTGATGTTACAGTGAATGGAGAGAGACTGGAATTGGTGAGAGAGTTCAAATACCTGGGTACAGTGATAGAAAAGAGAGGAAAATGTGCAAAAGAAGTTGAAAGTAGAGTGACACAAGGAAGAAAAGTAGCTGGTGCAATGAAGGCCTTGATAAGAAACAGAGGCTTGAGTGTTGCAGCTGCACGAGGCTTACATGAGGGAGTGTTAGTTCCAACAACATATGGATGTGAGACTATGGTGTGGCATGAAAATGAAAAGTCAAGAGTAAGGGCAGTGGAAATGGGACTGCTGAGGAAAGTATGTGGCGTACAGAGGGTGGATAGGACACAAAATAATGTGATTCGTGAAAGGTGTGGAGTGAGGAAGTCAGTGGACACGAGAATCGAAGAGAGTGTACTGAGATGGTATGGTCATGTGGAGAGAATGGATAACAATAGAGTGGTGGAAAAGATATATCTGAGCGAATATGAAAGAGGGAGACGAGGTAGGCCAAGGAGAAGGTGGGGAGATATGGTGGATGAGTGTGTGAGGAAGAGAGGTTTGGAAGTCAGTGAGGCGAGAGAACTGACAAGAGATCGAGCTGGCTGGATGAGTGTTGTGAGGAGAAGAGCATGATCAGGGATCTTGGCATCCCTTTTTAACGTGGCAGCGTCCGGACTGACTCAATCGGATATTTTGTATGAAGCTTCAGAGGTGGTGTATGTTTTCGTCGTATCCGATGGAGCCAGGATTCCGGGGGCTTGAATGATGAGTGAATGGAAGCATGGTCCATTGGACTGGGCAAATCTGGGCTGTCTGGACATTGCTACTCCGCACCCTACCCTTAAGTGGGAGAGGAGGTCCGGATGATGATGATGATGATGATGATGATGGGAAAGCAACATCCTGGTTTAAGTATGCTATGACTTTTTTTCTTTTTTTTCCATTCCTCACGTTTTGTGAGTAAAACTTCTGACGTTATGTTTACTTTTGCCACTTGTATTTGTTGGCTGAGGTACAAAAACTCATCCAAGCTAAGACGGTGGAAATAGGAGTCGAAACCGTGATGTGTTTATATTTACTTCGGTTCATCAATTGCTGGTAGGTGAGGACGGCCACCATCCTCTCACTTGATGTAGAACTGCCTACTGCTTTCATGTCTATCATTCTCTTTCTGTGTCTGCCCTCCTATCTTCCTATTTTCCCATCCGTCCTGTCACTGTTTACTACTCTTCTTTCCACTTCAGGCTGCTCTACACTGAATGACAAGTCAAAATGTTTCCTGTAACTCAAGAAGAAAATAAAATTATAGCATTGTGTGGCAACTATAAAGCCAAATAATGCGTGACGTGGAGCACAATAACAACAGCTATTCATCAAGTACCCTCAGGATTTATCGGAAGTTCGAAGGTCTGGTAGCGTTACAGGACGTCTTACTGTAGATAATGTTTCGTGAATCTGATGGGAAAACTATCAACTTCATGAATTCTGGTTGTGATGATATCCATAATAAAATCTTTATTATACATCATCACTTAAGCCGTGAGGACTGTGAGCTCAGCGTTCTCTAAATGTGGAAGTGATAAAAAAATATATTATAGTACTTCTGTCAGCAGGATTTCACTGTTAAATAATCCATTTGTAATATATTATGCAATCTAACAATGGAACTAAATATGAAAGCAAAATTTGATTAGGTACTGTATTGAAAGTCATCAGCCGTAATCTTTCACGAAGCATCGCTAAAATCTGTCATTTATTACACTGCAATTCCCCAAAGAAAGTAATTAATGATTATTTTTACAACTGAGGTATGTAATGAAAAATACGTCTCTGTTTCTAATAACTTTATTAAAGAATCATATCGACTGACAGCTCTTTCAGCTACAAGCAGCCCCCTTCGACCAGTGCCTATTTATAATGGTGATTACAGCATGGACATGGTCACTGAAAATATAGGTAAAGTTTTAAAAGAAAGCATATTTAACTTGCTATCGCTTTATTTGTGATACCTAAAACAGACGAGAAACATCGTTACTTCTGGCCTCGTTACAGATATATATGCCAAGCAAAATGTCAATTTCAACTGCTCACCTCCTCGTGGTTCCACTGCCACTGGCATTGTTCGTGGTCGAGAAAGACGGTAAAAGACATGGTTATAATACGACTGCATCATCTCTAGTCCAGCCCACCAGTGGGTCATACACGTACAGCTGTGGATAGGAATGTCTTTCCGACTTTTGTCAATTATGAAACTGACACAGTATTCTGAAAAATACTGATGGGTTTCAAAGATCCTGGGTTTTCAGGGTCATTGCTTACTGTTTCGTTATATATTGTAAGAAAGTGGTTGGATATTATTATATACAATATTACATATTCCAGGGTATCATCATCAATGGGGTATTTTGGGATAAAAACATTTCGATGTTAGATGCAGTACTTGCCAGTACTGTATATATCGACTTTCTGTACCTGAAAGAAAATTTCCAAGTAAGTAATATATCACCAGGCCACGATACTGTAGCTTCAGAAAGTCACAGTTATTTGTCAGTTTCATTGACAGTCACATGCAGCACCACATGATAAATTACAGAACCAGTGCTTGCTCCAAAAAATTTGCTGGACTAACTAATAGCCTTTCCATCACAAAATGTTTGCAAATAACATTATCTTTGTTTCCATACCAGTACCGAGCCCTCATTGACCAATTCTGACCAGAAAGTCGACAATATTAGTTTCACATATTGTAGCCTGTCGCAGTTTCGATGATTTCGTTCCTTTGCTTTGGGGGTGGTCGCCAAAACTTTTATTTTTCTGACACTTCCTGGGCTTACTCCCTCGTAATGCAAAAATAATTAAGTTGATGTCTACTGCCGCTCCAGTGAAAGAAACAAAAAATGCACAGACACACACACACATACATATTATTATTTATATTAGTCACCGTGATGTATTCATTAACAATTCATGTTTTGGCAATGCGTCATAGTTGCTCACTCAAAAAAGAAAAAAAAAAAACTATCCAAAAACTAGAAAAGTCGTACAATAACAGACAACGAACGAAACATAAAACTCTCTCTGTTTACATATTCAAATAAACACGATATCGTTTAAGGCAAGGTGTAGGAATAATTAAGAACTGCAGCAACGGAACTGTTTAATTAAACACCTCACATACGGATATACCATTCATTACAAGATGTCATGTCTAAGTGTTCATAAATACGAGTGTACTGTATTCATCTCTCTCTCTCTCTCTCTCTCTCTAGGTTTATTTCGGTGAAAACACTAACAGAGATTCATACAACACTGAAATAACATGCTGCAGTTACTAGACAAGTCATTTTACATTTACTTCTAGTCACATTTGTGCATTAGTTCACACTCACCAGTGCAGAGAGAGAGAGAGAGAGAGAGAGAGAGAGAGGGAGAAAGTGGAAAGTCATCAATGAGTGAAATATAACGAATGGGAAAACGAGAGAAGAAAGGTAATTACGCAAAGTAAACGAGCGTTACAGGAAACGGCTTGGGTGTTGTACATCAAAAAGAAAAAGGGTGTGAGAGAGGGTCACTGATAGAACAAAGGAGATAGAAATTAAACGATGTAAATAGAACCTTAAAAAGTCAATATGGAAATTCAAGAACAGAAATGTGTACCAGTAAAGACCCTAACTATATCACCTAACAGACAAATCGCTAATCTATACTAAATCCTAAGACAAATAACTAAACCTACCGTACATTAATGGTAAAAAAGCCTTGACCAAGAGAACACCATCGACTGCAGATATACAGTATAATGCCTTTCTACATTACATACCTTCACTCATCACCTGGTGACTGTCAGCTGAGACATAACCTAATATAGGGGCAGCCCCATAGCTAAAAGATAGCTTCTTCTTCTTCTTCTTCTCTCTCTCAAGACTGAGGAATAGAAACTGGATTAATTCTTTCTAATTTTCCCTGTGTTGATTCTATTTCAGATCGTCACTCGGTTTCATTTATTCATAAAGCCTCATTGATCTCACAAACTATGGCAGACAAGACGCAAAATGTGTCCCCTAATTAGAATGGATTAAGGCACTTTTAGCTGTATGAACTCTAACTGAATTTTGCTGAAATATTTTTTTTAACAATATAATTAGATTTCATTCATTAAATTCACTGGATATGAGGCCATAATCTCGCTGACGGGAAAATATGCGTGTCTTTTTCTGATTATAATTTCAGTCGCCTTGTCTCCGCCATTCATGGTTTCCTCGCTTTCATTGTTTCTACTAATGCATTTTATTTTTCATTTTACGTTTTCTTTCCATTTTCTCTGCTCTCTTATTATTATTATTATTATTATTATTGATAGTAGTAGTAGTAGGCTATTTCATTATTATTATTCACCATATACACGGCGAAGCTTATTGTTTTGGTATTATTATTTTTCTTTGTACTTTTTTTTTTAAACTTGATATTAAAAGGAAGGGTACCCTAGCGTAACCCGTGTGCTTTTGCCTAATAGAGATTACCTTGACCTGTTTTTAAAGGTCATATACTATTTTTTTTTTTTTTTTTGTTCAAAAATGCATATCTTGAATTGAATTGTCTCGGAAAGTAATTGAAATACAGATATTTGGTTGAAAATCATATAATAAAAGTGTTTGCTAAGAATTTTGGCTGAGTATTTTGACAGTCTACTTGAAAGTACCGAATTCAAACCTTCTGTTTTTTTTTTTTTTTTTTTTTTTAATGTAACGCATTTTAGAGAAAACCACAAAAGCTGTAAAGCTGTAACTTTATAGAAATATAGCTGTGATCCCTCCCATTACTTGAAGGGAGCATATTTACAATTAAGCACAGAGTTAGCCAGTTATTGAAACATGCAAAATGCACCCATGAGTTTCTCTACACCTTTGTCTTCAAATCTTGTTGATATTACACAATAAAATACCTTAGGTTAATATAAGGGCATATTCCAAGTATGAATGGCCTTGAATTGCTTTTAAAAGTCGAAGTTTATGATGCCAAAATTTCATTTGCATACGTACAAAGACAATAAGTACATAAATAGTTATGGCGAAGGTTCCGTATTGTCGCTACACAATAAGTAAATAGGTATTATTATTATTATTATTATTATTATTATTATTATTGGGGGCAGAATATTTTTTTCTGCCGAGTGAATCATCTTGCATGGAGAAAGTTAAGTATTTATGTTTTTTTTTTCCTCATTAACATCAGATTGTTTTATTCAGCTATAAGAACTTTTCTCAGTAAAGTGGCAAACCTTCATCAGACTGGTGGCGACTTTTTAGCTTTATCTCGGATAATGCCGGGCAGTTTTAACCTACAGAGCCAAATCTTTCTCAGAAAAAGAGCCAACCCCGTTATAAAGATATCTTTTCCATTCTCGCTGCCGCCAGGTACATTTATTAAGATTAGGAAAACCCTTGAACTGAACCTTCTAGTATGTGTGCCTGTTATGTATGCCTTACCGTCATGTTTAAGACTGAACATTTCCTCTGTTGTACAATGTGACATCTTAGCAAAAACGGCTCTTGTTTTTACCCTCTGTTGCCTATGTCCGCCCAAGTAACTGGCCTTTCAGTCCAAGCTTCACTTTAATGCCTTCAATGCAAAGTTCTGCAAATATCGTTTGATATTCTAGTGTCTAATTTCGGACAGTGGTGGTTTTCGATGAAGCTGAGCCTAACACCACAGAGCACTGCAGTGACATTCACGGACAAACGATCAATATCCTGGCGTAAGTATGAATACTTTATATGCAGAGAAAAATGAAAAAGAATGCTAAACTTATGTCCCGTGTTCTTTTTAAAATATATTTTCGTAAGCATAGAGATATTAGTTGTAATTTTGCTTACGAATCTCAGTAGTGAAGTCTATCTTCCTATGTCCCCTGCATCGGCAATACTATTTATATATAAACCATGATCAGAAGTTATTTTAGACCCTATTGGAAGGTATCAAAGACTAATGATATCCTTCTGTGTACCCAGTCCTGTTGTCCTTTTAATGTAACTTGGTCCATATTTTGTCCCTTTGCGCTTATTTCATGCTACTCACTGTATTCAATGGCGCTTCTTCACGATTAGCATCACCATCTGTTGTTAATCTCTTCTTATAATTCAGTATTCAACGTGGAGAGGTATAATCATCCTTGTCCGATTCTTCTTTTAGTAGTTCAAAAGCAATGACTGTGAAGGAATTTTTGAGCACAGTGTGCACGAGCATATATTAACTGAAACTGATTAGTAACACTTTGTGACGTGTACATGGTCTTAATTCGGTTTTGCTCTCTCTCTCTCTCTCTCTCTCTCTCTCTCTCTCTCTCTCTCTCTCTCTCTCTCTCTCTCTCAATTACCTCATCAAGGGAGGTAAGGATTACGAAATAAGAAAAAATTGCATTTATGATAATGCCCCTCATGCATATCCCACAGGTGTTATGATGCACACTTTCTACCCGGAACATCAGGTCTTTGAAGGAGAGTCTAGAATTAATAAGCCGTAATTGATTAATGAATAAACGACTGGATCTTCATAGTTCTATTAATTGACCAATTGCGAGTTTTGGGGTATAAGGAAATTTAAATACTGACATTGATAACTTTCGCAGCATCAGCAAAAATCGTGCAAAAAATATGTAAATAGTATGTGAAAATTGCCTTCCTAAAATACGGTGTATTTGATGCACAGTGATATGCTTCGATTTTAATAACGAACGTCCAATATCGAAGACCGTCCATCTTCTCACAGTGTTTTAGAAACTCCTAGTTACCCTTCTCTTTTACGACTAAATTGAAACAGCATTGTAAAGGAAGTACTTGATATTATATCAAAGTACTTTGCACAAGACATTCGTCTGTTGTGAACGCGATCTGTGTCCATACAGTACTTCGAAAATTATCATTGTCGTTATTTTCAACCTCTGTATTGGCCAAACTTTGCAGGTGGACAGTTTTTAACTTCAAATGTTAGTTTATTGTAGTCCTTTTACCTGAACTTACCCCAGCTTTTTCTTCAAGTTATTTTATGTAACCCAATGGCAGAAAAAAATAACTCTAAGGCTGCAGCCACACTTGCTCGAAACATGTGTTGGCAACATATTTCAAACTGTGCCCAGGACAATGTTTACAGACATGTTAGAAACACTAGGGTCTCGAGCATGTTGGCAACTCTGTCGGAATCATGTTGGTAGCACAGGCGTGGACGAGACTTTGAGCTGCGGACATGAATCTAACACAGCAGTAGACCATTACCTGCGACCGTGATACGATGGAGTGGACCAGAGAAGAGACAACCTTGTTGACTGAACTTTACCAGTGCCATACGGCGTTGTAGAACCCGAGAGATAATGATTATTAGAACAAATGAAAAATAATAGATGCCCGGAAAAGCACATCAGATGGTTTGGGAAAAGAAATATCTGAAGTTGAAATTGAAAACCTTGATTGGCCAGTTTAGGAGAGAGGTAAAGCAAATGACAAAAAAGTCTGGAGCTAGAATATGGGATTCGTATGTAAGCAACTGGTTTGCATGTGAGAGCATGAGCTTCTTGCTCGATAGGAACCATCTGCCCCTCTCCCGGTGACGACTCAAGGGGCCTGGAACCACTGTCTGACTCTCTTCTTCTTCATTTCTGCAACATTCGCGGCCTTTCCTCTAACTTTCGCTCTGTTGAGCACCACCTCTCCTCCTCTAAACCTCACCTTCTTTTTCTAACGGAGACTCAGCTGTCTGAGGCAACTGACAGCAAACCCTTTTCTGTATCCTCCTATTTCTCTATACTCATTTCAAAGCCAAAGGTGGCTGTTGTGTATATATACGCAACGACTTATCTTGCTCTCGTGTTCCTGAACTTGATTCTTCTGAATTCTCCACACTCTGGCTTCGGCTTTCCTGTCATTCTCTGACTAAATATATCTGTGCTGTTTACTTATCCCCTAATTCTACTGACTATCAAAAATTCTTCGACTATCTTACTTCTACGATGGAACACATTCTATCCATTTCTCCTTTCTCTGAAATCTCCATTCTTGGAGATTTCAATGTTCACCACCACCTTTGGCTCTCCTCTCCTTTCACGGATCAACCTGGTGAACAAGCCTACATCTTTTCTATCCTTAATGACCTAGAGCAGCTTGTACAGCACCCTACCCGTATCCCTGACCGCCTTGGAGAGAGCTCCAACATACTTGACCTCTTCCTCACAACTAATCCTTCTGCTTACTCTGTTAATCTTTTCTCTCCGTTGGGCTCCTCCGATCACAACCTTATTACCTTAACCTGTCCTATCACTCCGGTACGGCCTGTGGACCCTCCAGGGAAACGTCGTCTGTGGCATTTTGGAGCCGCAGACTGGGAGGCCCTCAGGCAGTACTTCTTTGATTTTCCCTGGAATGATTTTTGCTTCCATGGCCGTGAGCCATCTGAGTGCGCCTTGCGCATTACGGAGGTTATTCTCTCGGGCATGGAAGCATACATTCCTTTCTCATATCCTTTGACTAACGCAAGAAAGCCTTGGTTTAATCACGCTTGCTCTAATGCTGTCCGCAACAAGGAGAGGGCCTATAAAAGGTACCGGAGCCAACCCACCCCTGAATCACATCATCTTTACGTTTCTGCCCGGAATCGTGCTAAGTCTGTTCTTCGCTCTACTAAAAATAATTTCATCCATACTAAATGCTCTGAACTCTCCAACTCGAATTCTTCCCGCTCCTTCTGGCATCTTGCCAAAAATCTTTCTAACAACTTTACCTCATCATCCTTCCCTCCTCTTTTCTACTCTGATGGTTCTGAAGCTATTTCTTCTACTGATAAAGCAGATCTCTTCGCACAGACTTTCTCCTCAAACTCTACCTTAGACGATTCCGGTGCTGTTCCTCCATCACTTCCCCCTCTGACTTCCTCATGGCTGACATTAAAATTTCTTCAGTTGATGTATTTTCTGCCATCACTGGCCTCAGTACTAACAAGGCATATGGGCCTGATGGGGTCCCTCCTGTTGTTCTCAAGAACTGTGCATCTGTGCTTACACCCTGCCTAGGCAAACTCTTTCGCCTTTGTCTGTCAACTTGTACCTTTCCTTCTTGCTGGAAGTTTGCTCTCATTCAACCATTCCCAAAGAAGGGTGACCACTCCCAACCCTCCAACTATCGTCCAATTGCTATAACGTCCTGTATTTCCAAAGTTTTCGAGTCAATTCTTAATAGAAAAATTTTAAGGCATCTTTCCTATCTCAACCTTCTTTCCGATCGTCAGTATGGGTTCCGTCAGGGACGCTCCACTGGTGATCTTCTCACCTACCTTTCAGACTCCTGGTCATCCTCCTTTCGGGACTTTGGCGAAAGCTTTGCCATTGCACTTGACATCTCAAAGGCTTTCGATCGAGTCTTGCATAAATCTTTAATTTCCAAACTGCCCTCCTACGGTTTCTATCCTTCTATCTGTGTCTTCATCGCTAGCTTCCTTTCTGGTCGTTCTATAGCCGCTGTTGTAGACGGCCATTGTTCTTCTCCTAGATCTATCAACAGTGGTGTTCCTCAGGGCTCTGTCCTATCACCAACTCTCTTCCTTTTATTCATCAATGATCTAAGCTGTACATCTAACCCTATCCACACATACACTGATGACTCCACCCTTCACCTTTCCATTCGGTTCCCGCAACGCCCATCTCAACAGTTACTTCAACAAACAAGGGATGAGGCTATGGCACACCTAATGTCTGACTTGGCTCGTATCTCTGACTGGGGTAAAAATAATATGGTTGTCTTTAATGCATCTAAGACTCAGTTCTTACACCTATCAACCCGACAAAATCTTCCACAGGTATACCCACTAATGTTTAATAATATTCAGCTTAATCCTGCATCATCCTTGAACATGCTTGGGGTTTCATTTACTCGGGACTTATCTTGGAAAGATCATATTACATCTCTTGTAAAATCTGCTTCCAAGAGATTGGGTGTGCTAAGCCGACTCCGCTCTTTCTTTACCCCTGCACAATTGTTGACTCTATACAGGGGTTTTATCCGCCCCTGTGTGGAGTACAACTCTCATGTGTGGGGATGCTCCCCACATACAGCTCTTCTCAATAGGGTGGAGTCAAAGGCTTTTCGTCTCATTAACTCTCCTCCTCTTACTGACTCCCTTCAACCTCTGTCTCTTCGCCGCACTGTTGCATCTTTGTCTCTTTTCTATCGCTACTTTAATGGTCACTGCTCCTCTGAACTGTCTGCTTGCATTCCTCCACCTCTAAGACGGGCGCGTAGCACCCGTCTGGCAGCAAACTCTCATCCTTTTTCTGTCCAACTCTCTAATGCAAAAGTTAACCGTTACTCCCAGTCTTTCATTTATGCAACAGGTCAGCTCTGGAACTGTCTCCCTCTATCTGTAATTCCTGTTGCCTATGATCTCCAGTCTTTCAAACGCAGTGTGTCCAGGCATCTCAAAATGATCGGATCTTGAATTTGCCTCTATATTGTATTTTGTTTTTCTCTTGGAGGGAACTGTTACTGCGGGCTCATGGCCTTTGGTTCCTTCTTCCCCGCATAAAAAAAAAAACACACAAAAAAAAACATTTCGTACAGAAGATGCTTGTATGGAGGTAAGCAATGATAGGCTACTTTATACAAGGCGTGTCATTTATTAATGAATCTGAACATTAAAATCATATGATAATACCACATGTACACCAGCAAAAGCAGTCAAATAACACTGACATATAAGTAGGTCTAACTGCAATAATTAACAAGGTATATGACAAGCTAACACCTACAGTACACAAAAAAAAATCCACAAACAAAACATCCATATCCACAGCAAACCAATACATTACTTGTCTTAATAAATGTATTGTCTAAAGTATGTATGGAATATGTAAGTGCGTACTCATACCGACCAGTGCATAGCAATAGTTATCCTGCCAGGGCACACTTCCGACATTGCTCACAAAGTATTCTTTGAGCTCTGTACGAATAGACTGAGCAGTTATAGGTGAAATATGAGCACTTGGCTGTACAGATAGCATAGACGGGATATCCTGATTATCAGCTCTCCATGTACTAGGGATAAGTGTGTCATTATAATTATCGTATGCATCAAAGGTGCCAGGAGGGAATGTTTGAAGCCCTTGAAATACATTGAGGAAATTGTACAGAAGCACACATGCCATAGTTACGTGTTTCGCATTATCAGGTTTAAGAAGCATTGGTGTCCGTAGTACTATAAACCTTGCTGATAATATGCCAAACATATTTTCGACCACCCTTCTTGTTCTGCTTAGTAGGTAATTGTAAACTCTTTCCCTTAACCCTTATCATGCTCTCCAGGATACGATTTCATAATGTTTTCCATCAAAGGAAAAGCCTCATCCCCCACAAATACGTAGGGCACAGCCTTCTGATTTGTGGACTATAAGGAGGCAGATCCGAGGTGCAGTTATCTAATGACTGGTAGAAGGCGATATGGTTAAATACTCCACTATCTGAAATGCCCTACGACCTTGGCATCCGACATTTACATACAGGAAGTTATATGTAGCATCCACAGTAGCAAACATCACTAGGCTAGACGAAAAAAAAACTTGTAATTATAGTATTCGCTACTGCTGTGTGGTGGGCACTGCATTGTTATGTGCTTCCCGTCCATCGCCCCGACACAGCATGGAAAATTTCACCCATTCGAAGTCTCTTGCTATGGCCATCCATTCTCCCTCAGTAGTTGGCAACTGAAGGAAGATTTATAATATGAGGAAATGTATGGTTGCTGGTTCCTTGAAAGCAGTGATAAGAAGCAGGGAAGTGAGCATGGAAGTGAAAAAGTTACTACATAACAGTATTGTGATACCAACTCTAACGTATGGAAGTTAAGCTTGGACGTTGCTGGAAGGACACAAGTCAAGAGTGAGAGCAGTGGAAATTAGTTATTTAAGAGGAGCCTGTGGAGTCACATGGAGAGACAGACTGACAAATGAGGATATAAAGGAGCGTTGTGGTGTGGATGTGGATGTGATAGGAAGCGTTAGGAGGGATACACTGAGGTGGTTTGGCCATGTGGAGAGGATGGAGGGTGAAAGACTGACGAAGAGAGTGTATGTGAGTGAGGTGGAGGGGGGAAGAGGCAGGGGGAGGCCGATGATTAGATGGAGGGATGGGGTGGAGAGGTATATGAGAGAGGGGTGTATGAGTTGGGAGCGGGGCAGTGAAATGGCGAGGGACAGGGCGACTTGGAGGCGATTTGTTTGTGGCCACCCCGAACGGGATTGAGGCGTCTGGTAATAGACAGATAGAGGCGTCTGGCAATAGTATATACTAATTATAAATACCATACTGTTGGTCTAGTCATCATCACCAGCGGGATACCATTCCTAATCAGTTCGAAGGCCATTATATGCAGGTCCCAGTAAACGTTTGACTCCACTATTTTGCGTATTAGTATTTATTATTTACATAAGATATCCGAAATCTCTACCAGCCATGGTGTGTAATGAGACAAACAAGCATAAAAAGGCTACAACAGTAAAAGAAAGGTATCTCACAGAGGAATCTGCCGTTATTAAACATACTTTGAGTTAGAGCTCGTGTGAACGTCTATCTCGGCTATAATAATATTTTCACATTCCCATCGATAATGTTTCAGTCTCAGGATCCTGTTGCATCAGCTTCCAGTTATGTTGGTACATAAACAAAAGAGGACGCTGATGACATCGTGACTGGGAATACAGAACAGGTGTCTCGGGCAGGGCAGGCTCCATGCAGCAGGACACGTCATCTTCTTCAAGAGGAGAATACCTAAATCTCAAAGGAAATGGGACACCATGGCCGAGGAGGCATACCAAGTTATGACAAAACTGGGACAGCAATGTGAATGCAAGGACGCATATCACGTTTTCAGAGAACTAGTGGCATTCAAACTTAGGAAACTAATTAGTGACCATGCCAGAAACGTAGTTCAGCATGTAATCAACGACATATTTCATAAGGCAGAGCAAGGGATGTATGATAATCCAACGTGTAACATCCCTCATCAACACATGGAAATGTAACATCTGTTTCAGGCCACTGCTGTATGAAGAACAGCAAATTGTTTCAAGCAAATTGTATCAAACTTGTGATTATGCATAACCTGCTGTGTAACTGTTATCAGTAAATGGTAGCTTGTTCTGCATTTACTTTTATTTCTCATATGGTAATGATTACCTTGAATGCTGAGACATGTACACACATAAACAAATAGTGTTTGTCTCCTTTTCACGAGGATGGGGGAGTAGACTGTAGCACTAGTCAAACAGGGCAGTACTTCCGAGGTGGATGGCAAGCTGGTGATAGGGAGAGCTGGAGCTCCCGTTTCACCGGCCCACAGGACTTGATCCTGACCATCTCCCTTCGCTGAACATTTTCAGTGCATTCATTTACACAGAGGGTAGGCCAGCATGCTCTCATAATACCTCTACCTTCAACTGTCTGCACCACACTACATGCGCATAACATATCACACCTTCTATTCACTTTCTTTAGTAATGGCCACTGCAATGTTACTATCAAATGAGGTGGTACCTCGGATTGCCACCACCGGCATGGTAGGGCTGCCGGCACAGGGTCCTCCTGGTCGCCATCAAGCGACTGTGCCGGCAGCGACTGTTGCTATTTCCGCTAATGTTCGTCAGCGAAGAAGTGAAAATGTGGAATTTTTCTTCACCAACATCTTCAGCCTTACCATAAATTTAAACTAAGTTCATTTTTTCCTTCAGTCGATTATCCCCTTCGGCCCTTTCCTCACAGAACCACAAATCTCACCCTCTACTGATATGTCCCCATTTTGTTTTCCCAGTTACCATCTCCTTACAAGCTTCCGTAACAGGGACGGCACCTGTTGTTATATCAAATCCCAATATGCAGTTGACACTATTTTAAACTTCACTTCATCCATTTTTGATTACTTATTTTATAAACTAAATTGTCAAAATATTACCAAAAATATTTTTGTAGTTCATCACTCCCCCAATGTTTCTTCGGAACCCAGTGTGTTTGATTCCATATCCACACAGTTGAGTAACCTTAACCTTGCCCTTAGTACCGAAATAACCATTTTGGGTGATTTTAACATACATAATGTTGAATGGTTATTGCATTCTGCCAGGACTGACGACGCCGGTCTAGAGTGCGAGCTGTCGTTTAATCTCACCCAGTTGGTAAAGCAACCAACCAGAATACCTGATAATCCTGATCATAGTGCCAATCTCTTGGATTTATTCTTGGCAAATAATCCACATAAATACAGGATAGAGGTATTGTCACCACTTGGATCCTCTGACCACAATCTCATCAAAGCCTCATTAGTTAACCCCCCCGCACCTCCTTGTTCTGAACCTGTCAGGGTGACACGATGGCACTCTGATAGGGCAAACTGGGATGGATTTAGAAATTATCTTGCTGACATTCCATGGCAGTCTTTCTTCTCTAGTGATCCCAATTCCACCCAGTCCCACATTTGCGATTTAATACTAGCTGGTATGGATTTATTCATACCAAGTCAACATTTCACTAAAAGATCGAACCCTCCAAAATGGTTTGATGGCGACTGTGCCAGAGCAACAGCCCAAAAGTCATTAGCATATAACTCTTACTTAAAATCAAAAACATCTGAATTACTCTCTCAGTTTAAAATTGCAAGAAATCATGCAAAAGCTGTATTAAATCTAGCTAAATCAAACTTTCTACAAAAGCAAGCATCAAAACTACTTAACAACCCTAATGACAATAGAATATTCTGGTCAGCTATTAATTCTTTCAGTAATAACTTTAACAAATTATCTTCCACTCCCCCACTAAAATCTTCAGATGGCAACATTACAAATGACCCTCGTGGGAAAGCAGATATTTTTGCCAGTACATTTGCCAGAAACTCTACCATGGACGATATCAGCCAGAATGTCCCAGTACTAGAACTTGACTCTCCCGAAATTGCCCCACTTAAAATACAGACAAGATACGTAAAATCCTAGATAATTTACCTACCAACAAGGCTCCAGGCCCAGACGGAATTCCGCCATTTGTTTTGAAAAAGTGTTCCCCTGAACTTGCCTCTGTTCTAGCTAAATTATTTAGACTATGCATACTTACTTCTTCATTCCCAAATTCATGGAATGAAGCCAATATCCACCCAATTACGAAGATAGGAAGTTCCTCGTTCCTCTGACCCCTCTGATTACAGACCAATAGCTGTCACATCTTCTCTTGGCAAGGTATTTGAAACTTTAATTAATAAGCACATTGTTAAACATCTTCAATCCAACAACTTAATTAGTGATAGACAATACGGTTTTCGCCACGAAATATCCACCATTGACATACTCAATATCCTAACTCATACCATCCATCAATCAATTGATCTACATGGAGAAACTCATGCATTAGGTCTTGATATTTCTAAAGCTTTCGACAGAGTATGGCACCGTTCCCTGCTGGCCAATCTCCCTTGCTGTGGACTAACGTCTTTTGTTCCTTTCTTTTCTTCATATCTTAGTGACAGGAAAATAAGAGTAAAAGTAGATGATGTATATTCCAATTTCCACTCAATTAATGCCGGCATGCCGCAGGGGTCAGTTCTGGTGCCAACCCTATTCCTGGTTCATATTAATGATCTCTTATCTGTCACCCACAATCCCATCCATTCATACGCAGATGACTCAACACTACATAGTTCATTCACACTCAGACACCCATTTACAAAGTCTAATATATCTACCTCTCAACTCAGTACTGCCATCTCCATAAATCAAGACCTATCTACAATCAGTGTATGGGGACAAAACATCCTTGTCTCTTTTAATGCTAGTAAAACTAAATACATACAATTTACTAATAGACAGATATTGCCAGATTCGTACATTACCTTCAGTGCCACTAATATTCCCATCTCCAAAAGTATCGAAAATCTTGGCGTCTCACTTAACAGTGCCCTCAGGTGGACCTCTCATGTCAGATCACTTGCTAAAATCACCTCAAAGAAACTTGAATTATTGTACAGAGTCCGTAACTTCTTCGCTAATGAGCAGTTAGCTATAATCTATAAGAGTCATGTGCACTCTCTGCTTGAATATTGCTCTCCCTTGTGGAATGGATGTGGAGATGTTGCATTAAAACAACTAGATAAAATTCAGAACAAAGCTGTTAGAATTATTAACAAACTTGCCATTATAAATAAACAACTTCCCCTGCAAAAATAGGAATGTTGCCTCCCTTGCATTATTTTCAGATTTTTTTTTGGCAAATGCTCAGACGAAGTTGCGTCCATGGTGCCACGTCTCCATGTCTTCCCTCGTGCTACTCGGGCATCTGGTAGCGCTCATGACTGGAATGTCACTCAGCCATATAGCAGAACTTCTGCCTATCAGAATTCTTTCATTCCCCGAACTGCATCTCTCTGGAACTCCCTTCCTCAGAGTTGTTTCCCTCCAAATTTCAACCCACAGCTGTTCAAGTCTAACTGTTACAGATATTTTATGAACAGAGGACACCAGTAATCTGGTGTATGGATCATTTTCTTTTTATTCATTAGTTTTTCCTTCCTCCGTTCTGTTATTAAAAAAATAAGACAATATTCCACCTGCGAAGCATAACTATCGACTTGTTTCATTCACGTGTTAATATTATGTACAATACATTACTCAGTAGCATGTGTTTAAACCTAGTCACATGTTTATAGACATATTTGATTGTGGTTGATTACTTATGTTTATTTCTTTCTGTGTACATGACGGAGATAAACGGCAAAGCTGCCTGTAAAATGTCTCCAACTCAAATCTGCCGTAGTGGTTGAGAGGTTACATTACAAACTTCTGGATACACCGGGCTTGAAGGAGTTTAAATAATAATGTGAGGAAAACAGATTTAGATAGAGAGTTACAGGGTTCACTTGCTGAGTACAAGAAAGACTGGGAAAACAGGTTCCTCTTGGCTTAGAGTGTTGGACAGAACAAGGGTGGGTATTGTGTTGAAAGGCTGGTGCCACCTACTCTCCATACCTTCACGAATTCATTCAGGGCGACGACAAGAGCACTGCACACGACCGGCACTATCACAGCAATAGACTGCATGGATACTTTAAACAGATGGCTGAGGCTGCGGTATGAATCACCCGTAACTATGTATCATAGAGTCAAAGCAAGGCGATCAGAGACCGGTATTGGTTTTCTGAGTATTGTTCTAACTTTCATTATATTAGGCCCAAGTCTGGTCAGTAGATTTTCAAAATCTGTCTTTGACATCCTGAAGAAATTACGGAATTCTGAACTAACCCCTCACTATCACCGGTGGCAGTCTAATGTCATCTCTAACGAGGTCATTTACAAAATGATGTCCATCACCATAGGGGCTTGCCTTACGTGATAGATGCGAGCACTTATTTTTTTGTCCCTGCTGTGCACATACTACAACCGTTGCGGCTGCAGCAAGTAAGGCGTCATCCCTTATAGCTATGTTGCTGCGTACTGTCTCTCACAAGTCTGGACCACATGACTACTTCACCTTTGTTTCAAGCATGTCAGTGACTTTCTCGAAAACCATGCTCGTGACACTGAACGTAATATGTTTGTGACATGTTGCTAACATGTTCGAGGCCTGAATCTAACATGTCACGAGCAATGTTTCCGACAATGTTCGAGGGCAAGTCTGGCCACACACTAAGGCAGTCAGAGAGAGAGACTTTCGCCAATGTCGATGACTTGGCAAATATCTCCGCCCTCCCCCTCAAAAGCACAATAAATGATATTTTCATCTGTTAGATCCGATTTATCCAGATGCACACTAAATTACATTATTTAAAAGATGTTTATTATTCACATATACCTGGATTTTTACATAAAGTTCCGAGTTCTGAGCATTAGTTTATAGACATTTAAAAGCATCTGCACAATTGCCTTACATCGCAGTGTTAACAAAACTAAATAAAAACTCGTGGATACAGATCCGCCTCGACATCTTATTGACTTTTCCATGGCAGATGGGCTACCTCATCAGAAATTTTCATCGAAATTCGACTGTAACTTTTGAGATAATTTATGGACCAACAGACAGACACGGGTGATCCCACAACCTCAGTCCAACTTCGTTGGAGGGGGTAACAATACCGTGGCTCTACAACTTTCCCGTAGCATCTCTTTGTGACCAGAATAATTTTCCAGTGCTTATGTAATGTTATAAGTCACTGTTTAAGATGGAGAGATGGCAAGGCCAGGTTAAGGGGGACAGGCTGATGTATCAGCAGAGGCATAGAAAAGCGTGGGAGAAGATGGAGTAGATGTACTAGTAGATTTAATGCAAAAGATATATGATCAGAACAAAACACCCGAGGCCCGGCGAGAAAGAGTGACAGTACCAATCTGTAAGGAAAGAGGTGACACTCAGGTTTGTGGGAACTTTTAGGGTATCAAGCTGATGTAACACACATTGAACACATGGGAGAGAATAATAGAGAAGAGGATAAGGGAGGAAACAGAGATTGGTTAACAACATTTCGGATTCATGCCAGGAAAAGGAACAACAGATACAATCTTTGCAATGCGTAATTTGAAGGGAAACATAGAAAGTTGCATATGAGTTTTGTCGACTTGGAAGAAGTGCATGATACTGTGCCAAGGCAGGAAGTATTGATATGTATGATGCAGAAGGGAGTTTCAGAAAAGAATTTGCGACTGGTTAAATATATGGATAACCGGATGAGAACTCAGGTCAGAAGAAGTGTTGATGTGAAGAGAAGTTTCCAGTAAAAGTTTGGCCACATCAGCGATCCTCGTTGAATCCCTGTATCTTCGATTTGTTAATGGATGTTTTGGGGAGAGACATCACTGAACAGACTCCATGGATTATGTTGTTTGCAGATAATACTGTGCTGATAAGTACCACCAGGGAGGGAGTAGAATGGATATTTAAGGAGTGGGAAAAGAAAATGGAGGACAGGGGGCTTAAAATTAGCAGGAGAAACCTGGCATTTCTATGCTTTGATGAAGAAGAAGAGCAGGGAGATGTGAGTTTGTTAGAAGAAAAGTTGAAAAGAGTTAGGATATTCAAGTATTTGGGCTCGAATATAACAGCTGATGGCGGACTGGATGCAGACATTACCCACAGGTTACAGACAGGATTTAGAAACTGGAGGGATATGTCAGGAGTGTTATTTGATAGAATAATCAGTGCATGAGTGAAAGGAAAAGTATATAAAACGGTGGTAAGGCCTGCAATGATATACGGTTCGGAAACGTGGCCCTTAAAGAAGTCTCAGGAGAGAAAGCTGGAGGTGGTAGAGATGCGGATGCTGAGATGGATGAGCGTGGTCACGAAAATGAATATGATCAGGAATGAGAGAATTAGGGAACGATTAGAGCTGTGGAAATCTCAAAGAAGGCGCAGGAGAGGCGACTACAAACATGTAATGAGAAAGAATGAGGACTATGCCGGTACAGGAGTGATGGGCATGCAAGTGGAGGGTAGGCGAGAAGAGGTCGGCCGAGGATACGGAGGATGGACTGTATACGGCGAGATATGAGGGAGAAGAATATAGCAGGGGATGCATTTGGATATGGAGGAGAATGGAGACGACTAGTTAGAAACAGCCGCCCCATATAAACATGGGCAGTGCTGCGGAAGAAGAAGACCAAAATGGGTGTAGTCATAATCTTAAGTGACATGAACACATAAGTTTTGCTTTATTTCACTTGATGTTACTGATGTTTATGATTTATTAACCGTTCTCTCCTGATGTAAGTGTAGTGAATTCAAGTTCAGTACAGTATATCAGTCTTTCATTGCTGTGACTGGACTTGGTTATTTCACTCACTATTCTTGGAAGATTATTTTGGTCAAAGAGATTTCACATATATAATTATGTATATGGAACCTAATATAAGATTATATTTGGCAGACAGAATTCACTTACATAATTCTATTTAGCGGTCAGATTTCACATAATTATAATTAACGGACAGAATTCACATACATAACAGAGAGACTTCACATAATTATATTTAAAGGGCAGAATTCACATACATTATTATATTTAGCTGAAAAAATTCGCATATATGATTACATTTAGCAGATTCAAACCACATACAGCAAAAGGGTCAAAACGCTACATGTAACTTTAACTTCAGTGGTTGACAACAGTTTTTTTTTTTTTTACACTAATGGCGGTCGAGTCTATTCAGCTGCGATATTACACACAATACACAAGAGTTCAGCATTTACAAGCCCATCTACCAGCATGTAGTTGCGATTATATTCATTTATTTATTGATAACGACGGACTGAATGGTAAAAGAAATTTATGATCGGAGGTAGACTGTAGTTAATTCACTGCCGCGGGTTTTTATGTAGCTAAATGTAATACTCGGGTGGAAGCCAGAACAATAAAAGGTACAGCAGGGCTGAACAGGATACATATACGTTTCTCAAAAATTCTCCATCCACCTCGTTTTCTACCTCTCTCCCCACCTGATGCATGTCCGTGTGTTTGTGTATGCATGAGGAAGGGCGAGAGAGACCTCCACACACACACACACACACACACACACACGCACGCACGCAGGCACGCGCGCGCGCAGACGCACGCTGGCGCGCCTTACCTGTATGCAAAATTGCTTCTCTCAAAGACTCACGGGTTAGTACGTAAACTTCCTCCATTCCCTCAGAATAATCTAATGACTGTTCGTGTTCTGTAAGCCAAGATAAATGCCAATGAATGCTTCATATAATCATCATCGTCGTCGTCGTCGTCATCGTCATCATCATCATGACAGTTTTTCCCACCTAATGATGGGGTGAGATAGGATTCAGAAAAGAACAAAAATTAGTAAGTACAATAAAGAGCAAAATAACTTAAATTAAAGAGCAAGTGCAGTGCTGAAATTATGTCAATCATTCTCTTTTTTTTTTTTTTTTTGGATCATCAATTCATTTCTCCTGGGTTCTCTCTTGGTATAGTAGATAGTTTCTCAATCAGTATGGCACCTCACCTTATTCTCTGCCTGTCTATCTGCCAAACTGCCTATCAGCCATTCTACCTGTCTCCCTGTCTGCACATCTGTCTGTAAGTCCCGTGTATCTGCATGATAAAGGATGCAAACTGGTATCGATGTATATTTATTTAGTTTTTTTTTTTTTTCCAGTGTTCAGAAATGTTTTGTTGAATTAAAATTACAATTATTCAGTGACTGGAAAATTCGTCAGACGGTACGGCGGGCTTTGTTGAGGCTTTGAAGTAGGAGAGAGAGAGAGAGAGAGAGAGAGAGAGAGAGAGAGAGAGAGAGACTTTTTATATTTGGGATTAAATTACTCTCCATAAAGCCAACATTGAGATTAAAGATAAAAATTTTCCTCTTTATTGCTGTATATTTTTACTCAGTCCTCTGTCATTGCTCTGTTTTTTTACCTCCATTTTATTTGCTGCTTACCAATATGACTTTCTCTGTCCAACATTTTTATTACCGAGCTCGCGAAGCAAGAGTAGACGTTATATTTTGACCGGAGTGTGTGTGTGTGTGTGTGTGTGTGTGTGTGTGTGTGTGTGTGTGTGTGTGTGTGTGTGACCCTGTTTGTCTGTTTGTCTGTCCGTCTGTTTATTTGTCTGTCTGTGTGTTTCGGAAAAAAAAAATAAAGAACAGTGTTTATCTGATTCTAATTAACCTTGATGGAAGAGCTGAGGGTCAGGCATTAAGTAAACATATGAAAACAAAGATCAAGGTAACAGGCCTTGCTCCAACGCTGACTAAGCAAACTCAGTTTTAATACAGTTTAAACATAACTTGGGAAAATGTGGAAGGTAAGGCAAGAATCAAGTAATTCAGATTTGAGAACTATCAGTTAATTATCAAGGTCACAAGGCAAATTTTTATTTCGACTCGTGTATGTGGATGTTGGCAAAATAACAAACATTTTAATCCGATATTAACAACACTTGGTCTAACATTTAAGGGTGATGCTGGGAATACACTATTTTCTTTAAGTTCAATAAATCAAAGGTCAAGGTCACAGCGAGCAGTCGACCTAATCAGGCTGTATCTAATGTAGAACAAGCTTTGCGTAAAGGTTGAGAAGTGAGAAAAAAATATAAGGATTCGATTTTGAGAACTACGGGTCATAGGTCCAGGTCACAAGGAAAACCAGATGTCAAGGTCACATGGTAAGGTCAACTCAAACAGTTTTAATCTGATTTGTCACAAACTTGGTGAACGGACTGAGGGTCAAACAAAAACGAAGAGATTCTGTTTTCAAAACAATCAGTTAAATGTCAAGGTGTAAGGGCAAAGGTAAATCTCGACCTGTGTGTGTGTGTGTGTGTGTGTGTGTGTGTGTGTGTGTGTGTGTGTGTGTATGTGTGTGTGTGTGTGTGTGTGTGTGTGTGTGTGTGTGTGTGTGTGTGTGAACAAAGTAACAATAACAGTTTTTAACTTGCATGAATTAAACTTGGTGGGTGAGTTGAGGATCACCCAAGCGGTAGACTTTTTTTTGGGGGGGAGGGGAGAACAAGAGGTCAAAGATCAGAAAGTCAACTTAAACAGCTTTTATCTGATGCAGGCTAAACTTTGTGGAATGATTCAGGTTAATATACAAGGATAAAGAAACTGTTATGATGAGAAAGTTCAGTCAAAGGTCAAGGATACAAGGAAATATCAAATATCAAGGTCACCGGGCAAAGTCATCCAAAACAATTTGATTTGAACCAGAGGTAGTGGAACATTAGCTAGGAATGAAGTATTTCGATTTTGAGAGTGATCTGTTTAAAGTCAATAGTCTATCAAACGTCAAGGCCACAGAGCAAAGTTCGATATTCGGTCAGTTGGTGGGCGCAAGTGTTGAGTCCTGTGAGTACTCCTTCTTGTTATTGTATTTATTTGTTTATTTGTTTGTGTATTTATTATCAATTCCAGATCATTTCAAACAAAGGAAGGAAGTATTTGGCAAAGCAGGAAAGAAGTTGACTTTCATAAATCGTCTCGATATTCCTTACACTATTTGCAAGGTATCTGTATTTATCACATAGTAATAATGTTAGTTCATTATGTCTCCGCCACCTATGGTGGAGGAGGCACCAAGTGATTTGTCTGTCTGTCCTAGCGTGCATGAGTCCGTGAGTCTGTAACACTTTTCTGGGTGCGATATCTCCTGAACCCATTGACGGATTTCCACCAAACGTTTGTCAGAGATGAAGTATGAGGAGATGATGAATTCATTCAGTCCGCTAGGTCGAGGTGCCCAAAGTCAATGCCAAAGACATATGGGTCGACGTAGTTTATCCTCGTGGGCGAGATATTTCCTGAACCCCTAAACGAATTTCGACCAAACTTTTGTCAGTGATACAGTATGAAGGGAAAATAAACTGATTAGGTCAGCAAGGTCAATGGGTCAAAAGTCAAGGTCATTCGACTTAGTTTATCCTCATGAACACGATATCTCCTGAACTCTCCAACAGATTTCGACCAAGCTTTAGTCCATCCACTTAGTGTTGTGGTAGTCTTCTTATAGAGTAGCTCTACATCGAGTGGCAAGCTAAATAATTTCCTGTGAAACAGGAAAGCATTTACATCGCTGGGTGGTAACCTTATATCCAACCAACACGTGATCCCTACGTGAGAACAAGTGGGTTGGTGGAGGGTTAGTGCTCCTCCCCAGAAAACAACTAACTAAAAATACGAACAAGAAGTCTCGGACCAGAACTGACCAAAAGGTGACGACTAAGGATTCGAACAAAGGACATGGTACGAATAGCTACATGGAATCGAAGGGGTGCAAATGATGAGGTGAAAGAGAGATTGTCCAGGTGCTTGAGAGTGCGAAAATGGATGTATGTGGATTAACTGAAACTAAATGGTAAGGTGAGAGTGTGAGAGAATGGACGTATGGATGGGGTATATGCCCAGGAGTAGGTGAGAATGAGAGGACAAATGAAGGAGTGTGTATTGTTGTGAATAACAGATGGAAGGAGAATAGGATCAGTTGGCTCAAGGATTGTGTGGGTATGATTGAAAGTTGTACTACAAATGTGGGCGATTGTGTGTATGTGTATGCACTAATGCAAGATCGTGCAAGCAGAGTGAGAGAAGAGTTCTGGACAAATGTGGAAGCATGCACGGAAAAATTTGAAAGGAAAAGAGTGTTTTTCATTGGAGATATGAATGGAAAAGTAGGGAATGTGAAGGTGGATGGAGTAGTTGGTGAGTGGGGTGTGCCTACATTGATGGATAAAAATGGCAGGGCTTTAGTGGACATTTGTGCTGGAAGGAGGTTGGTGATAGCCAATACCCTCTTCAGGCACAAAATGATCCATAGGTAAAAGTGGCAAGTGATGAGAAGGGTGGGTGATGAACTGAATGAACGAAGGCAATGATTGATTATGTGTGTGCGGATGACAGGATGTGAAAGTGTATAAGGAATGCAAGCGTATATTGAGGTTGGGGGAGTGGACTTTCTGACCACCACTTGGTGGAGGACAGAATCAACGTCCAAATTAAATGAATAAATAGAAGAAGTGAAGGACAGGAGGAAGTAGTTCATACAAGGAGGGTGGAAAGGTTAAAAGAGGATGGAAAAAAGGCAGAATATAAGAGGGAAGTGGAGAAGCGATTGGTAAAATATGGATTGGAGCAGATGGGGGGCGTAGAAGGTATATGCAATATATTCACGGAAGAAATCTGTCCAGCATGTGAGGTGGTGTGTGGGGTGAAGAGAAGACGAAAGGGGATGCAGGGAACAGCATGGTGGAATGGAGAGGTGAGACAGGCTGTGGCACAAAAGAAGAAAGCATATAGTGAGTGGATGAGAAACAGGGGCATGGAGGAAGTTGAGAGACGGAAGAGAGTTACATGTAGAGAGGAAGAGAGAGGTGAAAAGATTAGTAAGAGAGAGTAAGAATTGAGTGGTTGAGGAATTTGGAAGGAATTTGAGTGTAAAGTGGAGGTAATGTGAGAAAATGTTCTGGAAAGAGGTAAAGAGAGTTAGACAGGGTGCCAAAGAAGTTAGTTGGGGAGTGAAAGATACAAATGGTAGATTACTAGTGGAGAAGGGAGAAAAAGTGAGCAGATGGAGAGAACACTCTAAGGAAATGTTGAACATTGAGAATGAAAGTAATGGGTGTGTAAGTGGCTGGGTAATGGCTTGGAGACAGGGATGTGAGAAGAGAGGAAAAAATCAGTAAGATGGAAGTTGTGGAAGCAATGAAGAACGTTAAAATTGGGAAAGCCCCAGGAATTGATGAAGTGTGAGGTGAAATGCTGATGCATGGGAGAAAGATAGTAGAATGGATGTGGAAGATGTGCAGATTGGCCCAGGAGAAAGGTAGAGTTCGGGATGAATGTAAGTCAGATACAAGTATTGCCCTGTGCAAGGGAAGAGGGGAAAAGGAAGTGTGTGGTAGTCATGGGGGATTTGTCTTCTTAGAGTAATAGGAAAAGTATATGGTATGATATTTCCTGACAGGGAAATAACAGAGGATTGTGGAATGTAGTAAGAATGTATGGAGGAGATGGGAAGTTGTTGAAATGTCGTGAAGGATATGTATGAGGATGCTAAGGCTGCAGTGCATGTGGATAGTGAACAGAGTGAATTTTTCTATTTGAAGGTTGGATTGAAACAGGGATGTATCATGTCTCCATGGTTATTCAATCTGTATATGGATGGGATTATAAAAGAGATACAAGGTAGGGCAGTGGATGATGGAGCTGTTCTAATGAGAGAGGGCAATGTTTGGAAACTCCCTGTATTGTTGTTTGCAGATGATACTGTGTTGTTACGTGAAGACGAAGGGGAGCTGCAAGGCTTGGTGGATGAGTTTGGGAGAGTTTGTAGGAAACGGAATCTATAGTTGCATGTAGGAAAGAGAAAATTTTTGGTCTTCGAGAGAAGTGAAGACAGTGAATGTACATTGAGGTTGGATGAGGAGGAAATGGAAAATGTTAGTGCATTTATGTGCTTGGGTAGTGTGATAAGTAAGGATGGATGTTTAGAGGGTGAAGTGCTTGAAAGGGTACAACAAGGAAAAAAGGTTGCTGGTTCCTTGAAAGCAGTGAGAAGAAACTGGGAAGTGAGCATGGAAGTGAAAAAGTTTCTACATGACAGTATTGTGATACCAACTCTAACTATGGAAGTGAAGCTTGGAGTTGCTGGAAGGACACAAGTCAAGAGTGAGAGCAGTGGATATGAGTTATTTGAGAGGAGCATGTGGAGTCACATGGAGAGACAGACTGACAAATGAGGATGTGAAGGAGCGTAGTGGTGTGGATGTGGATGTGATAGGAAGCGTCAGGAGAAACACATTGAGGTGATTTGGCCATGTGGAGACGACAGAGTGTGAGAGACTGATGAGGAGAGTGTATGTAAGGTGGAGAGGGAGGGGGAGGAGCAGGCCAAGGATGAGATGGAGGGATGGAGTGGAGAGGTATATGAGGGAGGGGTGTGTGAGCTGGGAGCAGGACAATGAAATGGTCGGGGGACAGGGCGACATTGAGGCGATTTGTCTGTGGCCACCCCTTACGGGATTAAGGCGTCTGGCAATAGATAGAGAGAATGAACTAATTAGGTCAGCAAGGTCTATGGCTCTAGGGTCAAAGTCCTTTGACTTTGGTTATCTTTGTGGATGTGATATCTCATTAACCCATTGACAAATTTCAAGCAAACTTTTCTCGGTAACAGTGTATGAAAGGATGATGACCTGATTAGGTAAAAAAAATCAAGAGGTCATAGGTCAAGTTCACATAGATGTGGGCATGATATCTTTTGAGTCCATCGACTGATTTTGACCAAACTTTTATCAGTGATACTGAAAGAAGAGGTGATGAATTGATTATATCAGCAAGGTCAAGTGGTCAAAGGTAAAGGTCATATGGGGTCAGCTTAGTTTATCATTAGTCTCATTTCAACCCACAATGAACTCTGTCATGGAGGTTGTATGGTGAGTCCGTGTACTAGGCACAGCGAGCAATGCTTTACGTCAACAACTTGGGGTCTGAGTTTTGGGGGTTTCATTAAACAGATACATTACTTTGTCAGAGGGGCTAACAGAGATTTACGATTTTCTACATGGTCTTTCTTGTGCTGCCTGACATAGTACTTTTACATATTCACTAAAACCTTGCCACAGATACACCAGAATTCTAGTCGTTTGGACATCTATGCACGTGTATTAAAAAAGAAAGTTTCAGCAAGAAGTGCGTCCTTACATCTTTTAAATTCAACCATTACGTTGATATATTCGTTTCCCTTTCCTTCTAACTGCTTGGATTATCCCGAAATATTCCCGTACTCTTTTATAACCCCCGTTTTTTAAAACGAACATACACTTACTAAATTGTTTTGTAACATTTCTTCTACTCGTCTTGGGAACATTCACACTCAACTAATGTGGTTAACGCTGGAATTCAGGCCACAGAGCCTCCTCCCACAGGAGGAGTGGCCGTCCAGGGTCCCAGGCATTGCCGTTATGCACAATCATAGGGTTTTGCCCGGGTAACGCCGGGTACTATTTTGATAGGTTATTTGATCTATTGTGAGAAGAGACGAGTTTTAAGCTTTTGAAAGTTGGCAGCTGATTGGTTGTCTGAGTGCTTTCTTCAGTAACGATGCGTTTTAAATTATTTTTATTTTAAGAGTTACAATAATTGCTTGACAATAAGATTGCCCTAATAGAACATTGTATACAGTATTTTGTAGATTAATTTAAAAACAAGGCCTTACAAAGTTTATCTGATGGTCTAGACACGTTTGAAATTCTGAATTCTCGGGACATATCACGTCCAAGGAAAGTTTTATGAGTACCTTGTGTGTGTTTTTTTTTCTCATGTTCAGGAAAATTAAGGTAAACCATGTCATTACTGTGATAGTTTGTGAAATTTAACCTAGCAAATATGACAATGGGGATGGGTAGGCAGCTTAAGTGATGTTCCACTTGACTAAGCAGACGAATATTCGAATTTATTTGAGAGCGTTTTCCTGTTGCATTACTTTCCATTATGCTTTCTACTTTCGTATCATCGGTAAGTTTTCTTTTTAGTTTCGAATAACTAGTCACAACTTACAGATGTATGACAGGGTGTGGGTTGCGGGATATTTAAAAGAGACGGTGACATATTGCTTCTTCACCTATGTCTACGAGTCATTTTTATTGGAATTTCGATATTTTACTTACATTTTACAAAATGTCACAGTAATGACAATATACCTTATTTCGCTTGAACATAGGGGGAGAAATCAATGTACTCGTAAAATTTTACCTGAATGTGTTTTGATTTGTCTCGAGACTTCAAATTTTCAAACGTGTCTGGAGTCTAGACCATCTGATCAACTTTGTAAGGCCCCGTTATTAAATTAATCAATACAAATAACTATTTAATATTCTGCTTCAGCAATCTTATCGTCAAACGGTTATTGTTGCCTAACCTTATAATGAAAATAATGTAAAATACAACATTCGTAAATGCATTCAGATAACCAATCAGCTGCCAGCGAAAGCTTAAACCTCATCTCTTCTCAGAGTCGATCAAATAGGCTACAGTTATTCATAGGAAGGTCATGGTTTTTTCCCTTTACGCAGTACTATCCCTTACCACCGGTATGTATCACCTTCATTTCACCATTCTCTGAGAAACAGAGACATTTCATGGACTTCTGGGTAAAATAATAATAATAATAATAATAATAATGACAATAGTAGTAGTAGTAGTAGTGGTGGTGGTAGTAGCAGCAGTAGCAGTATTAAGAAGGAGGAGGAGGAAGAGGAGATCAACTGATTTCGCAATAAGCACTCAAACTACCCAGGTCTGGCTTTCGTCGGTAATTTGCTCGTCACTTTGCTAAACTCTCCCACACGTTTACATACTATATACAGATATCTTGTTTTGAGTCTCTACGTCTACATTTACCATCCGAGTGACCCATACAAACCATTTCACAGTCCTATTCATATTCTTACCCTGCGGACGTAAGAGCTAACACTAACTACAGAGTCCTCAAACCTTTCATCTCATTCGAACAATAATGGTGCTGGAGGGGGGACGCCTTCATGTAGAGGCACCGATATGCCTAGGTTGCTCCGCTGCCCAGTTATACAAACGTCCTTCGGTTTCTTCCCGGCTCCCCAAAAGTAGAACAGTGAACTGGAGGAGGAGGGGAACTTCAGCCTGCAGGTCACTGGGTTCATATTTCAGATGAACTTGTAGTTACAGCTACTGCCCCCTGGGGGTAGGGGGGTTTCAAGAATACTCCTCCAGTATCCATGCTTGTTGTATGAGGCGACTAAAAGGGTTGGTGGTGGGTTAGTGCCCCACCCCTTAAAAAGAACTAACTAAACAAGCAATCGCGCCTCGGACCACGATGGACCATATATTGACGACTTAGGAAGGGACAAAGGACATTCTGAGGGTGGGAACATGGAATGTGAGAGGAGTGAATATTGAAGTGAAAGAGAGATTGTTCAGGTGCTTGAGGATGCAAGAGTGGATATATGAGGATTGACTGAACCTAAATGGAGAGGTGAAAGGGTGAGAGAGTGGGAATATGGTTTATGTATATGTGTGTGAGTTAATGAGAATAAGAGGGCAAGAGAGAGACTATGTCTGATGATCTGCAAGAAGTGAAAGGAGAATAAAAGACAGTATGGAACAGTGGGTGCAAGGATTGTATGGGCGAGGATGACAGTAGGTTTACAAGCGTGGGCGATTGTATGTGTGTATGCTCCGACAGAGGACCGAGTGGCAAGAGTGAAAGATGAGTTTTGGGCGAGAGTAGAAGCATGTATGGAAAGATTTGAGAGGAGCGAGAGAGTGTTTTTGATTGGAGACATGAATGGCAAAGTTGGGAATGGACGAGTGGATGGAGTGGTTGGTCAGTGGGGTGTGCCAGCTGAAGTAGATGGAAATGGTAGTGCTTTGGTGGACATCTGTGCTGGTAAGGGGTTGGCAATAGCTAACACCTACTTTCGGCGTAATTTGATCAACAGGTATATATGGAGAGTAATGAGGAGGATGGATGGTTAACATGTTGAACGAGAGGCAATGATAGACTACGTGTGTGTGGATGAGCGAATGAGAAGACAAGTGGTGGATGCAAGAGTGTGGAGAGTGGGGGAATGGAGTATTGGACCATCACTTAGTGATGGCCAAGGTAAAGCTACAAAGAAAATGGTTGAAGAGACGAAGGAGAAGACAGGAGGAAACAGTTCCTGTGAGAAGAGTGGAGGAGTTGCAAGATAGTGAGAAAATGGCAGAGTATAAGAGCATAGTGGAAGAATTATTGGGAAGGTATGAGTTAGAGCAGATGGAAGGGGTGGAAGATGTATGTAAGATATTCACGGAAGAGATACGCACAGCGTGTAAGGTGGTTTGTGGAGTGAGGAGGAGATGCAAGGGTGTGCAAGGGACAGCATGGTGGAATGATGAGGTGAAACGAGCTGTGGAACAAAAGGAGGCATATAGTGAATGGCTAGCGAGTAGAGGTAGGGGAGAGGATGAGAGAGAGAAGAGAGAAGTATGTGTGACCAGGAGAAGGGAGGTGAAGAGACTGGTGAAGGAAAGTAGAAGAAAGTGGATGAAGAATTTGGGAGGAATCTGAGTGTGAAATGGAGAGAGAGTAAGAAATTGTTTTGGAAGGAGGAAAAGAAAGTAAGGCAGTGCGAAAGGGGAAATAGTAGGGGAGTGAAAGATAGGAATAATACATTGTTGGTGGAGAAGAGAAAGAAACTGAGGAGCTGGAAGGAGCACTTTGAGAATTTGTTGAATGTAGAGAGTGAGAGCAGTGTGAGTATACGTGGTTGGGGAATGGCTGGGAGAAGAAGAGATGAGTGAAAGGAGGAAGAGATCAGTAGGGCGGAAGTAGTGGAAGCAATGAAGAAGATCAAGATGGGAAAGGCCCCAGGAATTGATGAAGTGTGTGGTGAAATGCTGAGGTATGGGTGAGATTGTTGTGGAGTGGATATGGATGTTGTGTAGATTGGCTTGGGAAGAGGAAAGGGTTCCAGAGGACTGGAAATCATGTATAATTGTTTCTTAATACAGAGGAAGAGGGAGAGAGAAGTATGTGGTAACCATAGGGGTATTTGCCTTCTTAGTGTAACTGGAAAAATATATGGTAGAATACTCACTGATAGGGTTAGGCATATGACAGTGGAGCTAGTTGGAGAAGAACAAGGGGGATTTAGGAAGGGAAAAGGGTGTGTAGCTCAGATATTTATTCTAAGATGTTTTGTGGTGAAGTATCTAGAGAAAGGAAAGAAAGTGTATGCTGCCTTCATGGACTTGGAGAAAGCTTAAGACAGAATAGATAGGCAAGGTATGTGGAAGGTATTAAGAATATATGGGGCGGAGGGGAAATTGTTGAGTGCTGTGAAGAGTATGTACGAAGGAGTTAGGGCTACGGTGCGAGTGGATGGTGGGCTGAGTGAGTTCTTTGATCTCAGTGTGGGACTGAAACAGGGTTGTGTGATGTCTCCATGGCTGTTTAATATATACATGGATGGGGTTGTAAAGGAGGTGCAAGGTAGGGTAGTGGATGTGGGGGTGGCTCTAATGAATGAAGATGAGATTTGGAAGATTCCGGCGTTGCTGTTTGCTGATGATACAGTATTGTTGAGTGAAGATGAGTGGGAGTTGCAACGTTTGGTGAATGAATTTGGGACAATGTGTAGGAAGAGAAATCTGAAAGTTAATGGAAACAAAAGTAAAGTTATGGTGTTTGAGAGGAAAGAAGTCTCAGAATATACAGTGAGGGTGGATGGTAAGTATATGGACAATGTTAGTGCACTCAAGTGCTTGTGTAGTGTGATGAGTAAGGATGGAAAGTTGGTGGATGAAGTGCGTCAAAAGGTACAGCAGGGAAGGAAGGTTGTTGGTTCACTGAAAGCAGTGATAAGAAATAGGGAGGTGAGTATGGAAGTTAAGAAGTCACTGCATGATAGTATTGTGATCCCTACCGTGATGTATGGAAGCGAGGCGTGGACCTTGCAAGAGGGGAACAAGTCAAGAGTGAGAGCAGTGGAAATGAGTTACTTGAAAGGAGCATGTGGAGTGACATGGAGGGACAGGTTGACGAATGAAGAAGTGAAGGAACGTTGTGGGGTGGATGCGGGTGTGGTTGAGAAGATTAGGAGAAATGCACTGAGGTGGTTTGGACATGTGGATAGAATGGAGAATGAAAGACTAACTAAGAGGGTGTATGTAGCTGAGGTGGAGGGAAGGAGAGGGAGGGGTAGACCGAGGATGAGTTTGAGGGATGGAGTTGAGAGGCATATGAGGGAGGGGGGAGTGAGTTGGGGAGAGGGTAGTCAAATGGTGAGTGATAGAGCGACTTGGAGGCGTTTTGTCTGCGGCCACCCTTTGCGGGATTAGGGCGTCGGGCTATAGATAGATAGAGCACTTAAAATGTCGTAAATATTCCGCACACACATCTCTCACAATAATATAAACATCCATCACATTAATACATTCCTCTCAATAACATAAGCATTCTTAATGTGTGAAAACAATACTCGGGTATATATATATATATATATATATATATATATATATATATATATATATATATATATATATATAAACATATGTTTATATATATATATATAGAAAGAGAGAGAGAGAGAGAGAGAGAGAGAGAGAGAGAGAGATATATGGATATATATAGATAGATATATATATATATATATATATATATATATATATATATATATATATATATATATATATATATATATACAGTATATATATATATATATATATATATATATATATATATATATATATCAATCTATCTATCTATCTATCTATTTATATATATATATATATATATATATATATATATATTTTTTTTTCATTGCCAGACGCCATGTATCCCAAACGGGGAGGCCAAGGGCTTAGAGTTAATTGTTTTACAGGGAGGGGCACTAATCCTCCACCAACCCCACTTGACGTAGGGATGAAACATGTGTCTCTACAGTTCCGGGTATTAGTTTCTAATTCCCTCACATTCCTGAGATATATATATATATATATATATATATATATATATATATATATATATATATATATATATATATATATATATATATATATATATATAAGCATCCATTACATAAATTCTAACGTTCTCCCCTGTAACATTAACATTCATCCCTCACAATAACATTACAGAAACATTGATCTCACCGTAATATAAACATTCTTTATTTCTCACACTAATTTAAGCATCCATTACATATATACAAACATTTTCAACAATACCATAAACATTCTTCATCTCGCTGCAACATACACACCCGTCACATTAATATAAACACTCTTCCCAATAGCATAAACATTCTACATCTCTCACAATAATATAAACATGCATCACATTGAGACATTTTTGATATCACTATAATATAAACATCCATCACACATACACAAACATTTTCTCCAGTAACATAAACATTCTTCATATCTGCTAGTGATATAGCATAAACATTTTTCACCTCTCACAGCACTATAAACATCCATCACATTTATACAAACATTTTCTCCAGTTACAATATTCTCCCCCACTGTAAACACTCCCACTGATCTGGTGGCGGGAGAGCCTTTCATCTACTCGATCCATATTGTTTTTGAGCCTGTCTTATTTTAGTCTCTCTCTCTCTCTCTCTCTCTCTCTCTCTCCTTTCGCCTCTCCAATATCTCATTTTTTGTTATACCTCAGTTAGTCGTATTCACCATCCTTTATTCTCTCTCCGGTTCTTCAGAGTCCGTTTGATTATTTTCGTTTTTTTCTCCCTCTTTAATATTTATCATCTCTCTGTCTAATCCCTCTGCTTATATATCTTGTCTCCTCACCACGTAAGTACTTGCCCCTGTTGTTCTGCCCTCATTAAGACTCTTTTCAAAACACTCATTCCACATACTTTTTCCGCCAAATCTTACTTCTCCACTCATACCCTTTATTCCATCTGCCATTTGCGGTAGTGTTCCCGCCACCGTATTTCTTTCCTTCCAGAGCAATTTTTTTTCTCTTTTTTTTCATATTTCTCATCATATCTTACATTTTTTCTACTTTTCATCTTAAGCATCTGTCTCTTAATTCCGCAGTTTCTTAGTAGTAACTGCACTCTAGCACAGCCTTTCCTTGTATAGATTTCCGATAGAAAGTTTTTTTTTTTTTTTTTTTCATTTTATCCAATTTTGTGACCTACTAATTCCACACCGTCCTACCACTTTTTATTTTCCCTTCACCCACACTTCTCATGCCTCTCAATGCACCAACACTCCTTTATCTAGATTCTTTAAGCGCTCTCCATTCGCCTCGTCCTCGTCTATCTTTCTGTTTAAACTGTTCCTACTCAGTTTTCATCTGCATCCCAGCATACCTCAGTTATGCGTTGAATCACTCTTGTCATTCTTTTTAACAAACATTCTCAAAATAATAAGACAAATAATTTGATAGACAGATAGACAGATACATGTGAGAAGTAGACTGTAGCACCAGTCGAGCAGGGCAGTACTCCCACGGTGGATGAAAATTTAAGGAAGGGAGAGCTGGAGCTCCCGTTTCATCAGCCCTCGGGACTAGGTCCCAACCATCCCAATTTGCTGAACTTTTTCAGTGTCTCAGTAACACAGAGAGTAGGCCAGCATGCTCTCCAATACCAGTTTCTCTAACTATCAACACCAGACTACATGCACAGTACACAATACACTTCCTTTTCCAAAATTTAAAGAAATAATGACATCTCAACTGGTGGCCTCGGAGTCCCCAGGGGGAGGGGGGAACATAAATGCCCCCACCTTCTGCCCCTCTCCCGGTGACGACCCGAGCTGCCTGGAACCACTGTCTGACTCTCTTCTTCTTCATTTCTGCAACATTCACGGCCTTTCCTCTAACTTTCCCTCTGTTGAGCACCACCTCTCCTTCTCTAAACCTCGCCTTCATTTTCTAACTGAGACTCAGCTGTCTGAGGCAACTGACAGCTGACCCTTTTCTGTATCCTCCTACTTTATCTATACTCATTTCAAAGCCAAAGGTGGCTGTTGTGTATCTATACACAACAACTTATCTTCCTCTCATGTTCCTGAACTCGATTCTTCTGAATTCTCTGCACTCTGGCTTCGGCTTTTCTGTCATTCTCTGACTAATTATATCTGCTCTGTTTACTTATCTCCTAATCTTACAGACTATCAAAACTTCTTTGACTATCTTACTTCTACGATGGAACACATTCTATCCATTTCTCCTTTCTCTAAAATCTCCATTCTAGGATATTTCAATGTTCACCACCACCTTTGGCTCTCCTCTTTTTTCACTGATCCAACTGCTGAACAAGCCTACACCTTTTCTATCCTTAATGACCCAGAGCAGCTTGTACAGCACCCTACCCGTATCCCTGACTGCCTTGGAGAGAGCTCCAACATACTTGACCTTTTCCTTACAACTAATCCTTCTGCTTACACTGTTAATCTTTTCTCTCCGTTGGGCTCCTCCAATCACAACCTTATCATCTTAACCTGTCCTATCGCTCCGGTTCGGCCTGTGGACCCTCCAAAGAAATGTCGTCTGTGGCACTTTGGAGCTGTGGATTGGGAGGTCCGCAGGCAGTACTTCTTTGATTTTCCCTGGAATGATCATTGCTTCCATGGCCGGCAGCTATCTGCATGTGCTGTGCACATTACAGAGGTTATTCTCTCAGGTATGGAAGCATACATTTCTTTCTCATATTCTTTGACTAATGCAAGGAAGCTTTTGTTTAATCACTTTTCTTCTAATGCTGTCCAAAACAAGAAGAGGGCCTATAAAAGGTACTGGAGCCAACCCACCCTTGAATCACATCTTTTATATGTTTCTTCATGGAAGTGTGCTAAGTCTGTTCTTCGCTTTGCTAAAAATAATTTCATCCACACTAAATGCTCTCAACTCTCCAACTCGAATTCTTCCCGCTTCTTCTAGCACCTTGCCTAAAAAACTTTCTAACAACTTTACCTCATCATCATTCCCGCATCTTTTCTACTCTGATGGCTCTGTAGCTATTTCTTCTACTGATAAAGCAGATCTCTTCGCTCAGACTTTCTTCTCCAATTCCACCTTAGACGATTCCGGTACTCTTCCTCCATACTTCCCCCCTCTGACCTCCTCATGGCTGAATTTAAATTTCGTCAGCTGATGTATTTTCTTCTATCACAGGCCTCAATACTAATAAGGCATATGGGCCTGATGGAGTCCCTCCTGTTGTTCTCAAGAACTGTGCATCTGTGCTTACACCCTGCCTAGGCAAACTCTTTCGCCTTTGTCTATCAACTCGTACCTTTCCTTCTTGCTGGAAGTTTGCTCTCATTCAGCCAGTCCCAAAGAAGGGTGACCATTCCCAACCCTCTAACTATCGTCAAATTACTTTAACATCCTGTATCTCAAAAGTTTTCGAGTCAATTCTTAAAAGAAAAATTTTAAGGCATCTTTCCTATCAGAACCTTCTTTCTGATCGTCAGTATGGGTTCCATCAGGGACGCTCCACTGGCGATCTCACCTACCTTTCAGACTCCTGGTCATCCACCTTTCGGGACTTTGGCGAAAGCTTCTCTGTCCTATTGCACATGACATCTCAAAGGCTTTCGATTGAGTCTGGCATAAATTTTTAATTTCCAAACTGCCCTTTTACGGTTTCTATCCTTCTATCTGTGCCTTCATCTCTAGTTTCCTTTCTGGTCGTTCTATAGCAGCTGTTGTAGACGGTCATCGTTCTTCTCCTAGATCTATCAACAGTGGTGTTCCTCAGGGCTCTGTCCTATCATCACCTCTCTTTCTTTTATTCATCACTGACCTTCTAAACTGTACAACTAACTCTATCCACTCATACGCTGATGACTCCACCCTTCACCTTTCCATTCGGTTCCCGCAACGTCCATCTCAGCAGTTACCACAACAAACAAGGGATGAGGCTATGGCAAACCTAATGTCTAACTTGGTTCGTATCTCTGACTGGGGTAAAAATAATCTGGTTGTTTTTAATGCATCAAAGACTCAGTTTTTACACCTATCAACCCGACAGAATTTTCCACAGATATACCCACTAATGTTTAATAATATTCAGCTTAATTCTGCATCATCCTTGAACATGCTTGGGGTTTCATTTACATGGGACTTATCTTGGAATGATCATATTACATCCCTCGTAAAATCTATTTCCAAGAGATTAGGTGTGCTAAGCCGATTCCGTTCCTTCTTTATCCCTGCACAATTGTTGACTCTATACTGGGATTTTATCCGCCCCTGTTTAGAGTACAACTCTCATGTGTGGGGAGGCTCCCTACATAGAGCTCTTCTCAATAGGGTGAAGTGAAAGGCTTTTCGTCTCATTAACTCTCTTCTTACTGACGTCCTTCAACCTTTGTCTCTTCGTCACACTGTTGCATCATTATCTCTTTTTTATCGCTACTTCAATGGTCAGTTGGTCACTGCTCCTCTGAACTGTCTGCACGCATTCCTCCACCTCTACTATGGGCGCATACCACGTGTCTAGCAGCAAACTCTTATCCCTTCTCTGTCCAACTTTCTAATGCAAGAGTTAACCGTTACTCCCAGTACTTCATTTATGCAATGGGTCAACTCTGGAACTGTCTTCCTCTGTCTGTATTCCCTGCTTCCTCTGATCTCCAGTCTTTCAAACGCAGTGTGTCAAGGCATCTCGAAATGAACGAATCTTGAATTTTGCTCTCTCTTGTATTTTGTTTTTCTCTTGGAAGGAACAATAATTGCAGGCTCCTGGCCTTTGGTTCCTTCTTCCTCGCATACAAAAAAAATGGATAGACAGATAGATAGAATAATAGATATAGGTAATGATAGATAGATATAGACAGACAGACTGAATGAGATAGATGGATATAGATGAACAGAATGATAGATGCAAAGATAGAAATATAAACAGACAGACAGATAGATACAAAGGATACATAGATAGATAGATAGATAGATACTTTCTGAACCACGATGTAACCTGGCAACCCCTCAAGGCATATTAATCACACACCTATGCACCAACACAGTAATTCAGTGCCCATTGTCTGTCTGGTACACTCATTGAAGCTTAAGGACTTTCTTAGGCCATGTATTCTGGATCATTAACCTATTTTCCGAACACAGAGCTGCTGTAGCTTCAGTATTCTCGCTTACTCCACACAACCCATCGTTCGCAGACTTTTCATCTATTGCCTTATCCCTCATCCTTGCTTTCCTGCCCCTTAAAGTGCTCTCTCTCTCTCTCTCTCTCTCTCTCTCTCTCTCTCTCTCTCTCTCTCAACGTGTGTCCTTTCTTCCTTTTTGGCAGTACCCTCACTTACACACACACACACAATAGGCACAACTCACCTGCTCTCGATTTGCTTCCTCTCCCTTTTATCTCATCTCGGTGTCAACTTTCTGCTCTCAAGCCCTTCCTCTGATCTCCACCGTCTCTCCATCACACTCATCCTTCTTCGTTATACTGCCTTCTTCACCATTCCTTATCGTGCTTCTTCGTATTATTTAAATTCCTTTACCATTTATCTTTACTTGCTGATAATATATATATATATATATATATATATATATATATATATATATATATATATATATATATATATATATATATATATATATATATATAAATATATATATATATATATATATATATATAAATATATATATATATATATATATATATATTTATATATATATATATATATATATATATGTATATAGATAGATAGATAGATGGATAGATAGATAGATAGATAGATTTTTGAGGCCCCTGGCAGTGGATATGGACGCCTTCATGTGGTGGCACCGATATAATTGAATGGCTCCAATGGGATTATATACAAACACTCCCCAGTACTCATCCTGTCGCCAAAATGAGGATGGTAGACAGCAGGAGGAGGGGAATTTCAGTCTGCAGTCCATTGGCTCACAGTTCCGATGAACCTGGTGCTACGACTACAACAACGACAATAACAACAACAAATTCTTATTGTTATTATTGTGCCAGGTAGACGAAGTCGATGGTCATTATTTTGGTGCGAAATGTATCGGTGTCGGTCAGTCTGTGTCGAAAACTCCAATCTCAGAAAGTATTGATTGTAGGAGATAAATTTATTAATAAAAGTTGTTTAGGGTCACATCTTGAGTCCACATGTCACTCAGTCAGCACTGGCAGTCATCCAAGACGGATACATTAGAGTCAAGTTTTCATCTAACAGTATTATTGCAGTCTACCTGGCTCACAGATGACGGGTAGTCTTGTTGTTATTATTATTATTATTATTATTTATAGTTTTCATTATTATTTATATTGTTATTATTACAATTATTATCATTATTATACCATCACCAAGACCACCACCACCACCATCACCACCACCACCACTACTACTACTAGTACTACCACTACTACTACTACTACTACTACTACTACTACTACTACTACTACTATTATAATTATTATTGTACCACCACCAAGACCACTATCACCACCACAACCACGACCACCATCACCACCACCAGTACTACTACTACTACTACTACTACACTACTGTAACTGCTGTTATTATTAATTCGACGACGACGACGACGATGCACCTGGCACGTCCTCCTTTGTACTTTGTTTCGTATATTACATTCTGATAATAATTTGTGGATGTCCTTACCAGGTCATCGCCTTAATACTAACATGGTTTTCACAAGTACCATGCAAGTTGCTATGAACATCCCATACAAATATATTAACAGATAAGAAAATAGTATTGCACAGGCATAATACCCAATGGATATCAATTTCCTCTCTCTCTCTCTCTCTCTCTCTCTCTCTCTCTCTCTCATAAAACTGCCCTCCTCTACTTCCCATCCATTTTATATTCGATCACATTCCATTATAGTTCCCATTCTTGTAAGATTTGTAAGATTTCTCGCATAATTTCCATAGCAATTTATTATCTGTATACTAATGGACCTTTGTCTATCAGTACAAAGGCTTATCCAGCTACTCTTCCTAGGCGCGCATACAGATTTTAATGAAATTTTGCAGCCGCATCTTTTGTAGATTTGTTGGTAGCAAAATTGCGAATATAATTTTATTTGCGGAATTATCATACTTATCCCTCAATTGTTTTTGTACCGGCGCCGTCAGGGCCATCTCATTTCCTTCAAGTGTTACTATGTACTACTTCATTCATATATGTTTACTTTATTTCAAAGTAACGAAAAATAAACGAAGGATGAAAGACCGAACTAGTATAGGGTGCAGTAAGTGGCCTTACACAACTTCATAATAAACCCAAATAGGCCTATTGTTATGATTCTTGTTAATTGATTCTAGCATTAATGGAATTAGTACGTCACAAAATGTATCAGTGTAATATATCAAAACTAGCCTGTAATGAATAAAAGGGAAGGTTGCCTCCTAGATCACAAGACAGAACTCTGCCTTACCTTTCACTTCGCTTGGGAGTTCCACAAAATCACACTCCACTATCCTAGCTAAATCCACTTTCAGAATACTTCCATATTTTTCTGTTTGCATTACATTTTATCCCTTTCCACTATCCCTTAAGTGTGAGTCTACTGTATATATACTTCATAATTATGTCTTATTAGACACTTTACCTTCACTTAGATTTCCGTTCTTTTGCAGTTAATTTCATGTCACTCATTGGCAGAAAAGACAATTCTAAGGTTTTTCAGACCCTTCATATCACTTCCTCGTGACTAGCATCGTACTCTGGTGTTTATCTTTTGTAACAAGTCAGCATTCGAGATGGGGAGATGGTAATTTTAGGTCGTAAAAAACGAAATGAATTCCAACTCCGGGACTCAATTCATCAGTTTCTGCCCCCCCCCCACCAGATTCCTTCCTCTACCCAGGTATTCTACAAATCCATTCTAAGGTTTTCTTTAGACTTCTGTTTATTTTCCCCCACGACTCCATTAGCAACTCTGCCTCTTCTGCACTTCCCTCCTGTTTCTCTTCCTACCCCCCCCCCTTCTCTAGATCCACCTCCAATTCTTTTTAAGGCCCCTTTCCGACTCTAACTCCATTTCCCATTCGTCCCACTGCCGCTTGCTATCCTTATTCTTACCTCCTGGTCACCCTCTCATTCTACCTCCTCTCGTCCCTCCTTGTAGCCCCCTCTTACCTTCCATTCCTCTGATCTCCCCTCCTTCCCCCCAGTACCCCTCACCGCTAGACCCATGCCCTCGTCAGTTCTTCGATATACGAGTAGGTCACTTTCCCACCTTCAGACTTTGCTTACACTACCCTCTGAGACAACCTCCCTCCCATATCACCACTTTTCCCCCCTAGATCCTCTATCAATCTACCAAGTCTACTTCCCTGCCTATCCCTTCTCATGCATCTCATTTTCCATTCCACCACTCTCCCCTCCAGATCCCTCTGTCACTCTACAAACACTGTCCTCCCTCCTGGCTTCCCTCCTGACTTCTCTCCCTTCCCATGCCTCTGATCTCCCATTCCACTCTCCCTCCCGCCCTTTGGTTCCGCTGTGCCTCCCTCGCCGTCTGACCATCGTTGTTGTCAAAAAGTAAATCAACTCAGAGACTGCAACATCTTTGAATCCCATCCTCTCAAAAAGTCTCTCTCACTTTCTCTGTCTCATTCTCTTCCTCTCTTTCCTCCTTGCTTGCACTCTCCTCCTTATCTGCTTACGTTATCCTTCCAAATTCATCTTCTGTCTAGTGTCCTCTTTCTCTCCCTGTCAAAGTATTAGCTTTGCATCCATTCCCTGCACATACTCTCCTGCCCTTATTTCTTCCATCTCACCCCTTTCTCTTTTCCTCATCGCTAGCATTCACTTCTTCTCCGCTTACATTCTCCCCTCTAACTCCTTTTCGGTGTGCAATCTACTCTTTCTCTCCTTGTCTCTGCATTATCTTTGCATCCCTTTCTTTCACCCGCTCTCCTTCCCTTACTTCCTCCAACTCAACCTTTCCCTCTCTCCCTTCCTTGTTTGCATTCTCTTTCTTCTCTGCATATTATCTCTTCCCTGACTCCTCTGTATACATTTCCTTCTTTTCTCTCCCTCTCTCATTATTTGCACTCTCATTTTTCCCTCCCTCCTTCTCCTCCTTCTCCGTGACCTTCTCCTTCATTTCTTCACTCTTCTCTCTTTCTCTTCAAATTATACTCTCCCTTTTGGCTGCTCTCATTCTCGCATCTTAGTTTCATACTCTTACTCTACTTCCTTCCCACTCACACATTCCTCCTTTACTACCTCGGCTCTCTCTCTCTCTCTCTCTCTCTCTCTCGCTGTGTGTGTGTGTGTGTGTGTGTGTGTGTGTGTGTGTGTGTGTGTGTGTGTGTGTGTATTTCGTACATTCACTTTGTTCTCTCCGTCTCGCATTTATTTATTTTTTTTCATTACATTCATATTTCTTCACATGAGTTCTTTGCCCTTCATCACAAGTGTCGTTTTCTAATCATTTAAATATATTCCTCATCGCACTCGTACTTTCATCATGCCAATCTTTTCCTAACCCTGATCGTTCCCCCACGATTACCAAATTCACATTACCTCTGTTCATCCCTTCTTTCTTCGATTCACAGTTTTGTCGCCATAGTGTGCTTCTCTAGTCCCACCTTCTTCTTATGTTCAGTTGACTTCATTCACCATATCGGTTCCCATCTCAGTAAGGCATCCTCTGTCTCACTCACTATATCATACTCAAATCTGCTTTTTATTTGGCTACTTTCCAATATATACATTTCCCACTGTCCAATATATTTTTCCACCATACTCTCCATTTTCCACGGTCTAACCCAATTTCCCACCATCCCAGCATCATTAACGACGAAGCTGCCAGACTATAGCGCCAGGGTTCGATTCATGATGATTATTGTACTGCAGGTGCCACACAATTCAAGTGTTCATTCACCTTTGTGAGTTAGTAGGCAAAAAAGTATCGTAAAGTCACATCTAACGGGGGCGACTGTGGTAACCTGGACGATGTAGTGGCCTTGTGTCCCTGGATAGGCTCGTGAGTGTATACCCCATCACAGACTCAAAGGCCTAAGCTATGAAGATGAGCACTGCGGCTAAGCGTCTCATATTTTGCCTGTACATCTGCCATTGTCTGCTCATTTTAGATGTTAGAGCGTCGCTCGCCCTGTCTGTAAGTCACTCCCTAAGGTTTCTCGGACGCTATGTGCTTCATTTCTGCAGACTTTTGCGACGTTCCATAAACCTGTCCTGGTAACCACTCATCTATCTAATACTTTTCTTACTCCTTACCGTATCCACCCACGACTTTTCACTCCTATCATTATACCAGAGTCCAGTCCACATTCTCTCCATTTTATCTGTCTGCCTGCCTCAGTGTTCATCCCACACATCCCAACATAATCAACATTCCCTATTGGTTCACCTCCATCCCGTCTGACCATACCATATCCCCCTGTCTCATTGACATACCATACAGTTTTCTCTATCACTTACTTCACAGTTTCACCATCCACCCATCAGCCAACTCATTCAGCCTTCTAACCTCCATTCACTCACCTGATGACCATTATTTCATCGAGTCATTCATTTGCATTTGCTCTCTTTGCAATAATCCATGCATTTCACCTGTTGATAATTTCTCCACACTCTTTTTTTTTCCGGTCTATGTTATTGTGTATTTATGTACTCAACAAGAATTCTGTCCATTCACACACACACTCAGTTTACTTAAGACGTACAATATTGCAAAGTATCCACCTGCACATCTCCACGTTGTCTGTGTTTAGCTTTCTACAAAGATTATCCATGCATACATTATCATGATCATCATCACCATCATCATCATCTCCCTCCTTGTGACTTACAGTTAAAGACACTAGATTAAATTGAAGGCATAAGAAAGGAGAAAGTAGGACAATTATCAACGATGTACCCAAGATAAGTGGAATATACATTTACAACAATTCATATAATGAAAACGCTTATACCACACATAACAAACCATTCAGCCACCAGCCAAGTACCAGCCTATTCACTCAACCTTCCGTCAGTCTATCTACCTTCAATATATATATATATATATATATATATATATATATATATATATATATATATATATATATATATATATATATATATATATATATCTGTTCTGATATCCGTACGATCATCGATCAGTTCATCACTCCTGCCGAAAATCATACTACAACCATAAAAAGAACCACTGCTTCATCAGTTCTGTCAACAAGCTCAATGTCTATCCATTCATCTAGTCAACCAAAAAGACACTTATTCAAACATCGATTTCTCAGCGCACTAAAACTAACCAAACTATGTGACCTTCTTCTTTGACCTGTTCTCTCCCAAAGCCATAGATTAACCTCTAGGCTGATCCTTAACCCTTCAAGCAAGTTCGAACTTAATCATATCAAAGCTGTTTTAGTTATTTTCTTCATACACCCACACGAGTCGATATTTGCCCTTGCCCTCTGTCCTTGATCTTTGATTACCTTCTGAAAACTGACACCATCTGTTCTTGGCTTACTCTCAACGAATCCACCAAATTTCTTGAAAATCGGAAAAAAAAAAAAAAAAATGTAAGCTGACTCTGACTTAGACCTGTGACCTTGACCTTTGGCAAATTCTTTTAAAAAATAAAATCCTTGGCTGACGTGAAGTCTATTCACCAAGCCTTGTCAAAATCAGATAAACACTGAGTTTTTTCGCTCACACATACCTACACACGAAAGCGGGTGCAATTAAGCAACTCAACCAAATAAACAACCACTCAAGAAATTAACAACCAATCTGTCTTCCCAGTCATCCACCCTATAAACCTTCAGCATTACTCACTGACGCAATCAGCCCATAACTTCCTCAGTCATTAGCATTTTCTTTATTTTATGACGAAACGATGAAGTCTCGCTAACGTACAGGCCTTTACCGATGAAGCTCAGAAAACTTTGTCCTAGTCGTTCACTTCTTTACTCATTTACATAAGTATGAAAGATTTACAATTAATATAATTATTTCTGTTGATAAATAAATATTCTACCAGTCTAGCATTCATTCACTCATTTTCGTTTATTAACATTTCTACAGCACAAAATAATAATAATAATAATAATAATAATAATAATAATAGTAGTAGTAGTAGTAATAAGAGTAATAATAATAATAATAATAATAATAATAATAATAATAATAATAAATAATAATAATAACAATAATAATAATAATAACAACAATAATAATGCCTAGTTACCGGAGTAATACCATACGGAAACCGTGAAGAAGAAAAAGAAGTCATTATAAATGTCCTAGTGCAGAAAGACATGGAGAGAACAGACAGCAAGACACGTATTGATTCATTCCAGGTTGTTTAGGCTAGATTATAACTAACGTAACTAACGTATGTCAAATGCAACGACAGCAGAGCAGTCATGGAATGGCCAAAGGGGTTAGTATGCCTTCGTTGTCTCGTGCTCCTGTATTATGAAATCATCCAGGACATGAGAAAGTTGTATTATTATATTCACGCTACAGCCAGATAATTATACGAGTAATTTAGCTTTGGAAGTGAGATCTCTTAACTTTTATTTAATTTACTTATCAGTTATTTTATTTATTTATTTTCTTTTTACAATCTTCATCAGCTTAGAGTGGTTGCCCATCCCAAGGTTAAACACAGTACCAAGTAACCCTTTTAGAACGTGAGGAATCTAAATGATTTTCATTTACCAAACGATTTTACTCTCTTTAAGAGATGCTTCCAGCTCTCTATGGATTAATACATTTCCCTTGTTGACAAACAGTTCCCCTAATGGCCATTAAAATATTGTCATAATCTCTAACGAAATGAACATCGTCACTCATCCACCTAGCCAGGAAGTCAGCCAATAGTCAAAGCATTAAACCAACCATTCGTTCTAGAATCCCAACGGTTATCCAGTCATCCACTTAGCCACCGCTTTAAACCAGTGGTTCTCATTTTTCTTTTTTTTGTAATAGGTGTGCTAAAAAAAATAGTTTTACAGCACACCATCGTCTTTTCATTAAGAAAAGCATTTTATATATATATATAGATAGATAGATAGATAGATAGATAGATAGTAGTGACTTGATGCTAGATTGTTAAACGGAGTGAAAAGTTTGTATGTAAATAGTAGAACGTGTGTAAGAGTGGGAAATACTGTGTGTGATTGGTTTCCCTTGAGAGTGGGGCTGTGGAAGGGATGTGTGATGTCGCCTTGGTCGTTTTATATATATATATATTGTTACGGAACAGAGAAAGATGATGTACACTTTAAGTGAGAATACTAAAAATCACTACTGTCCCGTAAAGTTCCAGGTTCTAAACAAAAGAGTTAGGTAAAATTACAAGTTAAAGTTTAATGCTCAAACTAACAACAAAACATTCAGGACTCATAAGGATAATGTAATGGCAAAAAACAGGTTAAATATATGGTTAACTGCAATAGCCTCTATTAACATGAAATTAGCACGAGTGAATTTACCTAAGTCAGCCCTGATAAAATGAAAATACACTGGGTAATGCTCAGTTAATGCAAGATAAATTATTACAGATACAAAATAATATTAAAACTGGCTGACAAAATGAATCCTACATAAATTACAAAAAAACCTCACTAGGCCTACAAATCAACACTTTATGCTACACAGTACAAGGAAAAAATGCAATAACAGTTATACTCAAATTACACAGCTGCTAGATGGTTGGAGACTTCCGGAGCACTCACAATAATAATAACGGTACAGGGGAGGACAGAGATGTGAACAAAATGAGGAGTAGATCTAAGTGGCAATTAATGTAGAGACTGAGCTCATTATATAGGGGCCGGCAGAGCTTGATACAACTTGTAAGAAGGACGCGCAAATGAAGCCATGGGGACAAAGAGTTGACAATCCCGCTCTGAACAACAGAAAGGACGACTTACTCTACTATAACGGTAGAAGGGGGGAACTGAGGCAGAACACGCTCGTGATCAAACATGCAGCATACTGTGCGTTAAAATTACACAAAGGATGATGAAATCATAGGCTATGTAACACCTCCCCACAAAGAAAAAGAAATTTACAAAGGAAATTTCTTATTTCTCTAAAGTCTAGATAAGCAATCTGCAATAACATTTTCTTTCCTAGTGTTACAAAACATGAGATCTCCCTAGCACGTTCAGTCATAGGTACTTGCCAGTATCCCTTTAACAAATCAAACTTACTTATGTACCTAGCCTTTCCGATCTTGTCTATGCAATCTTCCACGCGAGGGAGAGGGTAAGTGTCTGTTTTGGTGATCTGATTAACACGTCTGTAGTCGATGCAAAGCCGCTGTGACCCACCTGGCTTAGGGACTAGAGTGACAGGAGAACTCCACTCGCTCTGACAGGGCTCAATCATCTTGTGGTCCAACAGGTAGCCAAGCTCCTTCTCGATGAGAGGAACTTTCACTGGGTTCACACGGTAAGGAGGCAGTTTAATTGGCTTTGCGTCTCCAACATCGACATCATGCATCAACACAGTGGTTCTTCCTGGAGTGGCACGGAACACTTGCGGGTACTCCTGCAGTAATGCCGAAAACTCCTGCCTTTCCTCGGGAGGTAGATGAGAAAGCTTAGTCTGGAGATCATTCATGATATCAGGATTCTTCCCCAAACTATCACTCAGGCTCATACTGCATGGGAGAGCTTCACTTGCAGACTCGGGTGGAACAGCTACAGTGCAGACTGGATTATTTTCATCCCGCCTGTGATATAACTTTAGCATGTTGATGTGACATAGTTGCTTGCTCTTTCTACGATCTGGTGTGGCGATGGCATAGTTGACATCACTGAGTTTCTTCTCCACGAAATAAGGACCACTAAACTTGGCTTGAAGAGGTTGCCCATGAACCGGTAGCAGAATCAAAACCTGATCTCCTGGCTGAAAGTGGCGTAACCTGGACTTCTTATCATACCAAGTCTTCATCTTCTCCTGAGCAGCTCCTAAATTCTCTCGTGCCAGCTGTAAAGCAGTGGACAGCCGTTCTTTGAACTTCATCACATACTCCAGCAGGTTGACGTCATCTTCCTCCGACAGCCAGCATTCCTTGAGTAGCTTAAGGGGTCCTCTTACTTCATGGCCAAACAGTAGTTCAAAAGGTGAGAAGCCCAGTGATTCATTTGGAGATTCTCTTGCGGCAAATAAAACGAATGGAAGACCTTTGTCCCAGTCTTTCTGATGTTCCAAACGGTATTTCTTGAGCATCGATTTGAGTGTTTGATGATATCTCTCCAACGCTCCTTGGGTCTGGGGATGGTAAGACGTGATCTGGGTGATGCCCAACTCTTTCAGAGACTGCTTGAAAACATTTGACATGAAATTACTTCCCCGGTCTGACTGTACCTCCTTGGGCAGACCAAACTTTGTGAAGAACCCTAGCATTTCCTTAACCACGTTCTTTGCTGAGGTATTTCTAAGTGGAATGGCTTCAGGATAACGAGTAGCCATATCAATCAGGGTCAACACATAAGAAAATCCTGAAGAAGTCTTAGGAAGAGGGGCCCACAATATCCACCAACACACGGGTGAAAGGCGCCTCAAAAGGAGGAATGGGAACTAGAGGTGCAACCTTTTCGGTCTGATTACACTTCCCCACAACTTGACAGGTGTGACAAGACTTACAATACCAGGAAACATCCCTGAAGATACCTGGCCAGTAGAAGTGTTTCAAAATGCGTGCCACAGTCTTCCTCACTCCAAGGTGTCCTGCCAAACTGGAATCATGAGCCACTCTAATGATATCCTGCCTACAAACACGAGGGATGACAACTTGATGTACAACCTCCCATTCACAGTCGGCTGATGCTGTTGGGGGTCTCCACTTCCTCATAAGTACTCCTGACTTTACATAATAACAAGTAGAAGCACCGGCTGACTCTTCTTCACTGTAAGCAGAGTTAGCTAGACCTTTCAACTCAGGGTCAGCAACCTGCAACTCAACCAACTCTTGACGAGACAAATTATCAACACTACGGGGTACTGCCTCATCTGGTGAGTGGTCCAAATTAGCAAGAAAAGTGTCAGCTAGGATAACATCATCATCATCATCATTATCCTCTAAATCACCAGTAACTTTAGACTTAGCCCTAGTGACAGCACATGCAGGGAACACATCAGGGACATCACAATCGTGGGTCGTAGCCACTGGCTCACTAGACAACTGAGGAGCTGGACACACTTGACTTCCACCAATATCATTTCCAAGTAAGAAAGTTACACCTGACATTGGGAGTGTCTCAACCAACCCAACCATAACGGAACCATTAACAAAACCAGACTCTAAATTCACTCTGCACAGAGGGACAGAGAAGTAATTATTCCCTACACCTTGTAAGATTACAGTCTCATCAGAGGAATTAACATTAGAGCCTAGAACACTGGTCAGCATAAGGGATTGGCAAGCACCTGTATCACGATATATTTTAACTGATTTCCTGTCATTACTGTCCAGAGGACTGACAAAACCATCAGACAGGAAATTAGCACATGAACTCTTGAGAGTGTCACCCACGTTACTGCTCAAAAGAGGAGCTCCATCATGAGAATTTAAGTTACCCCTCAAAGCAGGTTCAGTTAACTCAGTTAAAGAATTCTGGGAACTCTCAAGGGTGGACACTAGACCAATTAACTGAATATTTAAAGACTCCCTTTTGTTCACATCACGCTGTCTCCTGAAACATCTCTCCATAGTATGACCAAGCTTACTACAATAAGTACATTTACTTTTCTGAAATCTAGAGGTGGAGCTGGTATTTACTTTCTGAGAAACATCATCTTTATTCTCTTTACTGTTACCTGTACTCTGAGTAGAGGCAACGTACTTACTCTCAGCTTTCCTTTTTCCTCTAGAATATCTCTTGTGAGTGAGAACATATTCATCAGCTAAAACTGCAGCATCAGACAAATTATCTATTCTTCTCTCATCAAGATATAGGCTTACATCTTTATAAATACACCTCTTGAAGTCCTCCAGCAAAATCATCTGGTTAAATTTACCAAAATCAGAATCCACATTCTTAGAATTTAACCACTGCTCCAACAGATCTTCTTTGATTTTTGCATACTCAACATGGGACTGCTTATCTTGCTTATAAGTTGTCCTAAATTTTACTCTATAAGCTTCAGGAACAAGCTCATAGGCCTTAAGAGTCAAGCTCTTAACTACATCATAATTATCAGATTGATCCTGAGGCAAAGATCCATAAGTTACTTGAGCTTTACCGGTGAGAACAGTTTGAAGGAGTACTGGCCAATACTTTTTAGGCCAATTAAAACCTGTAGCTACCCTCTCAAACAACTGAAAATACTTTGTTAAATCAGATTCATTAAAAGGAGGGACAAGTTTAACATTTTTAGCCACATCAAAATCATCAGAGCTAGATGATCCAGTTCCACCTTGTTTCATGCGATACTCATGGTCTGCCTGAATCCTAGCAAGTTCAACTTGTGCGTGAAACTCAGCCTCCTTAACACAAGCCTCCTTAGCCTGAGACTCAGCCACCTTAGACGTGCATGAAATTCAGCTTCCTTCACACGAGCCTCCTGCAGGGCTAGCTGTAACTTAGCTAATTCAATCTGCGTTTGCTCATTTGGAGGAGTTACATTAAACAAGCTTTCATTAATCATGTCAACAATTTGATCTTTAGAATGATGAGAGCGAACAGCAATTCCCAATTGTTGAGCAACAAGCTTAAGTTCATTCTTTGTTCTGTTTTCTACATCCAACACTGTTTGCACATTTGACAAAAAATCTTTGGCTTCATCAAGTGTAGTAATAGTAGACATCATGAATAAGTAACAGTCACAAAATAACAAGCAATATCCTTATGATAATATCCTGAATATCCTGATATGAGGTCGCCAAATTTATGTTACGGAACAGAGAAAGATGATGTACTAAACATCACTACTGTCCCGTAAAGTTCCAGGTTCTAAACAATAGAGTTAGGTAAAATTACAAGTTAAAGTTTAATGCTCAAACTAACAACAAAACATTCAGGACTCATAAGGATAATGTAATGGCAAAAAACAGGTTAAATATATGGTTAACTGCAATAGCCTCTATTAACATGAAATTAGCAAGAGTAAATTTACCTAAGTCAGCCCTGATAAAATGAAAATACACTAGGTAATGCTCAGTTAATGCAAGATAAATTATTACAGATACAAAATTATATTAAAACTGGCTGACAAAATGAATCCTACATAAATTACAAAAAAAAACTCACTAGGCCTGCAAATCAACACCTTATGCTACACAGTACAAGGAAAAAATGCAATAACAGTTATACTCAAATTACACAGCTGCTAGATGGTTGGAGACTTCCGGAGCACTCACAATAATAATAACGGTACAGGGGAGGACAGAGATGTGAACAAAATGAGGAGTAGATCTAAGTGGCAATTAATGTAGAGACTGAGCTCATTATATAGGGGCCGGCAGAGCTTGATACAACTTGTAAGAAGGACGCGCAAATGAAGCCATGGGGACAAAGAGTTGACAATCCCGCTCTGAACAACTGAAAGGACGACTTACTCTACTATAACGGTAGAAGGGGGGGACTGAGGCAGAACACGCTCGTGATCAAACATGCAGCATACTGTGCGTTAAAATTACACAAAGGATGATGAAATCATAGGCTATGTAACAATATATATATATATATATATATATAGATATATATATATATATATATATATATATATATATATATATATATATATATATATATATATATATATATGGTGCTGGTAAAGGAATGGGTCCATTATGATGTGGCAGGGGTAAACCAGCTCTGCTGTTGGGGCCTGGTGCGGATGTCGTTGACTGCAATGCGCAATTGATCCTCGTGCGGTGTGGTGCGGTAAGGATCTGTCCTTTCTCCCCTTGGAGCTAAGATACTAATAAATGTGTGTGTGTGTGTGTGTGTGTGTGTGTGTGTGTGTGTGGATGAGTAAACTGGAAGAGTGTCGTCCTGTCTCGACTACCTCCCTTTCTTTGGGGGAAGCAACCTAGGTATATACATAGACATATGTATCAATATGTATATAATATATATGTATATAGACGAACTGATAGATAAATGGATACATGGGTAGATGAAGATAAATAGAAAAACATATATAGATAAATAGATATCACCGTGTCCTAGGATGGGAAAGGAGGTCCGGATGATGATGGTGATAGATAGATAGATATAGATAGGGATATCCTTTGGAACTATGAAAATTACATTAACACAGAAACGTACCTGATTAGTGAGACGTATGAACTTGACTAGATTTGCACATTCACCGTATACTGGGAGAAATATTGGACACGCACACTCTCATCTCTTTTTTAACATATAGTATCTTTGGAAACATTTCCAAGTTCCCTTCTTTCACTTAGGCATTCCAGAGTCTCATTTTTTCTGTCAGAGCCTTCATAATGTCTGCAGAAGATAACAGATTTTCATTTCTCCCTTCCAAACGGGTATTAACCTTCTTCAGGAGTTCAATAATATCTACCAGGTAATAGAACTTGGCACACCAGGTTTCATCAGCTAATATATCACAAAATTCAAGTTTCTCTTCAAGAGTAAAGAAGTTAAGCCTTTCCTCTTGCAATTCATGTATTTGAGACAACAGCACTCCTCTTCATAACAATCTGACTTCCGTGTGGAAGATAAGGAAAACATGAGAAGACTTATTTCTTCACAATTCAGGGAAAGCAATCGTGATTTTACTGGCGTGCACTGATAAACTTAACAATTTTTACAGTGTCATCGAGAACAGATTTCAGTTCGCATCCCAGTGATTTGGCAACCAGTGCTTTACAGTGCAAAAAGAAAAAAAAATGTGTTCGAAGCAAGTCAGGGTTTTCTTCTTTCACTAATGATACAAAACTTTTCACAGACCTTGTCACTAAAGGAGCATCATCCGTGCGATTTCCTATACATAATATCCATGTCAAACCAACACTATGCAAGTATGAGTAACCACTCACTGCAGAAATATCTTGTCCTGAAGTCTGCACTAGTTCCCTGCAAGATAAGAACTATTTTACAATTTTGTTATCAGTAATATATTGAATGAATACTAGTAACTGTGCTTTTCCTCCAACGTCTTTTGAGTCATCAACTAGTAATGCATATACCAGTATGCTTCTTTCTTCTACATGTTCGCAAACCCTTTTTTAGATGGCAAATGACATATCCTAAATTCATCTACCAATGGGATTTTCTTCACTTTCTATTCAGCTTTAGATCCAATCTGTGTTTCCACTATAGGACAGCAAGATGGAAGGATGAGAGATTCAGCAATTGTATATGGCTTCATAGTTTTGTTATTAATTCAGCTGCCAAACTTCTTGAGCCTCCTCTGCGACTTTCACATTCTTCTCAAAACCAAGCCTTTGTTATCTGCTATCACTAAATATGTCTTTTGAAATAATCCAGAGATTTATCAGAAATGTGAATGTGGTGTAGTTAAAGGTCTCTCCAGTTTACTAAGGATCATGGCTTCATTTGATAGTTCAGTACAACATATATCACAGTTTTGTTTAAGACCAAATGCATTATCACACCAAGTGAACCCAAGTGCCAGGAAGCTGTCCTTGTATGCACGACGTGACTTACTTTTGTTATCTCTTGTCTGTGTCTTAGTTATACTCGGGCCAGCAGAACTAAGCTTATCGTCAACTATCACTGCACTTTCATTAGCTTCTTTGCTTTGGGTAGCTTCTTCAACATATTTATGCTTTTTGTATTAAAGAAAAAACTTATCCATTTGTCCAGGATTTGTAACCTATTAATTCTGAAATAAAGAGCATAACTTCCCTCAGCCACAGTCAAGGCTACACGGCTGACTGTCCGGGCCTACACAGTACACCGTGCACTATTGCCACTTTATATTGAAAAAATAAATAAAATGCCTCTAAACTTCCCTTCATAGTGGAAGTTGACTATTGTATATCAGAATTTTGTACGTGATTATGCGAGTCATAAATGAAAGCTATATTACAATATAATGATAAATGTTTACAATAATACTAAAACTTGCAGTATGGTACAGTTCGAGCTATAGTGACAGATGCGTACTAGACTCGTCTCAGCTGTACCATTGTACCTGTATCTGTCTCACCGATCCATATGAGGACTGCTCGAAACATAAATAATTATAAACTCGTATTTAGTAACTGATGCAAGGTGTCCAGTATTTAGTTTTTCGTGGAGATTGCCCACCAGCAGTCCAATATGAGGTTGCTTACATTAACGAGAATAACAGTCATTCATAATCAGCCACTCTAGATATGTAAAAGTGACAGTTCACGACAGATCTACATCTTCAGCAAATTTTTGCGGCACACTTGTGTGCCACGGCATACAGGTTGGGAATCGCTGCTCTAAATAATGGTACAGTTATTTGTTCATCCAAAAACAAGCCATCAAAACCATTTGTCTCTAATCAACCAATAACCTTTCTTCCAAGTATTTAACCAACCGTATAATTATTCAACCAATCAAGCAAGAGTCCATCCACCCAACTATCCCTGTCTCCCTACCATCCAACCAACCACAGTCAGTTAACCACTCAACCCTCTCTCCAGGCATCCAACCACACGTCCAGTCAACTAAATATCCTTCCAGCCCTACTTTATGGAAGCATCCGAGAGTCGTCTTGATGTTTGCTTTCCTTTATCTGCTTCCACGTAAGCCATTTTCCATATGATTTATGATGACCCTTTGTTTATCTCGCCCTGACAGAGTCAGACGAGGTATGTTTTTGGTCATGTTTGTTTATTTGTTTCTTAGCAACATGACGGAAAAACGGCTGAATGAAATTACATGAAACTTTCAGGATATGTGGGCACTGATCCCCAAAGAAAGTGATTAGATTTTTTAAGTAATCGAGTGAACCTTAAAGGTCAAAATCAAGGTAACAGGTTTTCTAAGAGCTATAACTTGCAAACAGTTGAGATAGAGATATATACTATTATGAATATACAGGAACTTGTAATATGGGCTTTCATTCGGCACCAAGACTTTTGACCTTGAATGACCCTGAAAGCTCAAACTCAAGGTCACGGATATTTAGAGGGCTATCACTAGAAACTTGTTGAAGATAGAGAGATATTTACTACTATCAGTATATAGGAAATCCCAAATGGATTTTAATTAGAATCTTGACCTTTGACCACATGCGACTTTGAAAGGTCAAACTCAAGATCGCGGATATTCAGGGAGCTATTACTCGATACTCGCTGAAAATAGAGATATTTACTATTACCAAGATATAGGAAGTCTCATATGGGCTTTCATTTGGCACCATGACCTTTGACCTTGAGTGACCTTGAAGGTCAAATGCAAGATCACAGATTTTCAGAGCGCATAACTTGAAAACGTTCGCACCATTACCCTAGACTTTAATTGTGCACTGACTCTAAACAGCAGAAACGAGTCAGTATTTAACAGCAATAAAATAACTTCCTTTGGGTGATGTTTGTTGTGCCTGGCACCACTTGTTTTATTTCTGTTACTGCCAGTATTTTATTCAGTTTCTGAAAGATCTCGCATGATGAAAGAGTCAGTAACATCCTTCATTAATTTCATTAGTACAGTAGCTTCCATTTGTATATAATTCCTCTTACTGCCAGACGGCTTAACAGCTTTAAGAAAAGCACCTGGTAGTGAAGAGGGTGGGATTCTTGGTGTGTTCACCCAGCCTCTCCTTTATTCAATCAACGAGACATAAATCCATCCTGCTATCCAAACCATCATCCGTCCATCTTATAATGAATTCATTCCTTGTATCATTTGTCAGCCTGCTTCAACATCCTGATTGTTTGTGCCTTGTGGGTTCATCCAACCAATTAACCGGTGACGAGACTTATTGGCTAATGAATTACCCAAATATCCATCTAGCTATCCATCTATCTAACCATCTAACTAACCAGACAGCAGTTCATCCTAATATCCCAAGTGACATCCCAATATTACACCTAACCAACCAACCATCCCTCCACTCACCAGTCTGCCTCCTGGTCGAAATCGATGGTGCGTCCATTCCGTGTCCATGTGAGGGTGGGCGGTGGGTGTCCTTTGGAAAGGATGCAGAACATCTCTGCCCGCTCACCCGAGGACATGGACAGGTCCCCTGCCGAGGCTCGAGACTCATCCCGCAGCACTGCAAGATAAGGAAGGTTCTATGTTAGGGGACAGGATTGTATGCATTGAAGTGGGGAGAGTAATATGCAAGAGGGGAGGGTTATATGAGGTAGGTCCAGGATTGGATGTATGGAAGTGGAGATAATAATCTATTGAAAGCGAAAGGTTCTGAGATAGGTCTAAAATTGGATAAATGGAAGTGGGGAGAGTACTATGGGAGAAGGGAGTGTCGTACGAGAGGACGACAGGATTGAATGTATGGAAGTGGGGAGAGTAATATGTGAGAGAGGACGGTTTTATGAGAACGGTGCAAGATTGGATGCATGGATATGGGGGAGAGTAATATGTAAGAAGGGGAGGTTCTATGAAAAAAGGCAGGATTTGATTTATGGAAGTGGGGGGAGTAATGTGTGAAAGGGTAGGATTCTGTGATAGGAGGCAGGATTCTAAGCATAAGAATGGGGAAGATTATATTCGAGATGGGAGAGTTCAGGCTACAGATAAGAGGGTTCTACAAAAAGGAAGGGTACATACTGTGGAGCCCGACGTTAGATATATTAAATAATTTAAGCTCTATCCTCTGCCTCCCTCCCAGCTCAAAGTATCTAGAAGACTGGGTGAGCATCAGGTGCATGTGAAGGATCCTGTGAGAGTGGGAGAAGGCTCTACATGAAAAGAAGAAGAAGAAGCAGAAGAAGAAGAAGAAGAGTCTGCATGAGTGGAAATTGTATCTGTGGATGAGAAAGATTCTATATGAGTGGGAAATGACCTCACATGAGAAAGATTTTATATGAATGAAAAGGGGTGCTGAGCATGAGAAAAATTCTGTAAGTGGAAAATGAGAAAGGGAGATTTTATTCGAGTGGAGGAAGAATTATGTATGCCATATGGAAGGCGGTTCTATGCATGCGAGGGTAGTAAGGTTCTATGAAAGGGTCGCTGAGTGTTGCTTGAAAGAGGAATTGCATGCTGTGAAGGTGGTATGGTTCTGCCTGAGAGAAAATGGAAACTAATGCTTGAGACGTGGTATTTGTTGAGAGGAGTTTCTATGTATGGAACGGAAAGCTTTATGTGATAAGGGTTAGATGACAGGGAGGGAGGGAGGAATTTGTGTGGGATGGATTGTGTGTGAGAGGGAAAGGTTCTGAGTGAGAAAGGAGGTTTTTGTGCATGAGAAAGGCTCCATAGGAGCCACGGAGACCTCCCCTTGTCGAAAATAGGTACTCCTTATGCAATACTTCATCAGACGATGTTGGTCAGAACGGATGCAGAGGGATGGTGGAGGACATTCAGGTCAGCCTGAATGTTCAAAATCCTTGGTTCAAAATGGCGGGGAGATGGCCAGTGGAGCAAGGGGGTGGAGGGGACACAGCCGGATACGAATTCTGCGATTAATGGTATATTTCTGTCGGACAGGGAATGGATTAGGCTATATATGAAAAAGTGGAATTGTAAGAGAAGAAGGAGGCTTTTCATCGATGTCGGGTTAAATGAGACGATCAAAATATATGGGTTAATCTGTTACTGTAAAACGAGGTTTGGTTCTGCAAAAGGGGACCGAGTTCTGAAAAAATAATCATATTTTAGACACACACACACACACACACACACACACACACACACACACACACACACACACACACACACACACACACACACACACACACACACACACACACACACACACACACACACACACACACACACACGCACACACACACACACACTGCCAGAATACAACCGAGTTCTACTGTTGGTGAAAAGTTCATCCACATGTTCAGTGCCCACGTGTGATTTGGGGGCATGTTAATGAACAAGAGCATATAGAGGTTGGGGGAGTGGACTTTCTAACCACCACAAGGTGGTGGCCATAATCAAGGCCCAAGGAAAATGGAGAAATAGAAGAAGGGAAGGACGGAAGGAAGGAGTAGGTGCAAAGAGAGTGGAAACGTTACAAGAGGATGAGAAAAAAGCAGAATATAAGAGAAAAGTGGAGGAGCGATTGGGTAAATATGGATTGGAGAAGATGGAGGACGTCGAAGGTATGTACAAGATATTTACAAAAGAAATATGTGCAGCATGTGAGGTGGTGTGTTGGGTGAAGAGAAGACGAAAGGGGGTGCAAGGAACAACATGGTGGAATGAAGAGGTCAGACAGGCTGTGGCACAAAAGAAGAAAGCACATAGCGGGTGGATGAGAAATAGGGGCGTGGAAGAAGTTAAGAGACGGAAGAAAAAGTTATATGTAGAGAGGAAGAGAGAGGTGAAAAGATGTGTAAGAAGAGAGTGGATGAGGAATTTGGAAGGAACTTCAGTATAAAGTGGGACTGTAAGAAAATGTTCTGGAAAGAGGTAAAGAGACTTAGACAAGGTGGCAATGAAGTTAGTCGGGGAGTGAAAGATAAAAACGGTAGATTACTAGTGGACAAGGGAAAAAAAGTGAGCAGATTGAGAGAACACGTTAACGAATTGATGAACATAGAGAATGAAACTAATGCGAATATAAGTAGCTGGGGAATGGCTGGGGGAAGGAGGAATGTGAGAAGAGAGAAAGAAATTAGTAGGATGGAAGTTGTAGAAGCAATAAAGAAAATCAAAATGGGGAAAGCCCAAGGAATTGATGGAGTATGCGGTGAAATGCTGAAACATAGGGTAAAGATAGTAGTAGAATGGATGTGGAAGATGTGCAGGTTGGTCTGGGAGGAAGGTAGTGTCCCGGAGGATTGGAAGTCAGGTATAATTATTCCCTTGTACAAAGGAAAAAGGGAAAAAGAAGTGTGTGTGGTAATCATAGGGGCATTTGTCTTTTTAACGTAATAGGAAAAGTATATATGGTAGGATACTTGTTGACAGAGTTAGGAAAATAACAGAGGAATTAGTTGGAGAAGAACGGGGAGGTTTTAGGAAGGGAAGAGGTTGTGTAGATCAGATATTCATTCTCAGATCTTTAGTGGAAAAGTTTCTAGAGAAGGGAAAGAAATTGCATGCGGCCTTCATGGATTTGGAGAAAGCATATGATAGGGTGGATAGACAAGGATTGTGGAAAGTATTAAGGATATATGGAGTAGATGGGAAGTTGTTGAATGTTGTGAAAAGTATGTATGAGGGAGCTAAGGCTACAGCGAGTGTGGATAGTGAACTGCGTGAATTTTTCTATTTGAAGGTTGAGTCGAAACAGAGATGTGTCATGCCTCCATGGTTGTTCAATCTGCATATGGATGGGGTTATAAAAGAGACACAAGGTAGGACAGTGGATGTTGGAGTGGCTCTGATGAGAGAGGGCAGTGTTTGGAAACTCCCTGCACTATTTTTTGCAGATGATACTGTGTTGTTGAGTGAAGACGAAGGGGAGCTGCAAGGCTTGGTGGATGAGTTTGGGAGAATGTGTAAGAAACGGAATCTGAAGGAGAATGTAGGGAAGAGCAAAATTATGGTCTTCGAGGAAGGTAAAGTCATGAATGTACAGTGAGGCTGGATAAGGAGGAAATGGAAAATGTGAGCACGCTTAAGTACTTAGGTAGTGTGAGGAGTAAGGACGGAAGTTTGGAGGGTGAAGTGCTTGAAAGGGTACAACAAGGAAGAAAGGTTGCTGGTTCCTTAAAAGCAGTGAGAAGAAACAGGGAGGTGTGCATGGAAGTGAAAAAGTTACTACATGACAGTATTGTGATACCAACTCTAACGTGTGGAAGTGAACCTTGGACCTTGTTGGAGGGACACAGACCAAGAGTAAGAGCAGTGGAAATGATTTATCTGAGAGGAGCATGTGGAATCACATGGAGAGACAGACTGACAAATGAGGATGTGAAGGAGCGTTGTGGTGTGGATGTGGATGTGATAGGAAGCGTTAGGAGAAACACAATGTGGTGGTTTGGCCACGTGGAGAGGATGGAGAATGAGAGACTGACGAGGAGAGTGTATGTGAGTGAGGTGGAGGGGGAGAGAGGGAGGGGGAGGCCAAGGATGAGATGGAGGGATGGAGTGGAGAGGTATATGAGAGAGGGGGGTGTGAGCTGGGAGCAGGGCAGTGAAATGGCAGGGGACAGGGCGACGTGGAGGCGATTTGATTGTGGCCACCCCGTATGGGAATAAGGCGTCTGGCAATAGAAGATAGATATTCAGACCTAATGAACTGAGGCAACCTCCTTGTTTCTGATCTATTGTTACTTATAATGTAATCGTCACCATGCATCGAAACCAATGAGCAGCGTGCTTGGATGTAACAGGTGCCAATTGAACGTATGGAAGGGCCTGAAGGCTGAACCTCCGACCTTGTCCTGTGCTGATCTCTAATTGGTTGCCCTGAGAATCGAATTACTTCGTTCTTACCTGACCTCCAACCTATCCATAAAGTTTGGTTCAAAGTGGATCAAAAATACTTAGCTACATAGCCCTTGCCCTGTGACCTTGATCATTCAGCTTTTGAGCCGGCATAGAAAAATTTCATCCCCGGCTAACCTTAAACCATTCCACCAAATTTAATCCAAATCCAACCAATCCTATTTGAGCTAAATGGAAAAAACTTGGACCTTGCCCTGTGACTATTATCTCTAGTTGACTGTTTTAAAAATGAGTCACTTCATCTTTTTCTGTCCCTAATTCCTTTCACCACGTTGGTCAGAATTGGATCAGAGTCGTTAGAATTTACTTTGCCATTGAACGATGACCTATAACCCTTAACTGCAAAAACTAATCTCCTATTCCTATGATGGACCTTAATCATTACCTGTTCCCGCCCCGGAGGGGCTTGGGGACTGGTACTGTTTTCACTCGGTTCGTCTGTTTGTTTGTTTGTCTGTCTGTCCGTCTGTCTGTCTGATAACAACTTTACGACAACTTTACGGGAAAAGTGCTGGTGCGATTTTGACTAAAATTACGGGGATGAAGGGCTATGAGCTCTGATCACCAGAACAAATTTTGGGCCAAATTGGGCCAAGGCCCAGGTCGTTGGCCTCAAAAAAAAAAAAAAAAAAAAAAAAAAAGGGACTTGCCGTAACTACTTGCAAATTCGTCATATTGACATGAAACCAAAACCCAAAGATGTATCTTTCAAATCTGCATCCTACAACATGTTTCATTACATCAGGGGGGTCACTCCTCAGTTAGCGGTAGGGGGGTCAGTGTTAGCTGGGTCGGTCCTAAAATATCAGATGTTCATAAAATCATCAATTTTCACCCGATTTATTCCAAATATGGTATGTGACATCTCTGACTAAACATCCTGTTGTGTATATACGTCAGTACTAAAATGACTGACTGGAAAAGGTTTGCTGTGCCTTGGCACCGCTTTTTGTTATGTGGATTTGGTGCAGTTCCAGCCAACAGTTATCCATCTTGCTAAAAGACAATGATTGGCAAAACGGACCAACCACTTATGCATTGGTCTCTGGTGTAATAATCAGCCAGTGGGCAAGATTATAAACAAATGTCGAAGGTATGCAATACAGCTGAAAATTTTTTTATCAGATTTGAACCAGATTTGGTTAAGTGGTTGAGGGTTGGCAAAAGATGACGAGTCGTTGTTCTCAGAACAATTAGGCAAAGGTCAACGTCAAAGAGTGAGGTCAATTAAAAAAGCTTTTGTTATACTTCAGCCATTCTCTGTGGATTGTTTGTTGGGTCAGGCATGTAAGCAGTAATTTGATTTTGAGAAACTTTGCTCGGAATTCAAGGTCATAGGGCAAAATCAAATGCAAAGCCCAGGTGTTACACAATCTGAATACTCCTGTTAGTTTTCTGTTTTACTATCACCAGATGACACTGTCTCTGTTGCGTATGGAATGCAACTACTATAGCGGATAACAGCATACTTCAAGGAAAGGATAAGTTAGAATTTTATATCTTCTGAATTTACGTAATAGTTATCTTCTATATACGGTTGGATATGAGGATGTGTTGTTAAATTACGAGTACGATCAGTCTGTGGCATCTCTTTCTTTCTCTCTCTCTCTCTCTCTCTCTCTCTCCCAGCCACCCCAACCCTCCTTACATGCTTCCACCAGTTCCGCCTAATTGATTTCCTGTGTCCTTTCTCTTCCATCAGCACCTCTGTTATTACATCTTGTTTCTGTTACTTCCTTATCTGTCCTCATTTCTGTATCGGTCAAGCCATACCAGTGTACATCTTAGTCACGGTCAATAATTCATTTACACCTCTGCGGTTCCGAAAAAAAATTAACTAAGGTTACTGGACACCTCATATGGATTTAACACATTTCAAAGACTGGAAGGAATTCATTACCACAACTGTAAATTTGCAAACATTTATTGACGACCCCTACTAAATGCAGTAATTCACCCCACTTTCCATTCTAACTTGCCATATTCATACAAAATATTATGGCAAAGGTATTCCCAAAATACACTGTGCGGAAAGACAAAGAAGGTGGACGAGCATAAAGGAGTGGACATGGTGGTGACGCGCGCGCACACACACACACACACACACACACACACACACACACACACACACACACACACACACACACACACACCGCTTGCTGGTGCAGTGGTAACGTTCCCGCTTGCCAACTGGTGGACGGGAGTTCGCGCCTCGCTCAGGTTGCGAAAAGTTTCACTGACGAAGTGAGTGGTTACTGTCCCCCTCGAGCAAGGGGACGGGTGTGTGCGTGTGTGAAGGTCACAGCCTTGCCCTTAGATCGGACTATATGAGCTTTCAGCTCCCTTCCGGGAGGGTAAAATCTGACCATCACGACCATCAAGTGATCCTGACCGACCTGGTACACACACACACACACACACACACACACACACACACACACACACACACACACACACACACACACATTCAGTTGGTGTGTAAGGGTGATAATTATTAATTGTCAGAGCGACAAAACTAGCTGCGTAAATATCACTTTTGTTTTATGCTTCCATAGCCAGTCTCTGTCAACCATTAGAGAGAGAGAGAGAGAGAGAGAGAACCCCATAGCACTGAATTTGTTATGCTTGAGTCTTTCTGCCTCTAGTTCTCTTATGTCTCATGCTACCCTCTATCATTATTCTCATTTGCCATTGTTTTTCCAATCCCCCGCCCTCTCTCTCTCTCTCTCTCTCTCTCTCGAAATAAACCATGACCACCCCATCCTCAAAATGTCAGAGACAGACACAAGTAAACGATAATAAAAGAAAGTGGATAAAATGTGATGTTCTTTTTTTTTTTTCTTTTTTTTTTTTTTTTTTTTACGCTGACCGGCTCATTTTTTCCGATTTGATATTTCGTCATTCTGCTCACCCTTTAACTCCCATTATTATTTCAGTGTCACCACCCCTCCTACTGTCTGTATAGCTTGGTAATCCTCACACATCCATCTATGCGTTCTTTCTTTAATACCCAGAGACCAATTGGAAAACAAATACCGAGAGGTTGCATTACAGTGGACAAAACTTTACTAACAGGGTAAGGAGAATTAAGCGCTCAATTATTCACAAATGCCTAACTCCCCTAACAGGATCAAATGTACCCAAACCACCACTATAATCACTTGTCTCATCATCATTACAACTACTATTCCTACCGCTGCCACAGTCACCATAATCATTACAACCGCTATCGCCACTGCAAAGGTAGAATATTCTAAGCCAAAAGAGTTAAGCAAAATGTTACTGCATGTGCAGCTGTCAATCAGGAATCCACATCAAGAGCATAAGCACACAAGATCCTCTAACATGATCAGTATGCCAACGTTGCTTGCATTAGGTTCTTCAGTGAGCAACGGCAAATAGCACAAAGCAAAGTAGCATATCGTTCCTTAACTCTAATTTGATTTATGTTCTGCAAGAGAAGATAATTGTTTCAGCAACTGTGGCGTGATTATTGCTGCCTACGTAGACAGATATTTTTTTGTTTGCAAGACAACCTGATGTAGCCAAGGCCAACTATATTCAGTGTAAGACAAGACACAATATTTTTCTTTAACCCCCTGACTTCGAGAGGTATCACGACACTCATTATTTTTGCTCCCCCTGAATTTCAGTTTCACTCTTTTTAACATGATGAGACAAGCAAGATCACTTCCATAACAAACAGACTTACAGACAGACAGACATTTGAGACGCGACCAATCACATCAAGAGATGGACATAAAGACCGACAGACAGACAGGAATGCCTCCTCCCCCCCCCAAAAAAAAAGAAGCTCACGCAAACACCAATCCTAACTCTGCCGACCTGAACTTCGGCGGGGATAATGAAGACATCGGTCATTAGACCAAAGTACCCAATTAGTGGAAAGGAGCGATTAGCAATTATGAAATGCCACTTAGGTGACAGGGCTAACGAGGCTGTCATTAGGGAGGTGGTTAGTATGTGTGTGTGTGTGTGTGTGTGTGTGTGTGTGTGTACGAGAGAGAGAGAGAGAGAGAGAGAGAGAGAGAGAGAGATTAAATAAACGACTCACTAAGAGAAGGTGATAACTGACGAATGAATGAATGACAAAGTGAACAAGAGATTAGCTGGTTGGTTGGTTGATTAGTTAAGTGGAAACAGAAAAGTGATAGTGAGAGAATGAGCGAGTGAGAATTGGCGAATATGCACTGCGTGGGAAAGATAGGAAATGAATGAGTATGCAAAAGAGCGAATGGTGTGAGCAAGAATTAAGGAATGATTAACTCTAAGTAAAAATGGGTAAATGAGTATAAATATGAGATTGAATGATAATGATGGTTAATTAGGAGTCGGTGAGCACTGTGTGAGTAAATGAAAGTGGTACTGAGTATAATGAGGACGCCTAGGTAAGACAGAGAATGGATGAGGGTGAAAGTAAGCGAATAAGAAAGAGTTAATGAATGAAAATGAAGATGATTGAAGGCGGAAATGACTCTGTAGGTAAGAAAGAGCGCTCGAGCGACAATCGAACTTTGAACGAATGAATGAGTGAAAATGAAAGGCGAGAAATAATCTAAATGACAATAGGTATGAGAAGTTCTACAATAACTACAGTGAATGTAGCCACAAGACAGCGAATATAACAGGGTAAATAGGGAAGGATTATGAAGGAGATAAGAATGACCGGAGAGGTATATCAGGGAAGCAGAAGAGAAGCAAGGACTGAAGTGGAAAAGGCAAGAGGAAAGTGGAGGGAAGAGGGAAGGCAAGTGAGGTAGGGAGGTATGTTGGAGGGGAGTAAGGTATGGATGTAGGGAAGACACGAAGAAAGGGAAGGAAGAAGAGAAGGTAGCGGAGATAAATGAGGTTGGCTGAGGAGCGAAGGCGCCTGAAGAAGAGACGGAAGCAGTCGGAACAAATGACGGAGGGAAACAAGGATGAGTGAGAGACATGGTGGTGGCGGTGGTGGGGGGGAAGGGGACGTAGATGGGAATGAAAGAGAGAAGGTAGAAGGGGAGGTAGAATGGGAACCGACTGAAGAAATAGAGACGGAAGAAGCAGGTAGAGAAACCATGAGGAGAGGAAAGTAGGAGGGGAGACAAGTGGAGAGGCAGGAAGCAAACGGGAGTGTGAGTAATGTTAGGCGACAGAAGAGAGGTGGAGGGGGGGGGAGATAATAGAGGACGGGGGAGCTGAGATCAGAGATTAATTTTGGATGAGTGGTCAGTCATGAGGAACAATGGAGTGAGATTAGGGAGGGAGAAACCCCCAGAACCCCGCCCCCCCCCCCCCCCCCACACTGCCTGACTGTCACGTAGTGCTGATGTGATATATGTGGTAGACAACTTGGCTGTCCATCTATTTCTCCGAGTGCGGACTTTAGGTGTTTGTGCAGGCTTGCAAATGCTGTAGAAGTGGGATAAGTTATGATATATCTCTCGCTTCATTTGGTCTATGTTATTATCTTTGCTCAAATATCAGATTACAGCATTGCGTCTGAAAAGTGTGGGTGCGGCATTATAATCATTCTCACTGAATTCTGTGGACGTTCTTAAAATTCTGCCTCTTGCTGCGACCTTTTTTCAAACATTTACCAACCGCACAGATGGTAATGCGCTTTTACACAGCCCTGTTTTGCAGTTCAGTATTATAAAGGGATCTGCTATCATAATTTAAGCAAGTGCGATTCCCAGCTGGGGCAGGGAACAGGATAAGGATTTAAATTTCGTTAAAACAGAATTTACTGGTCTAATATATATCCCACTGACATATAAACACATCGTTAACAACAATACTCAAGTCCCGTATGTGGCAAGCCTAGCATGTATTCACTATGGATGCTGGGTGTCAGCCCCGAAGTGGTGACATGTGGAGATGTGTGCTGCGCAGGACTGCTGCGCCTTATGAAAGGATCAGATAAATCTATCCCCAGAGTAGGACCATTCGAACATATCATACTTCCCACTTCGCTGACAGTGTTTTCTTTAAAGTATATGTGAATGATATATGTGTAGGCTACTTGTGTGATATGTCATTCCATGTAATCGGGTGTCCCCTCAAATCATCACATATGAACAAACACATACACTACATCCCATAAAGGATTAACCAAAACTCTTTTTACATCACACTTCAAGGACGCTCTCTCATCACCATTTTCAGGATCTATCCCTTTCGATCCCCTCATCCCTTAACCCCCCCCCCCTCACATCCACACAAAGCACTCCCTCTCCTCCCTCAACCCCATCACACTTCATAAAAAACGGATAATGGAAGAAACACTGGCAAACACTAATTAATTATTTATCAAAAGTGTGGCTGGGTCCGGCTTCACGAGCGGCGGTGAGGCAGGAAGTACATGGTCATTCAAAATGGTGCTGCCAACTGTGTGATGCAGAGACGTGGTCGGTGCCGTTATTTTGTGGTTACCTTGTAGATATATAGGTGGGGGGCCGATGTAAGGGATGACTGAGTGATGGCTAATGAATGAGCTGGTAGGATGGTCCCTTGGGTAATGGTGTGACCTTGATCGGTGGATGAATGTATAGCTATGTTACAGTATGACTGTTGAAATAGAAAGACAGCTTTTTAGAAATTGGAGGTTCGTAAAAATTAATGTAAAGTGACTGTTATATACAGAAAGAATAAAATAAATACGTTTTGTTAAATACTTCAAAATGGAACCATGACGCATTACCATAGGAACAAGGTCGAAGCATTAAAAGCGCATTGAACTCCGTCCCTATATTTTTTCCCTAGTTGCATAATATTATGAACTATATGGTTCAGTAATAATTATACCATAGTAATACCAGTATTCCTTTTGGTTACACTTATGCTTCAGTAATTGTTACAACATAACAGAGCTTAAGTGAGAAAAAATGTGGAGGAGGGTTCCAAGGGCTTATAATGCCTCGCCTTGGTTTTGTTTTTGTACTGTGCCATCCCTTCATGCATTAAATAAATTGTCGTTTTTATGCTTGTTTCACTGATTTTCAAGCGCCTTTGTTAGAAAATTACCAAGGTTTTTGTATGTTATTTAATTTGGAAGACAGTTGTAGTAGTGAAAGGTCTGACTCATCCTTACCCATTCAAAACGTCGCTCCTGAGCTGACTAAAACCATTTAGATATAACAGCAAGGAGAACTCAAATAGTGTAAAACCAGCTGTGTCCTCGACCTTTGACCAGGTGTCCTTGAAACTGAAAAACTTCATCCCTCCCCGACTTTCATAGCCTTCACTAAGTTTGGTTTACACTGGCTCAAAAGTGCTTAAGTTGACCTTGCCCTGTGATCTTCAACTTTGACCTGTTACTATCAAAATAGTAACTTAATCTCTGGCTGACATTAAACCCTTCCACAAAGTTTCATGTAAATTAACAACTTTTTAGTTAAACTTTGGTCATGTCCTGTGACTTTTATCTATGACAAATTATTACAAACCCTGAACCCTCACACCAACTTTGGTCAGAAGTGAACCATCACTGCAAAACTTGATCTACTCTCGATGTATGACCAAAGACCTTTTCCGGCCAACATATATCGCGTATCTTGTCCCAGTGAGAATGAAGTCATTCGTGAAGAAAAGAAAGTAAATGATCAGTTGCGTTATTTTATAGTTAGGCCCCTTGAAGGAAGAATAAGAAGAAAAGAGGGATTTTAACATACTGCATTCTAGCCATTTTGCATAATGCTTTTGTGTCTTTGGGAGTTGTTTTGATTACAGAAGAGGTCGTGGATGAGACAGGCAGATGCATACAAAAGTACAAAATACTGTGTTTGAGAGTAAGGATTAATTTTGTTACGGAACAGCAGAGCCAACCCTGCACAGAGTGCCAACCAGCACTTGATATATGGTTGGTCAATGCGAGTGCTGTGTGAAAGGAATTATAGACAAATTAATATATATCACATTTCTTGATTCAAGACAATATAATTTGGCTTTTGGAAGGCCTCTTGTTATAAAGGGTAAGACGACTGTACGGTAGGTATCCATGCTCCGCGAGTTCAGAGTACACAATCCTCATTGTACGCGAGGACCTATTTTTTATCAAATTTTGGTGTATTTTTTAATAGTGATGGCCATGTGGAGAGGATGGAGGGTGAAAGACTGATGAAGAGAGTGTATGTGAGTGAGGTGGAGGGGGGAAGAGGGAGGGGGAGGCCGAGGATGAGATGGAGGGATGGGGTGGAGAGGTATATGAGAGAGGGGGGTGTGAGCTGGGAGCAGGGCAGTGAAATGGAGGGGGACAGGGCGACTTGGAGGCGATTTGTTTGTGGCCACCCCAAACGGGATTGAGGCGTCTGGCAATAGATAGATAGATAGATGCAAACTGAACTCGTAATAGGTGAGACGGCAGCAAAGAGTGGCCCAAATCCGGAGTTTACCCCGAGCACGCGACATTGCCACCCCAAGAAACACCAACCACCAGTGATGGAGAGTGGAGACTTGTCGATGAGCCATTTCCTAGGGAGGATCAAGAGGATGATGCGATGTCTGAGGTGTCAGAAATAGACCTTGAAGGGTTTATGAACGAAGTGAGTGAATTAGCTAGTGAAAGTGTCATAAGTGCTGGTGACTAAAGTGGTGAGGAAGGTGGTGTGTCGAGTGGTGCTAGGGTTCTGAAACAATTCGCCGTCAAGTCAATTCGCCGCCAGACAGTTCCCCGTCAAAACATGGACGATTCCTCGTCAGTATACGTATTATTATTTAGTCAATATTTTAATAATCATATTTCAGGGGGATCCATAAAAGTCAATGTCCAATAGCATATGCTTTGGATGTTATTTATTAGTTGCACCTTCAGTCAATATTGACTAAAGGTCTATCTATCTATAGCCCGACGCCCTAATCCTGCAAAGGGTGGCCACAGACAAAACGCCTCCAAGTCGCTCTGTCACCCACCATTTGACTTCTGCTCCCCCCAACTCACCGCCCCCTCCCTCATATACCTCTCAACTCCATCCCTCCACCGCATCCTCGGTCTACCCCTCCCTCTCCCTCCCTCCACCTCACCTACATACACCCTCTTAGTCAGTCGTTCATTCTCCATTCTCTACACATGCCCAAACCACCTCAGTGTATTTCTCCTAATCTTCTCAACTACATCCACATCCACCCCACAACGTTCCTTCACTTCTTCATTCGTCAACCTGTCCTTCCATGTCACTCCACATGCTCCTCTCAAGTAACTCATTTCCACTGCTCTCACTCTTGACTTGTTCCCCTCTTGCAAGGTCCACGCCTCGCTTCCATACGTCAGGGTAGGGATCACAATACTATCATGCAGTGACTTCTTAACTTCCATACTCACCTCCCTATTTCTCATCACTGTTTTCAGTGAACCAACAACCTTCCCTCCCTGCTGTACCCTTTCACGCACTTCATCCCCCAAAGTTCCATCCTTACTCATCACACTACGCAAGTACTTGAATGCACTCACATTCTCCATATCCTCACCATCCAACCTCACTGCACATGCTGTGACTTCATTCCTCTCAAACACCATAACTTTACTTTTGTTTACATTAACTTTCAGCTTCCTCCTCCTACACACTGTCCCAAATTCATTCACCAAACCTTGCAAGTCCCATTCATCTTCACTCAACAATACTGTATCATCAGCAAACAGCAACACCGGAATCTTCCAAATCTCACCCTCATTCATTAGAGCCACCCCCACATCCACTGCCCTACCTTGCACCTCCTTTACAACCCCAACCATGTATATATTAAACAGCCATGGAGACATCACACAACCCTGTTTCAGTCCTACATTGAGATCAAAGAACTCACTCACTCACCATCCACTCGCACCATAGCCCTAGCTCCTTCGTACATACTCTTCATAGCACTCAACAATTTCCCCTCCACTCCATATATTTTTAATACCTTCCACATACCTTTCCTATCTATTCTGTCATAAGCTTTCTCCAAGTCCATGAAGGCAGCATACACTTTCTTTCCCTTCTCTATATAGATACTACTCCACTAAACATCTTTGAACAAATATTTGATTTACACATCCTTTTCCCTTCCTAAATCCCCGTTGTTCTTCTCCAACTAGCTCCTCTGTCATATGCCTAACCCTATCAATGAGTATTCTACCATATATTTTACCAGTCACACTAAGAAGGCAAATACCCCCATGGTTACCACATACTTCTCTCTCCCCTTTTCCTTTGTATAAAGGAACAATTATACCTAATTTCCAGTCCTCTGGAACCCTTTCCTCTTCCCAAGCCAATCTACACAACTGCCATATCCACTCCACAACAATCTCACCCCCATACCTCAGCATTTCACCACACACTCCGTCAATTCCTGGGGCCTTCCCCAACTTGATCTTCTTCATTGCTTCCACTACTTCCGCCCTAATGATCTCTTCCTCCCTCCTCTCATCTCTTATTCTCCCAGCCATTTTCCAAGCACTTATACTCACACTGCTCTCACTTTCTACATTCAACAAATCCTCAAAGTGCTCCTTCCATCTCCTCAATTTCTCTCTCTTCTCCTCCAACAATCTATTATTCATATTTTTCACTCCCCTACTATTTCCTCTTTCACACTGCCTTACTTTCTTTACCTCCTTCCAAAACAATTTCTTACTGTCTCTCCATTTCACACTCAGATTCCTCCCAAACTCTTCATCCACTTTCTTCTTATTCTCCTTCACCAGTCTCTTCACCTCCCTTCTTCTACGTACATATACATCTCTCTTCTCTCTCTCATCTTCTCCCCTACCTCTGCTCACTATCCATTCACTATATGCCTTCTTCTTTTGTTCCACAGCTCGTTTCACCTCATCATTCCACCATGCTGTCCCTTGCACACCCTTGCATCTCCTCCTCACTCCACAAACCACCTCACACGCAGTGCCTATCTCTTCCGTGAATATCTTACATACATCTTCCACCCCTTCCATCTGCTCTAGCCCATACCTTCCCAATCTTTCTTCCACTATGCTCTTATACTCTGCCACTTTCTCTCTCTCTTGCAATTTCTCCACTCTTGTCAGAGGAGCTGTTTCCTCCTGCCTTCCCCTTCGTCTCCTCAACCATTTTCTTTGCAGCTTTACCTTGGTCATCACTAAGTGATGGTCAGAGACTCCATTCCCCCACCCTCTCCACACTCTTGCATCCAACACTTGTCTTCTCATTCGCTCATCCACACACATATAGTCTATCATTGCCTTTCGTTCAACAAGCTCACCATCCATCCTCCTCATTACTCTCCATGTATACCGGTGGATCATCTTATGGCGAAAGTAGGTGTTGGCTATTGCCAACCCCTTACCAACACAGATGTCCACCAAAGCACTACCATTCCCTTCTACTTCAGCTGGCACACCCTACTGACCAACCACTCCATCCACTCGTCCATTCCCAACTTTGCCATTCATGTCTCCAATCAAAAACACTCTCTCACTCCTCTCAGTTCTGTCCATATATGCTTCTACTCTCGCCCAAAACTCATCTTTCACTCTTGCCAGTCGGTCCTCTGTCAGAGCATACACACATACAGTCGCCCACGCTTGTATACCTACTTTCATCCTCACCCATACAATCCTTGCACCCATTGTTCCATACTGTCTTATATTCTCCTTCCACTTCTTGCTTATCATCAGACGTACTCCCTCTCTTGCCGTCTCATTCTCATTAACTCCCGCACCTATACCTAAACCATATTCCCATTCTCTCATCCTTTCACCTTTCCATTTAGTTTCAGTCAATCCACATATATCCACTCTTGCATCCTCAAGCACCTGAACAATCTCTCTCTCTTTCACTTCATCATTCACTCCTCTCACATTCCAAGTTCCCACCCTAAGAATGTCCTTTGTCCGTTCCATAGTCGTCAATGTATGGTCCGTCCGGGTCCGAGGCACTTTATTCGCTTGTTTAATTAGTTCTTTTTACGGGGTGGGGCACTAACCCACCACCAAAGGTGCAACTAATAAATAATATCCAAAACCTTCGCTTTGGTTATTAAAGTATTGATTAATTAATAAGTATACTGTATTTATAGAATGACGGAATTGTCCATGGTGCGAATTGTCCTGACGGGGAATCGTCCATGTTTTGACGGGGAATTGTCTGATGGCGAATTGACTTGATGGTGAATTGTCTTCCTCACCACTCTCGTCACCAGCACTTTCGACACTTTCACTAGCTAATGCACTCACTTCGTTCATAAACCCTGCAAAGTATATTTCTGACACTTCAGGCATTGTATCATCCTCTTGAGCCTCCCCAGGAAATGGCTCATCGACAAGTCTCCACTCGCTGTCACTGGTGGTTTAATTAACTTGTTTCTTCCTCACTGTAGTCGCCTTTGCATTATTCTAGCGTCACCCATAGCTGTCTTCATTAATGACGGCGAAGTGTATTGTTATTGTTGTGACGGCGAATTGACTTGATGCCGAATTGTCCCAAAACCTAGTGGTGCAGGAGACAATTTACCTGTTTTCCTCTTGGGTTAAGATAAGCAGCCATATTCTTGTTGGTTTAGTTAAGCCATATCCTTGTTGACTTAGTAAAGCCATAATCTTGTTGGTTTACTTTATCTTAGGTAATATGTCTTAGATAGTTTCCCTGTACGGTACAATACTTAGGTCTGAAAGGAATCTCAAGGGTTACTGATGAAAGGGGGTGCTGCACATATGTAATATTTCCCATAACTTTATGTATTCTGAGTTAGCGAATTCCTTGCAAGCGACCTCCTCTGCCACCCATATACTCGCGTACTGTGGGTACGTACTGTATATTATTTGTAGATGAGGAAAAGTCAATCTAAAGATTATTATAAGAGCCTGGTACTAGCAACAGCTAGCATTATAACATTCTGGTAGCGTATCACCAAATATAACCAGTAAAACGCCTTTGTCAGTGAGGTACAAGCTAGATCATTTAAATCCAGATGCACTGAAATGTCATCTTACACCCCAAGGATGCCTAGAGTATATTGATGGCTATCTACCTACCAAGTTTCATGCCTTTATGACAAACTGTCTGGCCTGTGGCCCTCTTTTGAAGATTTTCGATATGCTGCACTTGGCATGTGTCACGTACCACGTGCACCACCCGGATAAAAAAAAAAAAAAAAACAATTCTTAAAGAACTGGGCTATTATATGGTGCAAATCACACAGTGATCGGCCGTATGGTTGCTGAGATACAAGCTTCAAAAAAAGCGTTATGGTCAGGCTGGGTCGGGCTAGGCAGGATTGAGCTGCTCATATGTGAGAAAATGCCTCTGCTTGACGTGAGTCTCCCGAGGGCTTCGCCCTTGCTCATAATAATAGAAATCAGTTTTCAGTTCCAGCAAGTATAGATTAAGACTACTTATTCTCCAATATTATTTTTCCCCCATTAAGTGATTTCTTTTTTATACATCTGATGTACACCTATGTCACTGACCACTGTAGAACCAACCCACTGTATTAGGCAGTTAAAAAGTTTACAATTAACACGCACACACCAAAAAATCTACACACGGAAAAGTGCATAGGCACATTGAAAGTCTCACCATGGTTTGTTATACAAAGTGAGAGTCATAAGATGGAGCTGTCAGTGGCTTTTTTATGCATGAAAGAAGGAACTAAAGGCCAGAAGCCCACAAGCTTGTTCCTTCCAAGAAAAAAAATAAATAAATAACAACGAACCGAATTCAAGATCCGTTAATTTCAAGATACATGGACACAATGCTTTTGAAAGACTGCAGATCACAGGCAGTAGGAAATGTAGATAAAGGAAGACAGTTCCAGAGGTGACCTGGTGCATGCATGAAGAAGTGGAAATATTGGTTAACTTTTGTAGTAGAGAATTAGACAGAAAGGGGATGGGAATATTCTGTTAAACAGGTGTTACACACCCGGTGTAATGGTGGAGGAATACACAGAGACAGTTCAGAGGAGCAATGACAATTGAAGCAGCGGTAGAAAAGAGATAAACATGCAACAGTGCGCCGAAGAGACAGAGGTTGAATGGAGCCAGAAAGAGAAGAGTTAATGAGATGAAAAGCCCTTGACTCCACCTTGTTGAGATGAGCTGTATGTGGGAAGCCTTCCCTCACATGAGAGTTGTACTCTTCACAGGGAGAATATATATATATATATATATATATATATATATATATATATATATATATATATATATATATATATATATATATATATATAAAGTCAAAAACCGAAAAGGGTTAGAAAAGGCACAGAGTTGGCTTAGCCAATCTTTTGGAAGCAAATTTTATATGAAAGATATTACAATATGATCTTTCCAAGACAAATCCTGAAAGAATGAAACCTGAAGTATGTTCATTGATGATGCAGGATTGAGTTGCATACCTGTAAAGATTAGAGGATATTTCTTCACAAGCTTCTGATTGCTCAAAAGATGTAAGAATTGAGTTTTTAATGTAGTAAAAACAAAAATAATATTTTTACTCCTGTCAGAGGTATGAGCCAAGTCAGACATCATATGTGCCATTGCCACATCCTTTGTTCTTTGAGAAGCGTGTAGTCATCAGCGTATGAGTGGACAGGGACAGATGCGCAAGTTAGGAGGTCATTGATGAATAGAAGAAATAGAGTTCGTGATAGGTTAGAACCCTGTGGAACACCATTATCAGATGAATCTAGGAGAAGAATAGTGGCCATCTGTTTTTACGAACAGAAAAGAAGCTTGAGTTGAAGGCACTGATAAGAGGATAGAAACCGTTGGAGAGTGGTTTGGAAACTAAAGATTTATGCCAGATTCGACTGAAAGCCTTTGAGAAGTCAAGTGCAAATAACAAAGTTTTCACGAAAGTCTCGAAAGGACGATGACCAATAGTCTGAGAGGAGGGTGAAAAGATCACCGGCGATCGTAAAGAAGGTGCTTTACTTTTTTTTTTCTCTCAAGAACAAATTCAATACAGGATGCTAAAGCAATTGGGCGACAGTTAGAGGGCGGAGAATGGTCGCCCTGCTTTTAGACAGGCTGAATTAAAGCAATCTTCTATCAAGGAAGAAAGGTACAAGTTGACAGACGAAGGTGAAAGAGTTTACCTAGGTAGGGTGTAAGCACGGAATCGCAGTTCTTGAGGAAAACATGAGGGACCCCAGCATGCCCATAAGTCTTGTTAGTTCTAAGGCCAGTGATGGCAGAAAACATATCAGTTCAAGAAATTTTGATGTCAGTCATGAGGAAGTCAGAGGGGGGCAGTAACGGAGGAACAGCATCAGAATCGTCTAAGGTGGAACTGAAGGAGAAAGTCTGAGCAAAGTGTTCTGCTTTTTCAGTATAAAAAAAAACAAAAAAAAAAAACAGCTACAGAGCCTTCAGATCAGAAAAGAGGAGGGAAAGATGATGAAGTAAAGTTCTCAGAGAGATTGTTGACAAGGCGGAGCAGGAAGAATTTGAATCAGCGAGCGCAGAGCAATTAACAGGAATGAAATCATTCTTAGCATGATTCTGGGCAGAGATCAAACTGGATGAGGTTCAGGATTGGGTTGGTTCCATTAACTTATTTAGGCCTTCTCCTTGTTGTGGACAGCAGTAGAGCAAGCATGATTTAACCAAGATTTTTTGCATTAGTCACATGAGAAAGGAATGTATGCTTCCATGCCCGAAACAATAACCTCCATAATGTGCAAGTCATGCACAGATTGTTCTTACCCATGGAAGCAATAACCACTCCAGAGGAAATCAAAGAATTACTGCCTGATGGTCTCCCAAGCAGCAGCTCCGAAGTGCCACAGCCCCTGCCTCTTAGAAGGGCCCACAAGACTAACTGAGGTGATAGGACAGGTTAAGGTGATAAGTTTCTGATCACAGGAGCTCAACGGAGAGAAAAGATAAATAGCATAAGCAGAAGAATTAGTTGTATGGAAGAGGTCAGGTATAATAGAGCTCTCTCCAAAACGGTCCGGGATATGGGTTGGATGCTGTAAAAGCTGCCCTAGGTCGTTAATCCTCCCCATGCTAGTGACATATTTATATGTACTGTACATCGAGCCCTGCATGTGCACAAAATGACAGTGACATACATATAAGTCATCGATTTGAAATATTTGCCAAAATTCTAAAATTCAATTTTGGCACGAGATATTTGCTAGGGATACTCCCGCACCTCTCTCGGCCAAATATGCATGCAGTGAGTCGTCTCTTTCTCCCTCCTCCCGCACAGAGCCCTGCCGACTCAGTCCCACTTTGTGAGCGAGTAAGTGAGCACCATGGTGCATCATGGTATTCTGCAGCACGAGATTGACAAGCTCCTGAATATCCTCTTTGATGGAGAAAGTGGTCCTCCCATTGATGTTTCTGATCGAGACTACATCCAACATGAGTCAGAATCAAGCAGCAAGGACGAGATTCCATCCTCAAGAAAAGCGAGGTATATGGCTGTCTGCATGGCTGTATCTCACCCTGCACCACCACCACTACCACTTCCACCTCACCACATCGATCTCACTCCATGCATGATTCCTCTAAATGAGGAATACGAGGCCAACCCCTCAGGTGAACATCGGCTGCCTTCGTGGGTAGGATCATCCAGGAAAACACAGAGGAGTGAGGAAGAACTTAAAAAGCACAAGGTGAGCAGTGCTTTGCTCTATTCATGTTGTGCAAACGATACCCACCACCTCCAGGCCAGTGCCACGCTGCCTCTCGCCAACCCAGCAACTCCACCGCACCTGAACCTCCCCGCACTCCCTCCCCAAACCCTCCCCATGCTTCCTCCCCACACTTCCTACTCACAGCCTCAAACGGTGGGGAAAGGAATAAAAGGTAAAGTAAAAGGGAAGGGAAAAGGCAGGAGGAAGAAAAGTGCCAGTCATGGGGAAAGTGAGGAGGCAAGCTCTATTCCCCAACCCCTTCCCCAACCTACCACCATATTTCCTCCCATCCTGATGACAGCGATGGGGGTGTCCCCATTGGTGATGAGGGCGAAATCGAAGGAGGGGATGAAGGCATGTGGGAGTGGGAAGATGGGAGCAATATTGTTCCCATCATTCATCCCTTCACATGCGGTGATATGGCAGGTTGTACTGTGCCAGAGCTGACCCCAACCTCTAGGAGAATTGATTTCTTAAAGAATTATTTTACGAAGGAGCTAATATTGAGAATCGTTCTCCTCTCCAACATCTATGCTACCTTCTGCCATGGTACAACCCCACAGACACCCCACAGCTGTCTCTTCTAAGCAGACATAACGAGTGGCAAATTGTACCTCTTCCTGGCCTTGGTTCTCCTGTTGGGACAAGTCAAGTAGAATCAATTGCTGCCGTACTGGACTGTCGACCTCCTTATGTCAACGCCCTTTTTTGGAAGAGTTATGGGGCAGAATAGGTTCCAGTACATACTAAGCCACCTTCATTTCTCGACACTGAGGACCCAACAACATTGGCAACACTGACAGCATGAAGAGGATTAGGCTCATGTTTGATGACCTGAAGGCGCAATTCTCTGCCTCTTCCTCACCTTACAGAGACCTGGTCATGGAAGAGAGTCTCGTGTTATGGAGGGGAAACATCACCTTCATGCAGTATACCCCAAGCAAGAGACACTGCTTTGGGTTCAACATTTTCATCATATGTGGCTGCAAAACAAGGTATGTGCAGGACATGGTCCTGTATGCAGATGCACAATTGGACATTATGGGAGGTAGAACAGTCAGACTGTCAGGGGCCGTGATGAAGATGATGGAGAAGTACCTTCATCATGGGGACATCCTGTACCTGGACAACTGGTACACTAGCCCAATTCTCACTCAGTACTTGCACCACCAGGAGACAGGTATCTTCAGGACAGCAAAGAAAACCCGGCAGCACATGGTACAGGTAGGCCAGAAGCTGCAAAGGAAGGAGGTGGTGTTTTACCAGGCGAACAATATCCTCACCACCACCTGGCACCACAGCCAAAATGTGAACCTGTTATCAATGATTAACCGCCCCCTGATGCACCTCACCCACACCGTGGACTACCGCAGCAAGAATCGGGTTCAAGTTTGGAAGCCGGAGGCAGTAATCGATTATAACATCAACATGCAGCAAGTGCACCAGTCTGACGCCATGATTTCAAGTGCGGATTGTGCCAGGCCCACGGTGATGTGGTACAAGAAACTTTTCTTCCATCTTCTGGATATAACGGCACTGAACGCCCACCTCCTCCACATTGGCACCTTGGGAACCAATGAGACCTTTGAGGGGTTCACCAGAGAGCTGTGTAGGGAGCTGATTCTCCCATGGATGTGATTGTGGGCCTCGCCAACATCCACACAGCGATGACAACCCTCTGCGCTCACTGAATGTCACTTCCCTCAATTTGTCACTGCACAAGGCACAAAAGAATCCCCAACGGAGGCGTCATGTCTGTCAGCACAGCACAACACAGCCACGGACCCAGTGGAAGGACATCAGGTACCAGTGTGTGGAGTGTGACATGAGGTTGTGCCTAATCCCATGCTTTGAGGAATATCACATCCTTCTCCACTTCTAATTGTTAGAAACCTGTGTTGTGTGTGAAAAAGATGCCTATGAGTGTTACTGTAATATATCATCATCATCATCATCATCAGCCATAACTAGTCCACTGCTGAACAAAGACCTCCCCCAACCTTTTCTACGATTTCCTTGACTGAGCCAATTTTTGCCACGTTATCCCTGCAAATATGTCTATCTCATCTCTCCATCTCCTGTCTGGCCTTTTTCTGCTACGCTTACAATCTCTTGGTATCCAGTCAGTCAGCCTCTTGCTCCATCGGTTATCCCTTATTCTTGCTATATGGCCTGCCCACCTCCATTTCTTTTCTTTTATAACTTCTATATCTTTGACTTTAGTCTGTTCTCTCACCGAAGTTGATCTTTTCCTGTCTCGTAAAGATATTCCCAACATTGACCTTTCCGTTGCTCTCTGAGAACAGATTAATTTATTTTCCATTGATTTTGTCAGTTTCCAGGTCTCACAACTGTACGTCATAGTTGGAATTATACATTCGTTATATACTTTTCGTTTCATACAAACTGGCAAGCAACTATTCATAATGTCTCTATGTTTACCGAAAGCTTTCCATCCAATTTTAATGCGTGTTTTTATTTCGCTATCATGATCTCTCGTTAATTTTAGTATTTGTCCCAAGTAGTTGTACTCCCCAACTTCTTCAAGAATTCCATCTCTTATTCTGATGACCCTCTTTGGTGTTTGTGGATTAAACATTAATTTTACTTCGGTTCATCTTCAGTCCTCCTTTCAGACTTTCCCTGTTCATGTCATTTAACATTTCTTGCAATGCCTCTGGTGTTTCTGAGATTAGGACAATGTCATCTGCAAATCTTTTTTTTTTTTTTTTTTTTTTTGCGAGGAAGAAGGAACCAAAGGCCATGAGCCCGAAGTAACAGTTCCCTCCAAGAGAAAAACAAAATACAATAGAGAGCCAAATTCAAGATCCGATCATTTTGAGATGCCTGGACACACTACGTTTGAAAGACTGGAGATCATAGGCAGCAGGAAATACAGACAGAGGGAGACAGTTCCAGAGTTGACCTGTTGCATAAATGAAAGACTGGGAGTAACGGTTAACTCTTGCATTAGAGAGCTGGACAGAAAAGGGATGAGAGTTTGCTGCCAGACGGGTGCTACGCGCCCGTCGTAGAGGTGGAGGAATGCAAGCAGACAGTTCAGAGGAGCAGTGACCATTAAAGTAGCGATAGAAAAGAGATAAAGATGCAACAGTGCGGCGAAGAGACAGAGGTTGAAGGGAGTCAGTAAGAGGAGGAGAGTTAATGAGACGAAAAGCCTTTGACTCCACCCTATTGAGAAGAGCTGTATGTGGGGAGCCTCCCCACACATGAGAGTTGTACTCCACACAGGGGCGGATAAAACCCCTGTATAGAGTCAACAATTGTGCAGGGGTAAAGAAAGAGCGGAGTCGGCTTAGCACACCCAATCTCTTGGTTTAGCTTTTCTCCATTTATGTTCACTCCTTTGTTTTCCCAGTCTAACTTTCTGAAAATACTTTCTAGGCATGCTGTAAATAATTTTGGTGAAATTGTATCTCCCTGACGCACGCCCTCTTCAATCTTAATTTTTTCCGAGTCCTTATGTAATATAACTGTAGCAGTTCCCTCTTTATATATGTTTTCGAGCAGTTTTACAATGTTCTCATTCACTCCTTGTTCTCGCAATGAATTTATAATTGCTATGTGCTTCACTGAATCCAATGCCTTATTGTAATCAACAAAACCTCAGCACAGTGGTTTATTATATTATGTAGTTTTCTTAATTAGCTGATTCATTGTGTGTAGATGATCAGTGGTCGAATACCGGCTTAGGAATCCTGCCTATTCACGAGGTTGGTTTTCCTCCAATATTGTTTTTATTCTGTTCGTAAAGACTTTAGTGAAGAGTTTGTATATGACTGATAATAAGCTAATGGGTTGATAGTTACTAAGATCTTTTGAGTCACCTTTTTTGTAGAGTAAAATAACTATTGCATTACACCATATTTTGGGAATTTTCTTCTGTTTTATACAGTGGTTAAATAAGTGAGCAAGCCTATTTTGTACTTCTACTCCTGCATCCAACAGTAAATCTGTTACTATTCCATCTTCTCCTGGAGCCTTCCCTCTTTTCATATTTTTAAGACAAATATTTACTTCGTCTGGTATTACCTCAGGTATTTCACTTGTGACAACTGAAAAGTTAGCTATTGGTACTACTGTCTTTGATGCATACAGTTCTTTGTAAAATTCTTCAACTCTCTTCACCATCTTGTCGCTGCATTTAATGATTTCACCTTTTTTGTCTTTCAGTGATGTCATTTGTTGCTTTCCTAGTGCCATTTTACGTCGGACCTGTTTCAGACTATTTCCATTTTTGATGGTTTCTTTGATCTGATCCATGTATCTCTTTCTTTTTTCTTCTCTTTGTCTTTTGTTGATAAGCTTATTTAATTCCGGTTGTTCTATTTCGTCTTTCTTTGTTTTTACTTTCATTTCCTTTCGTTTTTTCGTAAGCTCGAGTGTCTTCTGAATATTTCTTGGTTTTGGTTGTATTAGGTTATCCTACTACCTCCGCAGATTCCCTTAGCACTTTTGTTAGTCTGTCATTCATCTCATCAATGTCACATTCAGCATTACTTAGAGCCTGAAATTTGTTCCTTATTTCCAACTGAAAGACTGCTTTGTTTTCTTTTACTGTTATTGGGCATATCTTTTTATCTTTAATCATCTTCTTCCTTTCACTTCTGAAATTGAATCTGGCTGTGCAACCCACCATTCTATGATCACTACGTATATTTACTTTGTTGGTAACTGTGACATTTGTAATCGTGTTATTCTTATCTGCTGTAATGAAGTCGATTTCATTTTTTGTTTCTCCATTTGGGCTTCTCCAGGTCCACTTCCTACCTGTTCTTTTGTGGAAGAATGTGTTCATTATTCTCATGTTAAACATTTCAGCAAAATTTACCAGCATATATATATATATATATATATATATATATATATATATATATATATATATATATATATATATATATATATATATATATATATATATATATTTTCTGGTTTTCACAGAAGTGCTTGCCCACATGTATATATTTTACATTTGCGTCTTTTTTTAACACAGTGAATTATTCTTGCACACTATATTCATTATGTGTTTCGTTTCTCGAACACACAAGACACATTACACAAGTTATACAAGAAGTACTTACAATGCGCTCATTATTGTGAAATCACTTACTGTCATTTATATATGCATTACAATTACATTTGAAGTAACTTACACTGCTATATATATATATATATATATATATATATATATATATATATATATATATATATATATATATATATATATATATATATATATATATATATATATATATATATATATATATATATATATATATATATATATATATATATATATATCAGTGTAAGTTACTTCAAATGTAATTGTAATGCATATATAAATGTCATTTATATATGCATTACAATTACATTTGAAGTAACTTACACTGATATATATATATATATATATATATATATATATATATATATATATATATATATATATATATATATATATATATATATCAGTGTAAGTTACTTCAAATGTAATTGTAATGCATATATAAATGACAGTAAGTGATTTCACAATAATAAGCGCATTGTAAGTACTTCTTGTATAACTTGTGTAATGTGTCTTGTGTGTTCGAGAAAAGAAACACATAATGAATATAGTGTGCAAGAATAATTCACTGTGTTAAAAAAAGACGCAAATGTAAAATATATACATGTGGGCAAGCACTTCTGTGAAAACCAGAAAATCCAGTAAATCGGACATTATCGGAAAAACGCTACTCACTCACTCGAATGTCGTAATGCACCCCTGCTAATAATAATGCTTAGGGACAGTTCCCACATCATGTATATACCTCCCAAAAGTGTCCCTGGGTCATTTGAGATACTTACCCGTGAAAAAAACGAAGATCTCCTACCCTAACACCTTGGGTGTCAGCAGCTGCCGATCAAGCTGCCCGCCGAGAGAGAGTCGACCTCAAAATCTACCTTTTATGTTTCTCTGAGTACTTTTATGGTTGTTCTCCATATTTTTTCATCATTCCTACCCTATTTAGCAAAAATAAGGCCAAAAACTGGCTGGCATTGGGGTGCCATGAAGGTCCCAAGTCGGGCGGCATGCAGCGGGTTAAGGACAGAATAGATTAAGGCTTTGAAGTGAGTATAGAGAAAGCAAGAGGATACAGAGAAGGGTTTGTTATCAGTCACCACAGACAGCTGAGTCTCACTGAGGATGAGATAAGGTTCAACATAGATAATTGAGGAAACGCTCGAATGCTGCAGAAATGAACATGAAGTGAGTTAAACAGCTGTTCAATGCATCTCATCTGCCTGTCACTGAGAGAAAGGCGGATAGTGGGGGCTTTTGCGAGCATGCACCCCCCCCCCCATGGGAACTCCAAGGTTGGGTTTTGAGATGTCCTTTTTTCTGAATTTAGAATATAGGAAGTGCAATGAGTAATGTGCAAGTAGACTGGTGCTGACACTTAGAGGAAGTTGTACAGGAGAGTATGCTGGCCTACTCTCTGTGTTACGGAAACACTAAAGAAGTTCAGCAGTGGGGGATGGTCAGAAGCTACTCCCAAGGGCTGATGAAGCGGGAGCTCCAGCATTCCCTATCATCAGCTTGTCATTCGCCTTGGGAGTACCGCCCTGTTCGACTGGTGCTACGGCTTACTCCTTACATGTTTTGGCTATGTGTTGCAGAACTCTACTGGTGAGAGAGAGAGAGAGAGTAGTGTGTGTGTGTGTGTGTGTGTGTGTGTGTGTGTGTGTGTGTGTGTGTGTGTGTGTGTGTGTGTGTTTCTTTATGTTTACATAGTTTTTATCTAGCTGAAACATACAGGCTTTCATCTGAGCTCATATTGTCCTGTCTCCAAATATATTTTTTCCATTATATGTCCACTTGTTCGGTAAGTAATTCAGAAGATGGACATTTGTGAACTAGATATGGAAATGTAAGGCACCCTTCAACTTCAGCAAGACTAAAACAAGATCATTACATTTTAAAGGAGGTTTTGAAATGGACACTCCAGATGAACTGTGGAATTAGACGCATGGCATTAGACAGACAGTTTTTCACAGCTAGCCAAGGATGTGTTTGGGAGTGTTTACATAATATTTCTGGCGTTAAATCTTCCAATAAGATAGTGTAGAATAAGATTTACTTTCCTTCTCTCCTACGAAATTTCAATGACAGCTTTCAGTGCTGCATGGTGGCTCTTCTCACTATTTCCTGCTAGCTTCGGCTAAAGCGTTTTGTGGGTTGGGGGAGACTTCCTGCATTTAAGTCTTTTTGTCTTTTGCTGCTGGAATAGTCTTGTTAGTTATCAGCTTCCCTATACCAAACAGCCACGAAAGGACCAACAGGTCTGTTGCTGTTTGCCTTCCTTTTTGCTCTCTCCCTCCCTTGCCTACTCTCACCCTGGCCACTGTGTTCACTTCCCCTCTCGTCCTCACCTCCCATACTGTTTCCTCTTTTCCTTCATTTCTACTTTAGTTACCTCACTTATGCAGCTTCCTTCCCTCATCTCTGCTTTCTTCATATATCTCTCCTTCTCTCCATTCCTTTACATATCCCTCCATTCCCTGACATATCCCTCCTTCCTTCCATTACCTCAAATATCTCGAATATCATTCCTTCCTTCCGTCCGTTCCTTCACATATCCCTCCATCCTTCCTTCTATTACCTCAAAAATCTCAGCTATCACTCCATCATTCCTTCCATTCCTTCACAGATCTCTCCACCACAACATTGCCCCACTTATCCCTCCTTCCTTCCATACACTCACATATCCCTTCTTCCTTTGATTCTATGGCACATTCCTCCTTCCTTCCTTCCATACCCTTACATTTCCCTCCTTCCTTCCATACCTTCATATATCCTTCCTCCCGTCCTTCCATTGCCTCACATATCGCTCCTTCCCTTCATTTTCTCATCCTTCCTTCCTTCCATATCCTCATATATCGCGCCTTTCTTCCATTGCCTCATAAATCCCCCCCTCCTTCCTTTCATTCCTTCACATATCCCTCCTTCCTTTCATTCGCTCACATATCAATCCTTGCATCCATTCCCTTACATACCCTAATTCCTTTCACTTTCTCACATATCCCTCCTTCCCTTCATTCTCTCATATATCCCTCCTTCCTTCCATTCTTTCACAGATCCCCCCTTCCTTTCATTCTCTCACACATTCCTCCTTCCCTTCCCTCACCTATCCGTCTCTCCCTTACTCATTCACCTCACCTCCCTTTATTTTCCCTAACAAAAATTTTGTCTCCTTTCTTTCTTTTCTCCTGCTCTCTCTCCTTGATTATTTCTCTAAAGTTGTTTTATTTCCAGTTCTATTCCCGCCCTCATCCGCTCCCCAGTAATCGTCCTTATATCCTGGTTTGCTCTCTCTCTCTCTCTCTCTCTCTCTCTCTCTCTCTCTCTCTGACCTAATTTTGTCCATTTCCACGCATACTTTCCACAACCCAGCATTTTTCTAGACTCATGACTCACTCAAGCCTTTTTTTTTTTTTTTTTTTTTTTAAATGCTAAGATGGATATGTATCTGAGTCAACTGTGTGTGTGTGTGTGTGTGTGTGTGTGTGTGTGTGTGTGTGTGTGTGTGTGTGTGTCTGTCTGTTTGTCTACTTGTCTGTCTGTTAGTAATGTTATATAAAAAAAATGCTATTGTATGGTATTGCACCAAGTTTGGGGTGATGAATAAGGACAATCCGAGTAAAAATTAGATACTGAGCGAATCACATGGTCATGAAGAACAGGAAAAGGAAGATGTTACTTTCTTGGTGGAGGTATGCGCTCTCTGAGAACTCTTGTTCCCTCTTCGATTGTTGCGTAACTATTTCCTTCTACCTTGGTTATACACTTCACTCTCAATTTAGTCTCTCTCTCTCTCTCTCTCTCTCTCTCTCTCTCTCTCTCTCTCTCTCTCGGTGTGTGTGTGTGTGTGTGTGTGTGTGTGTGTGTGTGTGTGTGTGTGTGTGTGTGTGTGTGTGTGTGTCTTTCCTATCGTCTTCCTTACCTTCTCCTCCTCTTTCCTCCCATCGCCACTTTTTCATTTTTCCCTCTCATCCCAACTCTGACCTTTGTTTTGTTCCCTCCATTTTCCTCTACATCCCCTCGCATTTTCTTTTCCCATCCTCTGTCCTTCCTCGCCCATGTACCAAAATCCTGGGCTGTCTATCCTTCGAAAATTTCAGGAAGTAAAATAGTATATGATCCGACCTTTGGGGAAATCTGGGCTCATATCAGTCAGTTGGAGGACGTGTGGGAGAGAGAGAGAGAGAGAGAGAGAGAGAGAGAGAGAGAGAGAGAGAGAGAGAGAGAGAGAGATGGCAGCGTCAGGGTGAGGCAGAGTAAGGCAAGGAGATAAGGGATGAAGGAAAGTATGGCAGAATGAAGCAGTGTGAAGTGAAGTGAGGCAACGTTTGGAAAAATGAAGCAGTATGATTACAGTGAAATATGGTGAGGTGCAATGAGGAAGGGTGAGCTATATTGAGGCAGGGTGAGGTGCAATGAGGCAGGGTGAGGTGTAATGAGGCAGGGTGAGGTGTAATGAGGTAGAATAAACAAAAATCGGAAAGCAAAGTATTATGAGGCAGGGTGAGATGAAATGAACCAAGATTAGGCAGAGTTAATCAGGATTAAGTGAATTAAAACCAAGTGAAATACTTGAGGTAACACCAGATGAAGTAAATTTCTCTCTTACAAGTATGAAAAGCGGAAAGGCCCAAGGAGAAAATGGAACGATAGCAAATTTACTGTCTGATGCATGTGCAGAAGCTCAAAAACGACTGGCTCTCTTGTTTACTCAGTGCATAAAGAAGAAAATTCCCAAAACATGGTGTAATCCAATAGTTGTTTTGCTTTACAAGAAAGGCGACTCAAAAGATCTTAGTAACTATCGAACTTTTGGTTTATCAGTTATTTACAAACACATCAAGAAAGTCCTTACGAACAGAACAACAACAAATTTGGAAGAAAACAAACCGCGTGCAGGCAGGACTCCGAAGCGGTTATTCGACTATTGATTAGCAACACGCAATGCATCGGCTGATTGAGAAAACTGCAGAATATAATAAGCCACTGTGCTTAGGTTTTGTAGATTACGTTAAGTTTTCGAGTTAGTGGAGCACATAGCAATTATAAATTCATTCCGGGAACAAGGAGTAAATGAGAACATTGTAAAACTCTTCGAAAACATATACAGAGGGAACTGCTACAGATAAGTTACATAAAGACTCGGAAAAAATAAAGACTGAGAAAGTCGCGTATCAGAGCCATACAATTTCACCATAAATATTTACAGCATGCCACGAAAGCATTTACAGGAAGCTAGAATGGGAAAACAAAAGAGTAAGCATAGATGGAGAAAACTTAAACCATTTAAGATTTGCAGATGACATTGTCATAATCTCAGAAACTGCAGAGACGTTGCAAGAAATGTTAAAATGACCTAAACAGAGGAGGTCTAAAATTAGAGCTATAAATGAACCAAAGTAAAACCAAGAAGCGGTGCCAAGGCACAGCAAACCCGTCCCCGGCAGTCATTTTAGTGCGACGTATAAACACAACACGACATCGAGTCAAAGATGTCACATATCAGATTTGGAATAAATCGAGTGACAGTTGAATATTTTATACCCATTTAAACGTTTATGCCTGACCCACCTGACATTGACCCCCCTACTGCTAACCGGAAGGTGGACCTCCCTGACGTAATGAGGCATGTTATAGAATGCAGATTTGAAACATGCATCTTTAAGTTTTGGTTTCATGTCGATATGTCGAAATAGAAAGGAGTTTTGACGGAAAAACTATTTGAAAATAATTGAATTTTTTGAGCCTACTGCCTGGCCTTTGGCCCAATTTGGCCCAGAATTTAATCAGGTGATCAGAGGGTCATAGCTCATCATCCCTGTAATTTTAGTCGTAATCGCACCAGCAGTTTTTGCGTAAAGCTGTTTTCAGACTGACAGACAGACAAACAAACACACAATCCGAGTGAAAACAATACCCGTCCCCGAGCCTCTCCGGGGCAGAGACAGGTAATAATGTTTAATCCAAATACACCAAAGTGTGTCATCAAAATTAATTAAGAAATTCTTGAAACGTACAATTACTTGGGGTAAATACTAAACCTAACGAAGGCCATTATAGCGAAATAAAAAGACGCATTACATTTGAA